>NW_024037072.1:19130531-19496394 GCF_015706575.1 Patiria miniata | reverse complement strand
AAAAAAATGCCCCCTCTAAAACTGATCGAGAATATGTTGAGAAATACAAGCATTTTTTTGGGAAAAAAATGTTTTGCCCCCCTCTAGAAAAATCCTGGCGACGCCCATGTACACCCAAAAGAAATACTTGCACAAATGGTGAAGAATCCTTGAAAAAAAAAACATGGATCCAGACCCTGATCCGGATCACTTCCAATATCTAATCGAGTGAACTTGTATAGGGGCTATACCAAGGACCACCTCAAAGTTTTGTAATGCAAATCCGTCCATAACTGTTTGAGTTATCATGTTAACAGACAAACCAACCAACCAACCAACCAACCAACCAACCAACCAACCAACCAACCAACCAACCAACAAAATCCGGTGAAAACATTACCTCCTTGGCGGAGGTGATTTTTCTTATACCTTATATTCTACGGATGATATCACAATGAAGTACGACGAAATTAAAGAAAATTATAGGATGCGATTGTGTGGCATTATAGACGAATTTGAGGTTCATATATAGACGAGACGAAATCGAATACTCCCGAACAAAAAATTGCGGATGATTGTTTGAATTTGCTTGAACTAAATTTGAAATTGTCTAGAAAAAGGACCAAATTAAACACTGGAAGTGCACTAAATCGATGTTGCTGAACGAATTTGAAAATTAGAAACGGTTAATTCGAATAGTTTTAAAACAGCCCGGGAAATCTATAATCTCACGGCGAGGGGGGGGGGGGGTGGTTGTAACTTTAATAAAGAATTAAAGCCAAGAAACCTGCATGGACAAAGTTTAAGCCGGCAAATCAGAAAACCGGGATGATTCACCCTATAGTTCACCATCCAATGGCTTCCAATGAACCACTACATGCAAATCCTTTTGGATAAATCCGACAAGATTAGATAAGGTATGGCATATAAACTGTCCGCCGTGTAATCTGGGAAACTAGTTTCCCAGTATACAGATCGAGTGTGGTGCACCTGGTGTCATCACCCTAGATGTCCTTTTAATTTCCTCATAATGACGGATTTATTTGATTGTTTTTGTAAACACTTACTTCACTATAAGTGGGCATTTTATAAACTGCTCGCCATTAGAGTCAATAACAGCTAACGTGACTGTCATTTTTGGCATCAGGTGTCTCTGAACAAATTTTCTTCCGGCTTTTAACAGACAAGATAGACACATCATGACAGATGCCTCGTTCGTAAGATCTTCAAATATCAAGTCACAATGGTCAGCAAAATAAACACCGTTGCATTGTGTTACTAAACAATTTTTATTCAGCCATCTGGATCCGCTCGATTCGCTTCCGATGTGAACGGACGAGTAAAGTTTCAACTTAAAATGAATCTGATTGGTCCAACTCGCCCGCCATTCTTCGCGGGGGATAACGTGTACGTTTTCTATTGGATGACCAACTAAATTCGCGCTCGCCGGGGGTGGAGCAACACAAAATATGCGGGAACGAATATGGATAAAAACAGCGCAGTGAGAGCATACTTTTCAAAGCGCCACAAAATCAGAGAAATATTGCTGTTTCTGTGTTCTTGGACGGGATCCCGCCAGATACTTCCTCACCATGCTTCGTTTCGTCTGTCTTTTTCTGGCTGCGGGGATTCTTTCAGCCGAGGCGCTGCAACAAGCCGACAGTAAGTAGGCCTAACATTTTATTTTCCAGCCCGGTAATCCTCTTCATTTTGACCTAATATTTTCTGTCCAGCTCATCAACTGTATCGAATATTTTCTTGTAGTACATGTATCTCATATTCTAATCAAGCTATGGTTTGCTTTAGAATTAGGCCAACCAGAATTGTTTTATGTCGAGATGTTTTTTTTTAAACACATATCCTTCTTAATAGCGTAATTCCATCTGATGAATAGTTAATGCTGTACCCACTGCTATGTGCATCAGATTCTAAACAGCCAATCGAACCCGTTAGCTCGGTGGTCGAGTGGTAAGACATCTGCAGTAGAAAGCAAGAAGTTGTGGGTTAGGGTCCCACCCGAGTGAATTTTCCAACTTTCACTCGGGAGGTATTTTTATACGTCGGTGGAGGGCAAACACTAATTTGATGTCCTTCTTAAAGCAGTTGAAATATATCAATCATGTTTGGTTTAGCGGTTATATTTTGTTTTTAACTTCGCGACAGCTAATAAGTATTATTTTTTCCTATTCAGTGTAAGACATTTCACAATGTTTCGTCTATCAAATGTTGTTCTTCGATGCACAATGTCAAACCGATTTCTCCAAAACATATAGCCTATTCGGGAACTCCTTGAAGGCAAAGTAAACTAGGTGCACAAGAAATCGGGTTTGCGTTGCACTGCAGAAATAACAAATCAGGTGGGGACAACCCCGTTTGTAATCTAGTTAGTTTGGATTCGAACCTGCGACAATGAGTGATTGAAGTATAAGTCAACGTTATCAAAGGCGTAGGAATGTGTACTCCGAAAACGTAATTAAAGCTTAATGTCCATCTTTGTACAATGTGTTTCCTGTGTTTTATTCCAGCTATCCGTTTTGACGTGAAGGAGCTTGCCGAGCTGCCCTGCCCCAACACTCCCTGGGTTGACTCCGCCTACTTCCTTCTATCCGACACCGGCTACAACAACCCGACCTGCAACTACTACATGGAGATGGACCTCCGTAGCAAGGTGGAGGAGTACTGCAAGCGGAGTCCCGGGGCTTGCTCGTTCCGTCTGGCCAACGTGCTGGGCAAGGAACCCGACCCCAGGTGCGTCAGCTCCTTCGAGGTCGGCTACCTCTGTATCTAGGTGAGAATTTGGCCAGTTTATCATTTTGTGAAGCTTTGTGCACATTGCTCTGTCTACGCCTCATTAGCAAATTCGATTGATATTTTCCTCAACGAAAATATGTATTGTTTTTATGTTAAAGTCTGCAAAAGTATTTATTTTCGGCTTTCTTTTGCGCCGCTTGACT
The DNA here is from genome assembly GCF_015706575.1 of Patiria miniata. NCBI lineage: Eukaryota > Metazoa > Echinodermata > Asteroidea > Valvatida > Asterinidae > Patiria > Patiria miniata. The sequence continues at coordinate 19,493,461 of NW_024037072.1, read as the reverse complement.
TACTGTCGCCGGCAGGGAGATGCGTGTCATTATTTTTTGCTGAGAATTTAAACAAAACGAGGCAATTCAAAGCTGCATACCTACTCAATTGTTTTCTCGATTTGGATGTTAAAAATGAGAAATCAGCTGCCGGGAGATTGTGTTCTCCAACTCTTGAATTATTTCTCGTTTTTATTTGTCGAACGTAGAACAATAAAGTTACAATTTACAAGTTTTCCCACGTTCAGTGCAGATCTATTTAAACTTTGATATTTTGGCCTGGAATGCACCCAATTGGGCTACAAAAACGCGTTTTAAACGAAATGACATTACTAAGAAAGAGCATTAAAAAAAAAGAATATAAACGTCCACCCAACCATTCTTTAAAAGCTAGGCGTTTTGTGTTATTCTTGCGAGAACCATGCAAGAATGAATTTCGGGGTCACAATTTTGTCTTCCGTACCTTATAATAACATCTGCCCTCCTTCGTTAAAATGTCAACTCCCTTTTTTTCATCTGTTCACAGTTTCCCCTTTTCGTGGTTTTCAGTCTTGTCAACTGTGAATTGCAAAAAGGGGATATTATACAGTGGATATGGGGTTGGGCAAAATATACCACAGTAACGTACTTTGCCTTTTAGATTTCGCAGTTATTGTGGTAGTTTGTCTAACCTACTTTTAAGTTGAAATTTGAAAATATTGTCGAGATGATGAATTCAGAATAATTTTTCTTATTTGGAAGGGGCGAGCTATGTGCGAGTCGTTCAATTATCAAGAAATCAAGAAACTCAAGATACAGAAATTGACAGTTTTATGAGAGCATGGGCCGATATCAAACTTTTACAAAATTAGGTCATATTCTTCTTTATCTTACAGGTGTACTGGCTATTGCAGATACTTCCCAATGGAGAACGTTCCGACAAATGGAGACAAGATAAATATACCGACAGCAAATATAATAACCTAGGGCCCATAAGACCCTGTTCAATATGCATGTGTATGCTTCGCACATTGAGTTTATTTTAACCAAAAACCCCTTAATCTAAGCCCACTGACTGCAGTGGTCCGGTGGTAAAGGGGGTTGTGGGGTTTTCCAACTAGCTGATATTTCGCCTTGCACACAGCTCCACAGAACAGATTAGAGCATGTGGGGGGGGGGGGGGGTCCAACTTAATATCTTCAGCATTTGCACTTTATAGCTTGGTACAGGTAGGCTACGAGATAGCTAACAGTTGGCAGTGATTATGATCAAATACAACCCCATTAGCTACAGGATTACTGATCATATAATTCGTCATACCATGGAGCTATCTTAACCCTAACTCCCTAGGGGGTGTGCAAAATCGTATTGAAATTGGAGGATTCAGGACTGTTAGGGATCTATAGGTTTATTTTAAGTTCTTCGGAAACAAAGTAAACTTGCAAGTGGTTCTTTCACACTCATAATTTATATAAAAATACTACACTGCAAGTTAAACTTGCGCGATCCCCCTGGCATGCTGGCAGTATTTATACAGTCAGTTAGTAGGCACACTTTGCAGTTGATCAAACCAAAATCAACAATGACCTCATTTGACCTCAAATGTCTCAAGCCATCTTAAGTCCCCCTACCCAAAGATTATTGTCACCAAGTTTGTTGAGAGTGAAGTCTGATTTTCATATGACAGCACTTTTCAGTTAACCTAACCAAAACAATGACTTGATTTGACCCCAGATGACCTTTGACCTCAAATGTCTCAAGTCATCTTAAGTTCCCCTACCGAAAGATTATTGTCACCAGGTTCGCTTGAGATTGAATTCGCATTTGCATTTGACAGCACTAAACAGATAACCCAACCAAAATGGAACACACAGACACACAGGCCTGGCAGGGGATAAAAAAGCAAGTACGAAGCCTTTACAAATAAAGGGTAACATTGTCTCTACTGTTTTTAATGATCAATCATAAATAAGAAACAAAAGTATACGACAAGCATAATGGTGATAAACTTTGCAAACCTGATATGATTTCAGTTGGAAAATGGAGGGTAACAAATAATATAAAAGCATGACATGTGAATCCAGTAAACTGGTACTCACCTGTGGCATTTTGAATGCATCTATTAAAACAAGTTGCAAGTAGAATGTACATGCATCACTAAAACATGATTAAGTTTATTACGCACACTTTACTCGTATGTCCAAAGCTTTAAACTGGCGCTTAACCTGCATTAACTTGAATACTATGTGCAATTTTAATCTTATAGGTATTTCAAGGTGAAAGTAATGCTTTGATACTTTGCAAATGCATGTAGCACGTCTTGTCCAATTGGAAATAAAGCAAACTTAATGTTAAAATTCTTTTGAGTTGAATTATTTTTGCACTGAGGAAAAAAAAGAACATTTATTTCAATATGGAGCTGCATCAGAAACCGTTTTGTTGGTTACAGAAAATTTTTTGTCAACCTAATTCAAAAAATTTGAAACAAGACAACTGGACATAAACTTACTGGATACAGTCACAAACCTATCTGGGTATTTTGCTTCCTCAACCATAAATGGCAGGAAGTCCAGTCCAGTACTTGTTTCAATTTTTTTCGAATTCATATTACAATGTACCTGGACGTCTCAAAATTTCCATGAATTTACTGTCAGCCTAAGATAATGGTCATACTTATTAAGGACTACACACATACTGACTATCGAATCTCCCCCCCCAAAAAAAAACCTCCCCTGTATCTTGTTTATGCAGCTAATTCATGGGCACAAATAGGCAAATACATACTGAATAATGCTCTACAAGCTTCACTTTGAGACTGAAGGCTAACCCTTGAGAGTGAGTTTTCTTTTGCAATTTAAACAAATGCAGCTTAGTGAGTTGTTCTAGAACAGGAAAAAATGGGTAATCATGTTTAAATTGTAAACGAAAAGATAGCAGTTATGTGTGAGAAATAATCACATGAATGCAGACAAAACAGATGAAAGAAAGAATGAAAAAAAAACACAACCATCGACTCACAACCCTCTCCCCTAAAAAAAATAATAATCAAAAAACAAACAAACCAAGCTCCTGACTTTGGTATAAGAGGAATAAAAACCCCTTTTCTTTTTCGGAAAAAGAAAATTAAAACTCTTCCGAGGGTAAAATTGCGGTCGGACATCAGGCATCTACCCTTTTGTCAAAACAAAATGGGACGTGCTCAGTCGAATTTTGTACTTTTAGTGCATTGTATATTAAGGATTATAATCAGCAAGTTAAAGCCAAAACAGACTAAGCACTTAATATGATTTGTCTGACCACTGTTTGTGTCTAAAGCCCGCAGCACACATTTCTGATTTCACCAGTTCACTGGATCATTGGGACAGATCGCAGAGGTATGAACTGAAAATCGGACCCATCTTACTATACACCGGGCGACTGGATGAAATAAAACATATTTGATTTGTTCACATCTGATTTCACCGGATCTGATGTCACCGAAAAAGGTGTGAGGGCAGCAGTCTGATTTCACCAGACGCAAACTTAATGTTAACCAATCAGATTCTGAAAGGAAGTCACATGATTCAAAATTGACGGCTGCCATTTTGTCATCATGTGACAGTCAGACTTGTCATCATGTGACCAGTTATATCGGGCCAGTGTGCGGGTAAACATTTTGGTCTCCGAAATGGTGGAAAAAACTGTAGCGGTGATTCAGTGAGTCGGTAAAATCGGAAAGGTGTGCAGTGGGCTTTATAGTCCATCTTCTGGCTACTTGAACACCGCCACAACGACAACACAACACAGATACTACCTGCTGGATGAACAAGCAAAACAAGAACACGACCACTACATTTTGTTATGACTCCAGTGCTTTGGTTACTGAAACAAACCCACCCGTCACAATAAGAAACGGGGCTTATTTCTTGTGCTTCTCAACAATGGCCAGGAAGTCTTTGACGTCCTCGCTGGAGCCCATGATGACCGGACAGCGCTGGTGGATACTGGTGGGCTGGATGTCCAGGATATTTTCTTCGCCGGTCGTGGCTAAGCCGCCAGCATGCTCCACAATGTAGGCCATGGGGTTGCTCTCATAGAACAGCCGCAACTGGAGAAAAAATAAACGGAAACATAAATTAATTGGGTAAAACTTTTCACAGAATCTGTTCTAGTTCTGGAAATAGATAAGAGTTTCACTGTAATTGGTTAAAGATGCATACCCCATGCTCTTAAAAAACCCTCATTTTTTTCTCATAACTAATGTTAAATTTGGTTGTTTTTTTTCAAATTTTTTCCAATATTGGGCATCTGCAACCCTCTCAAAAGGGCTTTCATTTAGTGCACAAATGAACCTGCCCAGCGGGAGCTCAATTATTGTCTGGCAGCAAAAAATACAAATTTAGGAAAAAGTAATTCAATTACTAAATGTCAGTACATTTTCTATTGTAATATGTCACATTCAAAAGTGAATAACTTATATATTGCTACACTGCTAAAAAAAGAAGAAGATTTTCCTACATTTCTTATTTGACGAAATTAGTTCTTGCTTTAAGAACTATTTTCTTGTCTCATTTCCAAGAAAAAGTTTCTAGGGAGTGATACAAGAAATGTTTTCTTGAAATATCCTTTTTTTCTCATTTCAAGAATACCATATCTAGCAGTGTAGGAAAATAGCAATTGAACGAAATCTATTTTTTTGAGTCGAAACTCAAAAAAAAGAGAAGAGAATGCATCTTTAATGCTACCCCCATTGACTTTTTTTTTTACTCCAAACCTTCCTGGAGCTTCTTATATCCTCCACAATACAGAAAACTATCCGTCCTGTTTGTCAAACAAGGGGTGTGTATTGACCAATAAGATCATGAGTTGTGCTCAGGTGACACGGTAGCTCGGTCAAACTTAGTCACAAGCACGAAATGTTCACGAACCAAAGGTGGGTGGGGCTCGAGCCTCAGGGCTCTCTACCTTCCTCAGTCCTACCAAAATTCTCCAAACCTGCAGGATTTAGTTTTGAATTAATATGTATTCTTGGCTTGTGCCTACCACTCTCAATTAATCTACATCGAGGATACAAGTTGATCAGTGACTAATAAACAAATTTGTGATAAAAATCCATATTATAGTGAGAGACCTGAAGTGATGCTTATGAGTAAGCACTTGCAAATGATGTAATACAAATGCCAGAGAATGTATGAAAATTGACAACTTACAACTGTTTCATGAATCAAAATAATCACAACTACAACTATTTCGTGAATCAAAACAATTTCAACTGCAACAAGATGTCACCTACCTTTCCCTTTGGACTTTTCTTGTGTGCTGGGTATAAGAAGATCCCCCCGTACACCAATGTACGATGCATGTCAGCGACCATGGAACCGATGTACCGGGAACCGTATGCCGCCCTCTCTTCCTGTAAACAAAGGAGTCAGATGACCAATTAGATCCTTTCGTTTTGTTTTGGTGTTTACACAAGCACTCTTATTGGTACACAGTTTCTGCCTAACAGTGCCAGCAACGCATATATATGTGTAAGTGCACTTTTCATCAAAGTTGAAGTCAAGTCCTTACAAGTTCAATTCAATTCAATTCAATTCAAGAAGACATTTATTCCACACTCCTTTAGAGAATACATCCATAAATAACAGAAAGACTGGTAAATAGCAAAATAACAAAATCAATAAATTTGTCTCAAAAATAATAAAAGTAAAATGCGCTTAGAAGAAATGATAAACTTATTTCAATATATGTACAAGAGAAAGTAAGGAGTATGGGGATGTTTAAGTAAGCCGAGGCTTGTACGAAACAGCCCTTACAGACAAACTAACAACAGAAAAACAACATGATAACGACACACGGGCGAGACAGACAAGACAAAAGACTTACACGACGATAGCTAACGGCAAAAAGAAAAAAACAAAAAACAAAGCAGTGTTTTGATTCAAAAACCGATAACGACTTCAAACGTGAATAAACATGGAGAAGTAAATTACAAGTCCTTCAGTCTCAAGTCAAGTCACAAGTTATTCAAATGAACTGTGACAAGTACATTTATTTGTCATCTCCGTTCCTGTTCGTCCTGTTCACTTGTGATGGACTTGTGATCTGACTTGTAATGAATTTTGATTTGGGTGAAATGTCGTATCAGATATAAAGGTTCATTGTGCCACTGCTACAACAAAAAAAGCTAGTTAAATCTCAAAACTTGACATGGGATAGTTCCAATAAACTCCAACTCAGACCTGGTCACACAGGCAGCTTTTTATGCTACAGTAAAAACTTTTGATCAGGATGGTTCAACATTAGAAAATACAGGGGTGTGAGTGGAGCTTTAAAAAAAAATAGATGAACCTGCGAACGCTAAGCCCATACGGCGAGTGGTCCGAAAAATTTTGAAATGTAGATGCTCTGTGGTGCATTTTACAGCCTCCTGGGTGTAAAATGCACCTATGTTTTACAATTTATCATGTTTTTAAATTAACTTTTTCAATCCCTTTTGCTATTTTTATAGAAAGAGGGGTTGTAAATGTACAACCCAAATGTGAGGGTGACTTGTAAATGCGGTCGGCGGATTAGTCTATAGTGTAATATGATAAAGGGTTCGGATCATAGGTCACATGCAACTAGTTTCTTGACTTACGGTCGTCTTCTTCTTGCTTTCCACATACTCCTTGATGGCATCGGCCCAGAGTTCAGTGTATCCCTCATTGATACTGTAGATTTTGCCTCGTGGCTTGATGCGGATGTTACGCTCTGTTAGGATAAACTCACCGATGGCCTAAGAAAGATGTACAACATGAGACAAAAAATGAACATCACTGAATCTTGGACCAGGACAACAGTCTTTGGTTTAACCACTTGATCTATGCTGATTGGGTGAAAGGGATATTTTTTTTATGTGGGGGAGAGAGGTTGCAGGGGAGAATGTCTCAAAGACATTGGGCTGATATACTGCATTTTTTTCTGCAAGTCCGTATATCAGCTTGCTATTTAGTTTCTCCCCATAAACAAGTGGTAAAACTGCCTTAAAAGGAAAACAAAAAATTAAAAAACCCAATCTGTCTATAGCTTGTAATGAAATGCTTCAAACTATTAAACAAAAGTGTGCCAAATGTGCTCCGCACTAAGGGGTTTTCATACAAGACTGCTGTCGTATTAGCCTTGAACATACACTGACCATTACCCTTCCAAATCCTTAGAAATCAACAGGATATTTTTGAGAATTGTGTAGGATCGGTGAAGGTTTGGCCAAGCCTTCTTTACAATGGAGCTTGATGATCTTGAAAAATGCATGCACAAAGATTGTGCATTGTTTACTGTTGTTTGGTTACAACACAGCAGTGGATTTTTCTAAGGAAAAAAGGGCTCCGTGATATTGGAAGATTTTGGAAATAAGAAAAAACCAAAGGACTCACAGGATCCAGCATGAAGCCATTGACGGTGCCTGCTGCGCTGAGTACCACCATTGTAGCGCTGCCGTACAGAGCATAGCCGGCTGCGACCATCTTACGACCGGGCTGCATGATCTGTTCTTTGGTCGGTGCATCGCTGGTTCCCTGTCATGATGAAGATGTTTGGGAAAAAACAGTTGGTGACCGAGGCATTCTTAGTGCATCACTTTTTTGATTCAGGCTTTCAAGTATATAATAAGATGGTAGGAGTCAGTGATATATGGTTAGGGGGGGGGGGGGGAGCAATGAAAATGTATTCTTAAATGGGTACAGGTAGATGGTAATAGGCTGTAGCCTCTCCTATGTAAATATATGGAGGAAATATAATCTACATCCACAAAGAAGGAGAAATTTAAGATGATATCAGGATTTTGATGGCAAGAAATTCTAGCAGAAAGGAATTAAATCCCAAGGGCTGATTTTTAGAGGGGGGGGGGGGGGTGGGTTTGGGAAGTCAGGAGGTCAATATCAGTTTTGATTCAAAATTCAACAAAAGTCCACCGAGTGTGGAAAGACCCATGCAGGTTGAACACGAGTCGGGAGGGCTTACAATTCACGCTAGTACTGGTCTGTTCATTGGTCAGCCGTAATTTTGGATTGTGTGCAAGGGTGAAGCCTCTCAAACCTGGTCGCGTCAATCGGGGATGAAATTTACCCACGTAATTAAGCCGTGATGGATATTCTTGCTAGTGTGAAAGGGGTTTACCGAAATACTGATTTTTGGCCTTGGTTCAACCAGCTTTGCAGTCACATCAATCCCAAGTCCTCACAATTTCATCACAAGTGTCAATCACAAGTCAAATATATGTCACCTAGTCACAAGTTAAGTAACAAGCTATTCAAATGAACCACAACAACTAGGCAGTCCTTTGTAATTGTTCATAACTCATTACTTGTGACCGGACTTGTGAACTGACTTGTGATTTACTTCTTTCCAAACTTGCTATGGACACAACTTCAAAACTACGAAATGTTGTATAAGTTGAAATCAAGGCCTTTAGGTGGAGAAGAAAGACAACTCATTCTTACGTTCCTCCAGATGCCAAAGATGGATCCAATGGAGACGAGACAATCGATATTGGAGGAGCCGTCCAGGGGATCAAAGGCGACGATGTACTTCCCTCTCTGCTCTGCCTCAACCTCAATCACCGTCTCATTCTCCTCCGAGATGAGCGCACAGGTGGTGAAGGACGACCGGAGGGAGTTGATGAAGAGATCGTTGGCCAAGACGTCTAGTTTCTTCTGCTCATCACCAGTCACATTGGTGCCGCCTGCTATACCATACCTGAATTGATAATTATCAATAATGTCATCATACATGTAGCCGCTCAATTGCTAAATATACATGTACCGTCAGTCGGAAAGTGTTATCATGATGTAGTGTAGGATGTTATTAAAGATATGGAGGGATACTTCTAGAATTTGAAGGCACCTCTGATTAGCCTTCTTGCAAAAAAGTTCTAGCATTGTGATTTTTCAAAGGGTCAGTACCCTATGGCTTTTGGAAATGCACTTTGATAGACGAAATACCTTTGTCTGGAATTTCAATTTCTGAAACACCAATCCACCCAAAACGCTAACGAGAGGTGCCTTCTAATTCTAGAAGTAAATGAGGGAGACCAGTATCTAGGCATCAGAATCATGTGACAAGACAAGAGAAACCTCTGACATGTCTGAAAGTAAAATAAATTTAGATATAAAACAAATCTTATATTTCCAGAAATACTTGATCTCCTTTATTATTTACACAGTCTAATGAAACCAAAAAGTCTCTTAATTCGAACCACGTACCATGATCACATCTAGTCCGAGTAACTTGGACCCAACTTATCGCCTTTTTTTAACATTTGGACATGGTCTGGATGATGTTGTCCAGGTCGCGGTATTAGCTTGAACCCCACTATCGCCAGACCATGTCCAAATGTTAAAAAAGGCGATAAGTTGGGTCCAAGTTACTCGGACTAGATCACATCAGGAACACCGAACACAAAAAAATCATATGATATTGTTGAATGATAAATCTGAAGAAAACAAAAACCATAAATAGATGTATCCCTCCAGTCTGTTTAAATTAGAGCACACGCAGCATCCAAGATTTTCAGGAAGGTTTTGTGTAAAATGGACAAGAAACATGGGTTAAAAATATTATGCATCACGATGACCAGTTCAACTTACAGTTTAGCAATTCCAGCTTGGCGTACAGCAGACGACACGGCCTTAATGGCGGTCAGTAAAGAGTTCAGTAGCTGGGTCAACTCGCCGGTTGCGCCTGGAATTTTCCGTTGTTCCTCGAGAACAAACCGCGTCAGGGTCATAAAATCGGTCTGTAGGGCTCCTTCCGACATTGCAAAGGAATTAGGTTGAATTCAGTGCTCTGAAAGTGGTAATTTGCGGTCGTAAAAGACGACGTAATTCTTAAACTTGCAACTGTCCTTCGTGCACGTATTACATGGGATTGATCGTTGTACGATTTTTGTTTACTGTGACATGTGTACGTGTGGGTCAATCATCAGCTGTAGCCAATGGCATGGCTCGTTTTGATCACATGACTGACACACCCCCACGATGATAAATCTAGTAACCAGTATTCACGTAACCTCCGTTAAGCGTGTTGATAAAATGGTTCCAGACTACATGCGTACGTGCATGCACGCGTGTCGATTTAATCATCTACAATACGTACTTTAAAACTGGATTACAGTGAAAACTGAAAAGAGGGGGAAAATGGCCAATTAATTAAGGTTAAAATAATGTGACACAAAGATGTGTATACAAGGTTTGCATTGAAATATAGGTTTTCCCGGACAATTTCGGAAAATGTGTACACGAATGTGTAAAAGAAGCATTTGTTTTCGTGCGAAATAGAATGAACGTTCCAAATCTCTGTTTCTATTTAACAAATGACAATTCTTTTTCCGTGAAAGTGCATTCAGTCGTAAAAAATCAGCGTACGATTTCCCGAATGTGCACTGCATTTAGTGTTATTGACATTTCATTTAAGCGCGAAATCGGAGGCACATCCGCAATCCTGTTTTCCTTTTAATTTATCATCAATCTTTTTCGCTAAATGTGCAGCTGATTTCCCTCGCAGTGTTCTTTAACGTATGCCTGTTCAAGCATTGGAATTCACTTATGTGTTAAAGTAACAGTTGAGGAATGGTTGATTGAATGATTGAATTTTTGAATATTCAAAAAGTCCCCATGCAGATCCCATGTAACATGACACGTGATGTGTCCCTTTACCGTCTCAATAATATGGCTACAAGATTATTTTGAGTGATTTCATATTGGTCATATTAAATATCATTTTCACATTTGATTTGCCTACATTTCACATAGGCGTGTATATAAGAACAAACACATTAATGATCAATAAGGCATACATTGATTAATTAATGAATCATTAATTAATGAATCAAAGTTGTATCATGATTTGTATAGGCCTAATTAATTTATTTAAATTGAATGCCGAAAATGCGAATTTAAATTGTAACAAATGAAAAAGAATGTTCAATTCAGCCTGTGTCACAATAGACAATCGATTTTCTGCGAATTGGATTGCACATTCGTAATAATCGGCAACGCATACGCCAAACCGAAAATCTAATCACGTATTTGTAATCCCTTAAATGAAACGTTATGCACATTCGTTCATTTGATTGATGCAAAATGACATCGAATGCTAGTTATTGCGAAAATGAAACCAGGATGTACGTCGTTCTCAAATTCGGCGCCAAATTGAATTTATGTTTTACAAATTCAAACGCACATTTTCCGAAATTGTCCGGGAAAACCTATATTACTTTGCACGGGTCCTTTAATTAAATAAGTGTTCGGTCAGACTTACGCAAGATAACATTTAAGAAATTACTCAAGAGAAGTGTTCCCGATGGTACAACCATTGCCAAACATAAACATGCCACAATATTTTGCACGTTAAGAAATCGTCAACGTAAAGAAACCCCTTGCTCAAATGTTTAAACAAGTAGGAAAGATCAACAGTGAAAAAGAAATTATCTTAGCCCTTTCCATTTCATTAATTTGGTACATGTATCCCTCATATCAGTGTAAATTTTTGAGTCACCCAGATTTTTTTGTTGGGGGGGGGGGGGAATAACCTCGGAGAAAAATAGGAAAATATATCAATAAAAAAATCTTATCAATTTGAATGACCAAACGATGAAAGTGATTGCCCATAAACGAATAAGAAACGAAAAGCATGGTAATACGTTGTAAGCGCACAGACGTTCGCTAATTTGAATGCGTCAACCGTCAAAAGGTTGCGAAGTCTTAATTAAGAATGCTACCAATTAAGATTTGAATGCACCAAAACGAATTAGACTGTCCCAAAACGAAAACGAACATTCAGTGCAAAATGTTGGCTACCTAAAAATGAAATTGAATGTCCCTAAAATGAAAAAGAAACCCCAATTTGATCACATGTGCAAAACTCACACGAAATTGAATGGCTGATAATGAAAATGATTAGAAAAATTCGAAAATTGGCCGGGAAACCTATAACTAAATAAATAAATAAAAATGAATGGGCTAACATTTTAATTCTTGAAAAGTAGCAATTAAAAAACATTATCTATTTTCGGGGTACAACTCCAGGGGTAAAACTCGAAAATATCTGGCACAGTGCGCAGGGGATGCTGGGTTTTGGCATTATATGTTAATTAGTCTGTCGGAAGCTTGGCTACGGGTGGTTAACCCCCACCAAAAAATCACCCACGTTGGATCCACCCTTGCAGTTAACATTTAAAATCAAACCAATCATTTTAATCAAAATATATCCGAGCCAAATTGTAAGAACTTAATTGGCGGCCAACTCTCTGAGGCATTCCTATAGAATAGCGCCATCTGTAGTTCCAAAATGTCCTAACGAGCACGGCAGCCGCGAGAAACCTTACCCGCCTGTTCAACGGTGTGATTTTGAGGAAGCAGACGACTCACCAACATCGCGCGTTCCTCCATCGATTTCTTTTCGGTCGGCGCGCCAACTCGTCTCCAAATTAAACCTTTATATGAAATTACTCCCGATCTTGGGCATCACCCGGAACACGGCTCTGTACGTGTGGCAGCCGAGTCTCATACACGCTGCTTTTGATATTGGAGCAGTTTGATTTTATCAACCTTGGACGGACTAGAACGAGAAGGCCGTAACATGCGAAAGGTAGGCGAATTAAATCCTGTTTTCACGTACACTTATGAGCAGGGGCTACACACACGCACGCGACGAAGGTTCAATGTCTAGATCGCGCGCCGCACGACCTTTCGTCATAACAAAACAAATAATATTTGCTTTAGAAACATATAAAATGGACGAACCGACTGAGACGCAGAGTCGTTGACATTTTGCTCCATGCCTGTATTGATGAAGACAAGCCATCCAACAAAATTGTAGCAGTCATAAAGAACCCCATATTACGCGTGTGGCCATTTCACCCGTTTCATCGCACGCGTGCCGCTTTTGCCATTATTATACTCATAAATTCCGATTTGTGCATATTAAACATGGCCCCTTTATAGGCCGACTGTTTAATGACTGTACCATATGGGATATCACCTTTCACTCTTTCATAAAACATACAACAAGGAATTGATATAAATGTAGGAAAGAAACATGACAGCTGGCTTTAATTTCGTATTTGGTAATACTGAGTGCTGATTCACATTTTGGCAGATAATAAAATAACGAATGTTGGTGTATTTTAATTATTTTTTTCACGCATATGAGCCAGGTAAGAGTTACATGAAGCGAACAATTTGAGCTTTCGAATTTGGGATTCAAAGAAAATGGTTGTCTGAAAAAAAATGTACTTTCTTATTATAGCTTTTACCTCTTAAAGGAGGCTCTTCTTTGTTAAAGCTGGGGCCGCAGCAGGAACGAGGAAACACAAGAGCAGTTTTCTACTTGGGGGAGGGGCGGAGATAACTTGGGGGTGGTTACCACTCGGACCTTCAGGCTGTGTGACCAATCCTAGGCCTATAGACTAAGTATTTATGTGACTGACAAAAAACTTTTCATTTTCTTCCTCGAAATAGCTTAATACAGGGTGTGAGTAAAAAAAGGGGAACCTTAACCCAAACCCCCAAAAATTATTTCATATTTCAAAAAATATGTAACACCAAACATAATAATAACTGGAAAGCCAATTTCATAAGCTACTTTTAGATGAAAAAATTACTGAAATTGCTCAATCCGTTCAAATAATATCACCATGTAAACGCAATGACACTAAAACCTCTTTTGTCAAAACAGAAGAAGAGCAGATTAGTGTGTATTCTGACTGTTTGGAACAACAAAGAAAATGACACAGAATACTTGTTTCAACAACTGTCAACAATTACTTTAGTACACAATATCTTTATTAACAGCCCTGGTTAGGCAAACAATATGATTTATAACATCTATTTTTTTTTAAGACGGGCCTTCAAACTTTATTGAATTTTTTTTACTTTTAAACTGAGGTTTTAACGCTGGTGATGCTTGAAGAAATTTGTGACGATTCTTGAAATCGCATTTTTGGACGAAAGAGGTTTTAGGGTCACTGTGTTTAAATGGTGATATTCTTTGAACGGATTGAGCAATATCAGTAATATTTTTCATCTAAAAGTAGCTTATGAAATTTGCTTTCCAGTCATTATTGTGTTTGGTGCTACATATTTGTTTTAATATGAAATAAAGTTGTTGGGGTTTGGGTTCCGCTTTTCTTGACTCACCCTGTATTTAAAATCTCCGTTCATTATTGGTCTGCTTTATGACGTTCACTCTTCGGCCAGTCACTGCGCTGGACATCCGCAAGACTTCGCCACAAATCAGCAACCCTTTTTGAAATCCTTTATCCACCAACGTCACTTTCTCTCCTTCAGAGGAAACTTTGATTTTTTTTTTGACCAGCATAATATCAATATTTTTTCGTGTCGTTGGAAATGTCATTTAACCAGACGTACGTGTGGAATGTTTAAGAGAGGGTGTAAAGAAAAGCCTACAGCGTCCATCGGCGGGGACGGGGAGGGGGTGATGCGAAGCCCATTTCCCATTTTCTTGTGTACCACTCGCTATTCAAAACCTCAAGATCACAAAAAAAGACATGGCCTGACATTAACCTCGATAACAAATGTATCTATGTCAAGGACCATGCTCTACTGTGCTATCGTTATTGGTTTCTGATGCCGCCAAATTTGATAAAGGCTGCCATTGCAAATTGTCCCGTCCCAGACTCGTCTCGGTCTATAGTTCTATATGTCCAGTGGCGTCACCAGACTTTTCAGTCTGGGGGGGGGGGGGGGGGCACAGGGGGGGGGGGCACCAGCATTTGATGGGGGGGGGGGCACTTAGGTGGATACGGATCGCCGTCCTGGGGGAGGGGTCTAAGGGGAGGGGGTGCCCCCCTCCCCTTTGGAAAATTTTCGCATACGGAGGATGGGCTAGATGCAAAATGGTGCCACATTTAATGCTAAATTCGATCTGAAGATATCTCAAGAAATTGCTATTTTTGAGGTAATGATTTTAACAACGCGCAGAATTTTGCAGAGGATAGGGGGGCACCAGCATTTGATGGGGGGGGGGGGGGACACTCGGGGGGGGGGGGGGGGCACTAGGTTTTCCAGGGGGGCACGTGCCCCCCCTGGCCCCCCCTTGGCGACGCCACTGTATATGTCAGTGTCATATTTTGGTTGTGCAGTGTGCCGAGTTAATTCAGTTACGTACGTTGTGACCTGGTGTTTGCGCAGACACGAGCAGGTCATGCATAATTCATGAACAACTTATGCATAATTCACGTTGGTAGCCTGTATAGTGACAGTCCCATGCTGCCAGATTGTAATGTGAATTGTCAGTGTGTGCTACAGACGAGTCTTAGTTTAAAATCTACATTGCAATAGAAATTTAAGCGTTTGCATAATCAATAGCAAACAAGTCTTGCTATGGTTTTGAGAGGGTATATTATACCCTAATAGTTGGCATGCTTGCTCAATTAATTTCCTTACGCTGATTAAAATATCAGCTGACTATACTTCGTCCGGGGCCACGATAAGAAAGACGGTAAAGTATCACCGAGTAACCAAAAACTGATATTTCGCACGTATTTTCGACTTTGCCCATCTGTTTATCACCACCGTTTCGGCAATGCATATTTTTTTAATAAGTAAAACATACACATTTTTTACAAAAATATTGAAATGTCAAATTTTCACACAAGGCCAACAATGTTTAAAATTTACGCACGCATAGTTTAGCAGTTTATGGGGGAAATGTTGAGCCGGGATTTTTCCGTCAATCTTCTCTTTCGAGTGAAAATCCCATACTGTTTGTCTCGATCTCGCTGCCATTGGCGCGGCGTCCCGAACCAGTGCAAGCACGCATTTTAATGACTGGAAATCCCTCTACTGATACATGGCTGGTGACGTCATCGGTCAGGTCGTTTATCTCTTATTTGCGTCTCGTGAACAACGGGAGTCGAAGGGCCTGAATTAACGTTGATAGATACAGTATCCGTTACTAGACATTCACGACTATGTCAATATTAATATTCAACCAGCGATATCATTAATGGGAGCCTTGCGAACACATGTAAAATACACACATGCGAATGACGTAATTCTCAGTGAGATCAATTTTGTTAGGTCAAACGAAACGGTAGGCCTATAGAAAGGATTGTCTAATGAGACTTTTTGCTTATGCTTTACTGGTCCTAATTATTTGCGAATATATTATTGATAAATATCTATATATATATATATATATATTTCCTTGCAAGACCTAATCAAATGTTTCAACCTCGTACATATAAAAAAAAATGATAAAATTTAAAATGTGGCAATAAATGGATCACGCTGAAAAACCGTCTGGAAAAATAGGCAGGGAAATAAAGTCGAAAATTTTCCTCCAAAACCACATTAAAAACCAATTAGAAAGATAATCACTTGTCTTCGATCGTTAACCGTGGAACAGTATTCATTGCGCCTGGCGGGGGGCACCGTTGAATGACTTTGAAGCTGACATGTTATTGAGCGAATAGGCGCCCACTGGGGAACAAGAATACCCGGTCGGATACTACACCATTTAAAAGACGTTCTCTTTAACAATCTTGAAAATATTATATTTTTTATACACTTAGGCACGTGCTAGCGGCCCGGCCGCCCCGCGTCACATCAGTACACACTCTTGATGAATCACGGTAAACGCGTGACTTTCTAAATGACACCGCGTCACGTCACGTCTGCAAAGATACTAGTTTTTTTTTATGCATGCACGGCACGACAATGTCTCGTCCCTTCTGGCTCATTAATTATCATATTTATCAATTTATAAGGTGAGAACTCTTGTTGAGTCACAAGCTATGAAATATGAATATGAGCCCCCGGGCTTGCTAAAGTACACGTGCTTTAACGGCAGTGTATAAGCTGACATGTAATAGATTGCATGCCTTAAGTTATAATTTTTTCACTTATATAAAGCGACCCATTCGGACGTGCGCATTATTTCTCGCGACTAAAGTACATTCAACGCGCTTTAAGGCTCGGCTGTATAACAGTTATATAGCAGGTGGATAAATTCCGATCGATACAACCGGTAACTAATAAACTAAAATTGGTTATAGACAATCGTCTGTGGGGGGTTGTCACAAGTGAAGTGGGCAGATGTTTCTTGCAATTACAGTTAGCGAGGCTATTAAAATAGGGAGGGCTATTGAAATCATCGCGTGCGGTTGACATTGTGGAAATGCGTGAACTGTGAAGTCTAGACTAGTCCACGGCGGATAGTGTGTTTGTAAACGCCTTCACTTGCATCATGTCATGAACTGAAAGTCATATTGGTCTTAAAGAAATGCCAGCTAAACTTATAAAAAAAATTGAAATATAATAAATTCTTGCAAAAAATATAATGTTTGATGAATGTGACACCTTATAACTGCCAATATATAAAAGAGGCAGAAGAATATATGTTTAATTATTAAATATGCTTGTTCTTAATGTATTGTGCACTTATGCGAAAGAAAAAATTCATTAATGGGACATTCTATAAATTTGTGGTACACTCTTTTCCACTTTCTAACAAATCAAAATAGTTTGAAGTCATTTTTGGTGGTACTTGAATGGAACATTACGAAGTTCAGACGTAACAGGTAAAGGCAAAAATGTCAACTTGGCTCTAAAAATATATTATTGAATGACCCCCCCCAAAAAAGAATACGGTCTTCTTCTTATATTAATGATGATATTTTAAAATAAAATGCTATTTTGAATTGATGTACAAACACAAGATGTAGATAACACCCAAGATTTGCAATTTTTAAGTCCAAATTTTCCAAACACTTAAGTTACATCTTCATTCTGCATCATAGCTGCAGTAGATAGAATGTTCGCCTATGTGTACCGGGTTATATAGATGCCTTCTCGTACCGTGGTCTGCCCATCATGCATTCGGTCAGGACACGCCGTCCTGCTGATGGCGATGACTCACGCTCAAGACATATTTATAGAAAGTCGAGAGATGAGATGAACCAGATAACAATGTAGTTGCCACTTCGCATAACTAAAGACAGTTTGAGAGGGGAGCGGTGCATTATGCGTTGACATGAGTGAGGCATTATGATGCAAGGAAGCTGGCTCTGCCTAGAAAGCGCATGATAGCCGTTACATTGCATTGAATTGAGCTCAGTTGCTTAAAGATACTGGCGAGACTCTACGTTTGATTTAACCACTTAAATAATTTGATAACTCCAATCTTATGTTCTTAAATAATTTTGCTAGTCACCGCGGGCCAGCCTTGTGTCTTATTTGTACCTGACTGTCTGACTTACTCACTCGATTACTCACTGTCACCTGTCAGCATCACTGTCACTTGTGAGCCGGGCAGTGCTATCATATAGGATTACCCCTTAATGCCAATGAATGAGCCAAATCTGGCCCATTTTTAAGACTGATGCATGCATACATTCTTTTTCCAGGAAATAGCCATTCTGAGTCAATTGAGCAGAATTGTGTGTGTTCTTGGACCAGCTCTGCTAGGCGTAGTTGCGTACCTTGTCTGGTTCATATTTTGGAGGACCTGAAATTCATACTGAATATGTATTTTTAAGACAAGCTTGTTTTTATCCTTCGGGCGTGGGCAGTTCGTAGAAAAGAATCAACCATGATCAAATTCTGACGTCACTTCCGAGACAAGGCGGATCTCAGTTGGATTATGAGGGGATTTGCCCAACACAAACAGAGCCGTTTCAGGTGCATTGACACGCGGCATAAATGTACAAGTGACATGCAGGAGTAGAAACTGGTTTGAGGAACACTTGTGCCTAGATTGAATGACGAGGTTTGGCGATCAGAGCACGCCATGCTAATGCTGTTTGCTGCGGGCCTGATTTCTTCTGCTTCCCAAGACGAAACCTGACTCCCTGAATATTAAAGTTGTAATCTCGCGAGTATTTTCAAAGAAAACGTCGACGGCACGGAAGTTAATTTCGTTTGAGCTTTCTTGTGGATTCATCCCGTATTGTTATCGTGATTTCAAGCCTCCTCTCCCTCCGGAAAAAAATGAAATAGCGTCTTCGTCACACGGAGCATTCGGAAACTTGTCGTGCCCTTGTAGTTGACAGATTAATATGCTTTAAGAGAAATAATGTGCTCAAAAAAAATTCAAATCGGAACCATTTAAAAGCAGATTGACCTCGCATGACATTTTTTGACTGATGACGTCATTGCTAAGCAAATGTTTTCCCATGTTTAGCCAACTTTTCCTCGTTGGGCTGAGCCGCCGATAACTTTCATCAGTATTATAGTCTGAACACTATAGCAGTTACAGAATCGGATGTAGTCTTGCGCGTCGTAGACCTTTTGACCTCTGACAAGTGAACTCAATTTAAATATTGTACACGCCCACACGTACAGACTGCATCCTGCGCGATGCGCTAGGCCAACCTCGGGGGCGGTAAATTGAATACAAGTCATGAAGCTTGTTGTATCAGGTTCAAGTTTCGGTAGATAAGCAGATCAGCTCAAAGCCACATCGTTGAATACTACACCATCGGAAGTTGAAAAACGCAACCATATGAAAAACAAGCTACAAGGCACCCGACTATGACGTCAGCACCCAAGCTGTGAAATTCGTTGGAGTGTTTCTCACGTTGCTGTTAATTCAAAGGCATGTCGGCTGACAAACGCGGGAGATATTACATTCGCCGATCTAGGTGCCGAGAACAGAATATCCACATAAATATCGTGTATTGAATCAAGCGGCGTAGCCCTAAGGACGTGAAATAGATCCATATATATACACGCTGCAGCAAACGCGCTTTTCTATCAGCTTGTTTTTCCCCTCGGGCCGTGATTAACCGAGATTTTCAGGCATGAAAGAAATTTGCAAGACATAAACCTAGGCCTGAACATATATCTCACGGTATGCAGGTATGGCGTTTAAAGCGAGCTGCTACACTTGCACTGGGCTCAATCCCGAAAGCACCAGCCGTACGTGCTGCAGACATTTTTTTAAACCTCACCTTTACGCGTCCGTAAGTACCAAAAATAGTTTTTCAATGTTGAACCAACCATGTCAGTATGCACGGCAGGTGGTCTATTGGATTCTTGCTTCCCTGTGAAATTTCTCACTCGGGCGCATACAGTCAAATCTTGAGGCGATGCATCAGAAATCGCCGAAATAGGGCAACTGTGGTTTTGAGAGCGCCTTTGTGACATCGTAATGGGGGCGTTCTGTCAGACTGCATGCAATTGCACGGTTCGAGAGACGACCATTTGCGGCACAAATGGCCAGTTTTA
The DNA here is from genome assembly GCF_015706575.1 of Patiria miniata. Lineage (NCBI taxonomy): Eukaryota > Metazoa > Echinodermata > Asteroidea > Valvatida > Asterinidae > Patiria > Patiria miniata. Next base: position 19,473,293 of record NW_024037072.1, on the reverse strand, counting down.
GAATTCACGGGCCTGTTTTTTTTTTGTTTTTGGTAAACGGCCTCCTGCGCGCCAAAATGGCTCTCAGATCGAAGAGCAATTTCCAAAAAAATATCTGCCGAGTAATTCGGGCCAATGCAATGTCTGCACACAGGGCAACCGTATTCGCACACGGGCCTTCGCTATTGAAATCGATTGCACCTTATAAAGGATGTGGTTTGCAGTGTGAATCGCTCAGCAAAGTGGCAGTTTGCATTTGGAGTAGGTCGGTTCAGGCAATCCGACCGTACTGGTTCATATCTCAATATCAAGAGGATATATTAGAAGGCGACACCAGGACTTTATTCCATAGAACTAAACTCATTTCATTGCTCTCAAGTTCAAAATGTAAATGTAACTTAAATCAGCGCCGAGAGTAAAGACGTTGAGTGGTTTGAAATTCTATCAATTCAAATAATATAAAAGGAAACCCATCAGGCGAGTTTTAAAGAGTAGATTTTACGTGTCGTGCTACATAATGTCAAGGAAACTCACACAGTACCCGGCCTAGAATGTTTTTATAGAGGTAAATTGCACTGGCTGCTTCCACTGATATGAAAGTAATTTAATAGCGCCCACAATTACGTCACGATGGGCCGAGATTCATTGTCGACGGGAACAATAAGTTCCGAGAGCAGGAATTATTAAATAAAGCCGGCCTTGAGCGTGTTCTAGTTGATTTCCAGAACTCTTTTGTTGGATATACATGTTACGGACTATACCTTGGCAAAGGAAAAACACTACTGTTGTTTGCACGTTCTGGGTTCGTCCTTGCGTGATCAGCGCGTGTAAAGAAAAATCATTTGATTGAATGAAACTGGGTCGTAGTATTGGTGCATTTTTGTTGATTTATATGTGTTGATGACGACCCAGTTCGACATCTAGGTGTTGCCATGGTGTTGACGAATTGCATCCTGGGATATCTGAGGGGGATCGCTTCTTGGATCAATAATGACCCAAGGGTGATAGGCGTAACCCACGTGAAATTAATTAACAAGCATTTCTGCAGCAAGGATGGACGCAATTGATTCTTAGCGCCTGGGCTTTAATATAGATCTGCTGAGCTATTAGTTGATTCGTAAATATCTGAGCAAAGGAAAATTTGAGCGGAGAACCGATCAAGTATGTACAGCGAGTAAGAAGTTGGCTAGCAATCCGTTAATTTTGGTAAGCAAAATATGATCTGTGCTTAAAAAAATACTCTCTGCTTTTAAACATGGATTAAACATTTCGGATCATAGTGTGTCAGAAAATTGGAATGATATTACTCGAATTGTTGCTTTGATAGTAATAAAATCCTACCATCCTAGGCAGAATATTTAGCCCATAACTTAAGTCGGTTAACATTTTTTACAAACTTTACGCAAAAAGTTGAAGAACACTCGGAATGATTTAGAGTGAGGAGTAAAACTTTGCTTAAAGCCTTTCGGTCACTTAACTGCGCTGTGATCCAACATGGCGACTGTAAGTTGCCGTTATCAAAGGAGTTGGATTATTTTGCTGCTGCCAGCAGCGGCGTTCTCACCATTGTGTGTGAGTGGGGAGGGGGCGGGGAGTGGGGGCTGGATGTCGATGGGGCTGCGTCGTTGGGTCCCAGTTGGCGGGCCTCGATCCAACTTTGTACCTTACTCACTGACTGACTGACTGTCACTTGTGATTTGGTTGTAAACTTGTAGGCTGATGGAGAGTTGGGAGGTTTTCTCGTATAGGATTACCCCTTAACGCCAATTGAAAGGCTCCATCTAGCCCATTGTGTAGACCGCATGCATGAAAAGACTTCCAGTCAATGGCCACTGTGACGCAAGTTAATGTGCTGACACAGAGAGATCTGGAACCAGCTTCGCTGTGGCTGCCTGGTCTTGTTAATTGTAGATCTAGAGGACACCTTTTTTTCTTAAAGAGCTGTGGGCACCAAAGTGCTGTGTCATGCATGCACGTATCCAATTACAACAACTTAGAATGTTCCGACTGGTCCCCACTCTACAGTGCCGTTGAGATGCGTGTATGTGCAACATGACTATCACCCATTACATGCAAAACCAACGAAAAAGTGGCGCCACTTTGGACAAGTCGCCCAGAGTGACGAGCATTTTATTCGACATCAAAACAACGCCAGAAAATCCCCCTCTAAAGTAAACACTCCCCAAGACACCAATAGAGGGAATGGAGATGTGTCCTCACTGTGCCGTTAGATCACCATGTCCGTTCTCGCGATGCCACGACGCCATTTAAGAAACCCGTATCGCCGGAGAGAAGAAGACGAGAAGAAGAAAAAAATCGAATCGGTCCCGGAATCGATTCGCGGAAGCACACTGTTCGGCCCGGCACGCACGGCTGGGAATTGACGATTGCTCAAAATTGTAGCCAACAAAAAAAAAGAAAAAAGGAGAGAGATGAGAAAGAGAGAAGGGGGTGTCTGATCTACATATTGAGCCGAAGAAGCAGCTGAACAAAACCAAGGAGGTGTTGCTTCGGGATGGGCAACCTTTTCCGTGCTTGCTGGATGTAAAGTGAAATTAAACGTGGGTTGATTTTACCACCGCCAAGCTGATAGATAATTTGCATAGTAACCTTGTTTACGGGGTCCTTACACGCGTAGTCGTGGGAAACGTCTCGTAGTGGGCTATACCTATACAGGGCGGTCCCTCCCCCCCCCCCCCCCCAAAAAAAAACCCACAACGGAACAGCGCACTTCCGCTACACTGAAACTTAAACAACCTGTACCAATGCATGGAGAATTCTGTTAAAAGAAACATGATACCAAACCGCGCCCGCGAATTTGACTTAAGTGGATAGAGGTACTGATTGTTATGTAATAATTCCCACTAATAGGCTTTGCAGCAAAAACTACTAGACCGAATCGGGAGATATTGGTATCATATTTCTTCTAAAAGGATTCTCCATCAATTGGTACAGGTGGTTTGAGTCTCAAGGTAGCGGAAGTATGCCGTTCCGTTCCGTTTTTTTTTTTTGGGGGGGGGGCACCCTGTATATAGTGATAATTGTTGCGTACCGTTACGGCTGTTTAAAACATGGCAATGAATTGTCCAGACCAATCAATCGCATGGGCCCATTCCTCAAAATGCAGTCTCCATTTCGGACATGCATGGATGTAATTCAGTTGGAGCTAACAATCCTCCAAGTGTTTCCGTCTATTAAGACACATTGGTAAAAAGAGAATTACAAGGGTAGCCAGATAGCCGAGTGGTTAGGTTCGTTATCCGCCGATCACGGGGCACGGGCTCGATTCCCCTTTGTGCCTTTTTTGTGCCTTCAACGCACGCGGCCTAGACATTAACTTTAAGAGATTTAATTTACTGTCGTAAAATACCAACATGAACTTAGCGGCATAGCCTTGCTCAACAGTTGGGACCATCAGCGGAGTCCAGCATCTTCGTAAAGGTACGGGGCTCATTTAGCTAAACTCGGCAACCAAGGCTTTAAGGGTGCCTCATTTCCTCCCTTTGATGGTGTTTGACCTTCGGCCATGGACAGGGAAGGAGGTGCGGTGGACCGGGAAACCCGAGATCCCAGAAGAGTCCTATATCGGAAGGATGATTCGGTTATAGGTTCATTAAGTTGTATTCCTAAGTCCAACACCTCCATGCTTGGTCAACACCACATAACTTGTTGGGTTCTTTTTCAAGATCTTCTTCATACAGTACATGTATATGTCAATTCAAACACTTGTGTTAAAACAGTGGCTAGTTTGGATGTGTCGAATAACAAACTTCAAAATAATTATTCCAAATTATGACTTCTTTATTCTTGTACTTGATGCAACGAGTTCCGTTTTAGTAGAATCAAAGTTTCTAAAGTCAGGAATTTATTAATATTTAAAAAAATATCAGTTGCCATTCCACTATAATCATCGAGTGGGAAATATTGAACGTGAGTAAGAATTTTTAAAAAGTAGTTCGAGAATTAAATATGGGAAGGACTAAAGTGTGAAAACTATTTTTGAGTAAAAAAAAATTAATAGTGGTTGCAGATGTTCACAGGCTAGTATCGAGGTATGGCGCACGTTGTTTAGGATACGTCTAGTCAATATCTGCCAGAAGATGTGTTTGACAGAAGAAATTTGCCAATCTTGTAAAATGGGTTAAGGATATAAAGACCTTGTATTAAAGATAAAATGCGGCTTGAATTGAATTATGGCGAACCTCAACTGACTCAAATCGAAGGTGACTTAAGGAGGCCTTTGTACAAAGGATAACAACTTCTCGTCTTCCGCAGACGGAAGGAAACGAGGTCAGAAAGACTTGAATTTTACCCAGAAGCACGCACGCAGGGCAATTTCCGGATTCAATCGAGGCCACTCGGAGCCCAGCAACTGGGACGTATGGAGGCTCATGAGTCGAGCTCTCAGGCCCCGCTCTCGTGCCTGCACGAGTGGCGTGAGTTTGCCTCGGGGGCCGAACCTACTTGTACTTGCCCGGCCCTCTGGTTTGCCTGGGATCTTTCAATATCTTGCCCGGTTTGGTTGTTCAGATCACTTGCTTTCGGGGAGAAGAAATGTTGATTACGCGGGCTCTGAAATTTGTACAGGATCGGAGTAAAGGTCCGCCGAGAATTGAAACCAAAGACGTATGGGGTTGGCACGTGTGGCGTGCACTTTGCGCGTCAATTTTTTCCCCGGCCCCGGGTGGATCAAGTGCGTTGACCAGCGCGTCCCCCTACATGACCGTTTGATGATAGACATTCAAGGCCCATCTCTGTCGATTTATCTCGCAAGGTGATCGCATGCGAGGCACCGGGGACCCTGTGTTAAACATTGTCTCGTGCTTAATTCCTCCGCATAGATCCGGACTGAAATCACTGCAAGTGTCTATCCATCGGAAGAAGATGTCGGCCCAGTGGCCCATTAGACAAATTAATTCTGGTCCGAGTGCATTCCGGTGGCTTTCTTGCCGAGCTGCTTGCCAAGCTCCCATGCTGCCCGAAGATGCAGCTGGATCGAAGCCCGGGGAATAATTATCGGCAATGCGATTGAAGTCAGGATGTTTTGTGCCTCGGTTGAATCACGCCATAATGGTTAATTTGTTAGTGTAGACCAGGTATAATCTCCTGTATCTTATTTGTCTGAATTGTAATTCGTGGTAAATGCCGATGCATTAGACATAAACAACTGAATCAATGTTTTATTCGTAAACATAAAAAAAATATTGAATTAAGGCGGAAATGCATGTCCTGCTTTGGAATAAGTAATTTTCTCAGTGTAGTATTTTAACATATTCGCTTCGAAATACTGCAGAGAAAATTGTACTGACGTAAATGAATTGATTGTTTTGACTTTTGACTCCCGTTTGCAACAAGATGAGGCTACTAAATGTAGTGAAACCATAAAGATATTCACCAAGGAATATCTTGGTATTTGGCCTTAAACTAAATGCATGGCAAATCTATAACTTATTTTATGAAAACATAGATACCAAACCAGTTCAATGGTTTAAAAACTGTCACATTATACCAGATGTAAAGTGTCGTTTGAGCCAACCCGTGACTGTCGTTATGGTCAATCATTTGGCTGTTTATACGAGTATCAAGCAAATTATAGAACATTTGCGGGAACGCAAAGGCGCTAGGCACGGGAAAAAAAGAACGTACACTATACCCGGACGTATCAGTTTTCGCTCAGATTTGTTTTCACAGCAGACTCTTGCAACAAATCGAAGAAACCAAAAATAAATATGTATAAGCCCTTGGTTGATAGGTAGTGACAGCTTGAATTTATCTTCTTATCAAAATCAGACGTGCTGAGGTGCGATAGCGTCTTTTCCAAAATGACTTTTATTGATTCCCACGACCACAAACTGACTCCCATTCCGTATCCAAAGTGAGTTTGCTTGTTCTCAATATATAAGATGCTTCCTTTCAATTTCTTAAGTTTCATCAGTGTAATGGGTCTGAAGACGAGGGAAAAAAGTGCTAAGACCCGGCTTGGGTTGATGACAGTGCATGTAGGAACATCAAGGCAGTCGATGTAGGTTTTTCCTTCCAGATTTACGGCACGGGATCTATTTCTCCGGTCACTTACTGAGGACCCTCCACTAGGGCTTGACCGTGCCCGCTCGGCGTAGGGTGTCGCGCGGTGCCCATGCGGTCACGGACGCGTGCTACCTCGAGTGAGGTCTTGAATTCCAAAAGTGTTGTCTTTCCTCTTGGCATTTTTTTCTTCCTCAGTCTTTCTCTCTTTCCCGCGCGTTCCCCCTTCTACGGCGCTATAGATCTTGTTTTGTATGCAATTTAAGTCATGTGTTGTCGATGTATTTGATATTTTTGTTTTGAAAAGGTTTGGTATTACAAACGCTACAAACTACTCGACGTTTCGACGATAATGGCGCACCCGGCCCGGAGTTGTATGAAGAAAATGTGATGAAGGGATGGCGCCAAAAGTGACACCAAACGTTTCACTGAAAACATTACGGAAGAGCTGCACACGTGATGGCATTGCTGCATTTGTTTTGTAAATTGCAATGAGAATGCGTTTTGATTATTACGACGGGCAACATTTTGAAAAAAAAACCTTTAAAAACGAGACTTGCTTAAACGTTTTCATAATCTTTCGTTTCAGGATGTTGTCAGAATATTTATCCACCTTTCATTGCCAGACGGACTTCAGCGAACGTGTAAAATTCAAAATGTACAATAGTCGCTGAATGAGTGGACGGTTCCAACTTCAGCTTAGATTTTTAACACAAAAAGATGGACAATTCAATAAAAGTTTGATTCGTCGCGATAATTTCACACAGTTTTTCTCTTTCCGCTCTTTTTTTCTTTTAGGTCTGATACCAATCGGACTGGTTGGAGGCCACATCGAAGCAGATAGCAATCAACAACGCACGGCAGACGACACCAAATTGAGTTACCGCGGAGTAAGGGAAAAAAATGGATGCGCCCAACAGCTTCAAGGGAACCAATTATCATCGATTATGTGCGCCTGCGTATTGCAGGTAGTCCGGGCATGCTTTCAGCGGATGACGGACGCATTGGCGGTGGATCCGTGCAGGTTAGCTGGGTTTATAATTCGGTGATCACTCCAGATGCCCGCGGTACAATAATGCCCTGATGTTCTGATACGGATGTCAGCGCAGGCGGAAGACACTACAGGGAGACTTTCTCCAACGGATTGGAGGGAACATTTTAATCTTCTCGTCGGTGCTTTTTTCTCGACTGTGTAAAGGTGGCCATTCAATATAACTACGCCGAGAAGAAGTAATGACTTAGTTGTCAAGTTATCAACTGCACATCGGCCGGGACGAATGGTTTAGAGTGTTATTAATGGCCCGGAGATTGTGTTGAATTCACAGAGGAAAAACAAAGCTTTATTTTGACAACATGCCGCCAAAAGTGTAACCAGGCATTTCTTTAAAAGGTGCATATATCGGGAATCAGATAGCGACGCTAGAGAGGAGAGAAATATATAAATTCAGAGGTGCATTTTAATCATCACCCGAGTGCATTATTACGGTCCCATGCGTGGGCCTACTATACACCGTGTTGTTTTTTGACGGCCAAGCCGTCTGCGTACCGTGCCAAAACATCCCCCTCTGACACATCTCCCAGGTTGTCATCAATACTCGCTGATCTCCTAGGATTCCTTCATCTCGGATCAACGTCTCCTTTAGCTTCTCTCTGATTTCTCCGGTGTCTAATCTATGCAAAGCCATACTCGTCGAGGCCCAGCGGCAAGTTCACCCCCATGACTAGCTGGCTCTTCTTCCCTCGATATCTCTCCAAAGAATCATTCTTCACCGAACGGCGCTCGTTTCGTCAGCCATCCTTTTTTTGTTCTCATATATGTTAGTGCACAGCTGCGATTCGCCTGTTTAATTGTTTGATGCAAGCTTTTCATTTACCGGACAGGACATTCAGTGTCGTTAGATAGGAGAAACACAGTTTGCAGTTGGATTTTCACGGTATGCTCACTTCCGCATGTACCGCTGACATTTTACGGTTTGTTCGTTTTGCAATCCACACTAGAATTACCCAGCGCCATCTTGGAGCTAGCTTCAATCAGTGGGACTCTATTGCCATTTTCACTCTATCAAAAACGTGCCGATGTGTGCAGTGAAATCATATTTTGAGCGCCGTGAACCATGAGATGCTCGGTGAATTGTGAAATCGCAAATCCAGTTATATTTTGACGGAGGTTGGGCTCTGCAGATGTGTGAGGGAAGCCATGGCGATGAAAAACAAACGCCGTAAACATCTCGTCAAACAGCAGATCGGAGTGGTCATTACCGACCTGGAAAAGGTGATATCAGAGCTGAATACTGTGGTCAGGGAGCTGAAGGGAGTACTGAACCAAATCGAGCGGGTCTCGACGTACTTGGATGACGAGCAAACGAAACAAGTCAACGAGAGGGAGACTAAGAAAAGTAAGCGTATCGTGAAGAAAGCCGCGTGTGTCGTCAAAAGCTGCGAAAATGGCGTCGTCTTGCCGCGCATGTGCAGTCCCTGCAAGTCGCTGTCGCAGTTTGTGGCAGTCCGTAACGGCCTGAATGGTACCAAATGTGCCTTTTCGAGCTCACCCCAAAAGTGCCGGAACGAGTTCTGCCCGCACTCCCATGGGAGTAAGTCTTGTTCCGGGCCGGCATCCCAGAATGACTCAGACGCCTGCGTCTCCGGAGACGACGGGAGTCCCCGCCGCGGCGGTTGCTGCGGCGACTCCTGGTGCTCGAGTCCGCGACACGACATCCTAGGCTGGGACCAGCGGTCCTTGTCCTTCCCGTCACCAGCCCATAGCTTGTCGGCCAGACTGCGGGACAGCAAGGCCAACAGCGAGTCGCAGACCTCGTGTAGTGACGACGCGCAGTCGACTACTGATTTCCAAGCCGACTACAACCGGGACATCAACACGTGGACAACCTACGCGATGGTGCACATCGACGCGTCTAGTGACGCGTGGTCAGCTGACGAAGCGACCGTAGGGAGCGACGTCTTGTCCCCGACCCACTCGCATCATTCTGGGGAACGACGAATCATGCCAGTCTCACCCCTAGTCGTAGAATCAGTATGACAATTACAAATTGCCGTAAATGTTGTCAAAATTATCAATGCAAAGATGAAAGTGTTTCTTCGCTTTGTTGTCAATCAGATATACCGTTGTAACTACCATAGCAAGGTGTCATGTTATTGGTAAAACTAGATTTTAGTAGTAATTCTTGAAAGTAAAACTAGTAACTCGGAACAAGAGATAAACAAGTAAGGAATCTGTACATTTTAAATATGATATTTTTTATTTTTAAACTCATGAGCTTTAAGTTTAAAGATTACAATTTGTTTACCATGATCATATAAGCTATAATTTGAAATCAGATATTTTGTCTTAGGCAAACAATAATGTGAATATCTGCCTTCGTGTTGCATACTGCCAGATTGTTCACGTACATACTGTAGTTAAACCACGCACGGGCGTCGGTTTTGTAAATGACACGTTTAACAATTGAGTGCATTAACTGTACATATTCATTCTTTATGACATAAACACTATTTTCTTGAATCGTAAAATTTCCATAAAAAACAAACAAACAAACAACACAACCGACTGTCTTGTAAAACCTACAAAGCCAACATTGGACCTGGTTGTATATTTATATATATATTTCCGAATCTGTCAGAATTGGAATAGGCCTACCTAACAAACGTAAAGCACTAAGTATAAACGTAGGTCACATGGCAAAAAGAGACAGAACTGGGCAGAGGTCGAAATGAGGGTTTGCGGATATAGGAAAGAGAATAAAGTTCCCCGTACTGTACTGTTTGTTGCACTTCAATCGGAAATTCCGTTGACAAGTTATGGGTGTTTAAAGTTTGCATTTATCGACATGTCCAAAAAGTAAAATACTGAGAAAAAAGGCAATTTTCAAGTTATGTTGTTTTGTATTCGTAAAAATGAAAGATGCAAATTATTTTCCTTTAAAACACTTGTAGTCCACTTATTTTATACTGTATCTTGAACATGTGTCGTGGACATATCAATTATTACAAAGGTGATTAAATCTGAAAATGGAAAAGAAAAATCCTCCCCAATCAGTTTGGGGCATTTTTCTCCACTACGACCTGTGCCCAGTTCCGTCACATTTTGCCAGAACACCACGTGGTGTGCTATGATGCCGCGCTTCCAACATGCCATAAAATAGTTTACTTGAGAGAAGTCTACCACAATGTAAATAATATATTAAATGTCATCACTGACCACTCATCATCTTTCGAGATAACAGCGGACCTGCCAAGCGATGGACGCAGTTGCCGGGTAGGATAATGGTTATTAGCTTGACAGTCGGGGTGAGATCGTGTGATTAATGAACCACGACAGGCGCGCATACATTTCCCAAGATGGCGCGGGTAGACGGGTATCTAGACGACCAAAGAGTTTTGAAATCTTGACCTTCTAGGCATGTCTCAATTCCTTGTTTCCCCTTTTAAACACTTTGGAGTTCATGGAAATTATAAGGGATATACATATTTCTTTGAGGCAAATTATTTTATACCTTTCAGTGAAATTTCATTTCAGTACAGGGTGAGTCCGAATGATCTGGACCTAAATTAAAGAAAATATTAAAAAGATGTAGCAATTATCAAAACAAGTGCAAATGAGATATGTTATAGGCTGGTATTTTGGACATATTTGGTAAAAGTTTCTTGTGTATCTAAAGTACCATTTTGAAGAAAAGCGCTAGCAAAGAAGTTAAGAACACATGCTAAAAAACACTCTGACCACGTTTCCATGGTTCAACAAATTTATCGAAATCGCGTACTGATGTGAAGCAGTGTGGTGACTGACTCACTTGAAGTTATTGACACATTTAGAAAAGGCAAAACCAATTCCGTGTGCAGACTGGAAAAATGAGCCACTTCAATGAATATGGCATAACTCCTCACCACAGCCACTAATTTGAAAAACGCAAAACTGATGTTGAAGACAAGGTAATAACCATTCATACGAAACACTCAGTTATATATTTGCAACAAAAAATGGTGAACCTGGGTTCAGATCATTCTGACTCACCCTGTATACAGTCAGGATGGTACTTCTTTTTTTCATCGTCAGTACTCCTTAAAGTTTTTTTCTTTCTATGTACTCCTTAAATTTTATTTCAGTATAGACCATGTCGAGCACGCTATATGACAGAGCCCCCTACAATGGCGACATCGATGTGCCGGCTATTGTTCAGCTAATCCGTCATGGGGCAGTTGCTTTGTAAAATTGCTGATACAGTACTTTCGCCATTGAAGGGGGCCTCATCAGTGAGTGTGTACACAGTGTTAGCTGGGATTGGTCTTTGCACTCAGGATGGTACTTCGTCCTTTACCCATTACCATACTCCTTGGACTTCCCATCGAAGCACTTCGGATCAAACCATTGCGCTAGATACTTGTAATGTTATAAGCTTTGACGCATAAGTTACATATCTAGGCCTAGATGTCCAAATTAATACCATGGAGAGGACAGCGCTTGTCAACTGAAATCGGCTATAATACATCTCTGATTAAACGTCATGTCCCCCATGATGATAATTGTTTTTTCTTTTCAGCTTGACCGTTTTATTCAACTGAATTAAACTGCTTTGTGTTACATGAGTTTTGGGCAATTCCTGTCAATGTACCCTTAAGGAGACATTTGTTCTTCATAAGTTATACCTTAGGGAGACACCGGACATTAGGGAGACATTGATGTCACAACTATTTAGTTGCAAAAATTTACCGTCACAAATAGGCTACATATAGATTGCTCGCACGTGGTACACAAAACATAAATATACCAAAATTCGTGGCAGTAGGATACGGAAAAATGGGGTTACGGGTCATTAAGTTGGGAAAAAAAATCGTGCACAACCCTATGGGAATGTCCACTAAGGTACTATTTCCCGTAATAATAATAATTACTGGAATTATGAGATAGTCATGAGATACATGTACATGCATTTCAGTGCACGGCACTATACATGAACAGAACATGTCTGTGTATACGCTCGTCATTGTCGTCTACCAATTCAATCTAAAACAAATTGGAATGGGAAAACATCAATTGCAAATAAAATATTAATTATTTATCACAGAATGTTTAAAGTGAATCGAAATAATACTAGATATTGTTGAAGACACTATGAAGAACATGTAACATCATTATGATCAAACGAACGGCGGGTAGGCCTACATTGCGTTTCGTCATCTGACATTTTGACAAACAATTTTGAACATGCGATTCTTAAGCGGATGGGTACATAGACTGCCAAGCTGTTATCGTTATGGGATTTGCGTTGGTTTCACATCCTGCGTTGTATCTGCACGCTGTTTGTTGACCCTCCGCAACAGTGTGACGGGGTGTGATGGTTTTGAATTTAACTATATATTAATTATCTGTAATGTTATTCAAAATAAATTATTTTATTCAAAATATTAATAATGTGTTAAAAACATACTTATTTAATTTTAGAGGAATGCTTTATTTATATACATATGTATCACTCATTATACTCAGCTGTTAAAATTATTTATATGTAATTTAATGCGTGGTCGAAGGGCAAATGATATGTAATGTTTGAAAAATGTTATAAACAAATTATATGTAGCCTATTTGCTTGTTTCCACTGCAAAACTGTTTTGAATGGAACGGACGTGTAAGAGGGCACACTGAGTCATTTTAATTTATTTGGCATACTTCTTTTGTAATACAATAAACTTTAAGCGGTCATTATTATTATTTTTTTTTATTGCAATAAATAAGTAAGTTGTATATTATTTTGAGAGCTTTGATAATCACAAAGCACGTGACCAAGGCACAAGGACATTGAAAGCGAAATAAATCACAGCACGCACATTATGCGTGTGCTAAATGTTAACGGTTGCTGTTCATAAAATGAAAGTTATTTTTTTTATAAGTTCTTATTTCATTCGTGTGATTATTTCATAAAAATGTAAAGGAAATACATCCAAAACAATCGAGAGAGCAATTTCACTTTGCGAAATCTCAATGTTACGCGGGGAATTTCCAACACTAGGCCAATATCAATCCTCCGTGGTTTGCTTGCAAATTGTTAAAGGACATGCAGACGATTGCATTATAAAGATTCAGTGTTGTATAGAAGGCCTATTCGTACTCGTACTCGAGTACATTTTTTCCGTACTCGTACTCGTTCTCATGAGAATGTACTTGTACTCATACTCGCAGGAAAGAAATACCCGTACTCGTACTCGTTCTCACGACAAAGTACTCGTACTGGAATATATATTTTTTGAAGAGGTACATGCAGGGAAAAGAATCAATTTTTTCTACTGTTTGAAGGATTTTGCATTTGTCTAATGCCTAGTTTGACAGCAAACATCCCTCGAGAACATGAAATGTGCTCGTACTCATGGCAAACTACTCGTACTCACACTCGTACTCGTGGAAACGTACCCGTACTCAAGGGGGAAATGCCTTGCACTCGTACTCGTTCTCGTACTCATGGTAAAATACCCGTAGGCCTAATCGTAATCGTACTCATGATAAAGTACCCGTACTCGTAAGCGCACTCATGGCAAAGTAGTCGTACTCGTACTCATGGAAATGTACTCGACTACAGCTCTCTGAAGATTCGTTGTAACTCCATTTATATAAAAAATTATCCGTCTCGATATTTCCAAGAGACTGATATAACCAGACATTTGTCAGATTCGACTGGACAATCACTCCCATTGTTCCCTTGCACGAAGCAGTCTTAGTTAGCCGGTGCAAGTTTCACTGTTTTAAAGTCAAATTTTAGCTGCAGATAGCAGCTCTACAACTAACAAGTGTCTCTCCGTTAGTCCGCAGGTTAGTTAGTTGGTTAGTAAGTAACAAACATACACATTCTCTATTGCTCCTATATAATTATTTTGACCGATTTGAACCAAAATTGTCGAAAGTACCAGTAGCCCATCCCCAACATTTCACATGACTAAACTGCGGTCAAAGGTCATCATGGGGTCAAGGTCAAAATACTGTCCAATTTCAAATAAGCTCAAAAAGAAGCTCAAATAAGCTCAAATGACAAAAATAGCGCCGTCCACATGTTGGCCTTCATCAAACATTAACAAATGTCTGTGGTGACCTCTTCATGTGACCTACAGCTATGGGGGTCAAAGGTCAAAATAAGGTGAACACACATTCATTGGCCCGCAGCTTCGAGTTCCGATCGAGCTTGTTTTATTACTTGGCCTATATACTGTCTGTCATTTGAAATCCATACTTGTGTGATTCCACAATTCATTTATAATGCATGGTGCTCACATGGGCAAAAGGAGAGTAATGAAATGCCTCTAAATCCTAACATATAGGCCAACCTTAACCTCATTTTTACTCCCTAGCCGTCACTCCTTGGTATCCAATACTGCCAAGAAAGATTTTGTTAATGTTTATATCGTGGAGTCTGTGTTCATTGCCGAAAGGGTGTCAGTTGTAAAATGGCTATATGTGCTATAAATAAGTACTTTCAGACCTGTCACATTTTGCCAAGATCACGTGTTTCTTCATCGTCGGTACAGGCTTTAAATTATGAATAATTATGGTATTGTAATATATGCAGGAAAATAAAGAAAACCGTCAAACATAGGGATACATTCTGCAATGAATATCCCACTTGCGAAGCAGAACATAATGGGGGGGGGGGGGTTAACATTTGTCCAAGCATTATTTTATTAACGGTTTTCTACACACTGAACCGTTCAATAATCTAGCCGCAATGTGCTCAACCTCCGCATTGTAAATTCCACCAAGCTCAATGTCTTAAAAAAATTCATTATAGACAAAAATAATTTAATTACAAAGCATCGGTTTCGTGAGGCAGAGCCGTTCGATAACCCATCATGTCTTTCCATCGTGTTAATTCTATTTGCATATTCTCCTGTTCTCCTTGCTCATAAAATTAAACCTGTATTACGTGAGTCATTTTTTCCCCCAATGTTACCGGGAGCGTTACACGGAACCGTTCAATATTATCTAATTAAGCTAATCCAATCGCCCGCAGTTGTGCTAAACAGTCGTTCCTTGAAGACGTCACGCAATTCAATAACAAATTCGCAGTCAAAATCTTTAACACTTTAACAACACACACTATAGCGGTTTTAGTGCAATGTAATGTGAAATACTCACCAAGTTGACAAAAATGTGTAGGGGCCTACACTACTAGTACTAGAGCACGAGCTAGACATGTTTGCCTACCAAACTAATGCCACAAAATAAGTTCTATAGAGCCATAAGCTTACCATAGACAGTGACGTGTATACCAAAAGCAGTGACGAGCATACCAAATCAGTGACGTTTACAGCATAATGATTCGTAAACAACAGCGCTGTTGACAGCATCAAGTTAGTGATTTGAAAGCCATAAAACTAGTGACGTGTATCGGTTCACTAGTGACAGGACAGCATACGCTAGTCATAGTACGCCATATAGAGCTAGTGACGTGTACAGATTGTTCGAGTTTATGGAGTAAATCGAGGGCACACACGTGCAACATCATCGATGAATTGAGGACAGGAATTTACCAAATCGAGGACGACCTGGCTTAGAAAACGTGTACAAAACCAATGAGAGCTGTCAGTTGCAACAAATTAAGAGTAAAAAACAAAGGAAAAGGGAAGAGGAGCAATAGAAAACAACATGTCTGCGTGTAGTGATGTGTAGGGATTACAAATTGGATCTTTTCATGGTATCTGGTCAGTTTCATTTCTCTAAAATTACAAGATGGTTGTGTGACGTTTGGTGGTTATATCTACAAGAGCAAATCTGTATAAAGTTACATATCAAAAAAGGTAAAATTTATTTATTTAATTATTTATTTATTTTACACAAAGTGCGTTCACTTAACTGTGGTGCCGACCAATACGTCCCCGTGCAGTCAATAAATATGACCAACTACACCCGGCACGTGGTCGCTGCACAAGCGGTGCAACATGGCAGTTTTAGCGGTGATAAAATATTAAAGTCAGCAACTGTTTTCAAAATTAACCGGCAGATTGGTGCAGCAGAAGCTAATAGTGTCGAACGGGTGCATTCAACCATACACGCATGTGCCCAGCTTCATGTGCATAACATTACGCCATACATGATCACTTCCAAGGGTTGTATTACACCCCGTAGGTATAGGTCTGCATTCGCTAAGCTAATGGCCAGATATGTAAATGTATGGAGATTTTATGCCGCTATCTTCCTTGCCTTCCGTACATTGCAGCGCGCCATCGATCACGGGTGGGTGACTTTCAGTCAGTCTGCCATGATTTCATCGCCGAGGAAATTATTGAAGCTGAAAATAGTTAATCCAGTCGTGAAAACTGCATTAGCTGTCACCCAAGGATTTTTTGGGGGAGTTTTATTCCAAAATATCTGAGCATGTGAAAATGTCCAAAGGGGTCCTCAGACATATTAAATGCTTAAATTTCCTATAGACACTATCTTGGGCTCCTGACGAGGATAACAGACCGCATTTATTGAAACGTTTAGAAACCATTTTGGTTCCCAGAGTGGACTGCAATAAAACTGTCACCTATACTTACTTCAACATTCGAAGCCTGAAATCAGTGAAAATTACGTCCCCAAATATCCGATCTAAAAATTTACCAAGTGCTTGGTATTAAGTATAAGATGATATCAGCCTCTCAAGGTATTTCACGTCAAGGCAAGTGGCCACAGATAAAACTGTGCGAGTGAGTGTATAACCACTAGTAAAAGAATCCCCGATTATCAAATTAACAATAAGACGCCAATGTCACTATTAAGCAGGAAAAAAAAGAAGATTCTCCGGACGGGCAAAGTAGATTTAATCATCTAATGGTCCTATAATCTGATAGTCCCCTTGTAATAATAGTTTGGCTATGTTTACTCGACCTTGCATCGCCTTTATTCTTGGGGGAAACTTAGAATCGCCGTCTGTAACACTAAAGAAAACACCACCTCTGCGTACATGTAGCGTCGATTTTATTCACAATTTCAAGAATCCAAAGCAACTGATCACTGCGGAGGAATGTTTCCAGCAAGCATTAATTTGAAATATGCTTAAAGGCCTTCTCAGTGCGGAAAAGGAGAATGATTGATTTGTGAGTGTTTGTGGGGGTGTACAAGCATTACATTCACTGTGTGGACTTCCGAACAAAAGATGTCCACATAAACCAGGTAGCAGCGATGTTGTGTGGACTTGCCCACGTCCACACAATGTTAAGTTTCCCCCTCTCTGGGTAACATATTTAGAGGCATTTGGGGTTAGGTTTATCCGTGGCAAAATAAAGAGAAACATGTAAAGGGAATCATAGAAAAAAAATTGGGTTGAAAGAGTTTTCACAGTGTGAGTAAAATGATTTTTTTTCACAGGGTTTTCCTTAACTACATGTTACACGAAAACAAAAGAATGTCCACACTAGGTATGTAACGTAAACATGTGTGGGTGTGTGCATGTTTATGATGTACATCGATGACACCCATATGGTTTTTTTTAAAGGGTAAATGGGGACAGGCAACCAATTGAGGACGCCCTGGATTAGATATTATGTACAAAACCAATGGGAGCTGTTCGAAAAAGTACGAAGTCCGAACAAAAGAAGAACAAAGGACTGTCCTCGATATACCTACACCATAAACAAACCTGTGTGGGGCGGGGGGGCGGCAATCGCCTTGCAAAATCTCAACCAGTTGTCTTGTGAAAGCCACAAATCCAGTTCAACTGTAGTAATCTCAAGTTGAAATCCCAAATTTTTCCCGTTAAAGTACCAAAATTTAACGTCAGCTATATTTTCTCAAGGAGAACTAGCTCACTTCCGCACTTAATTTGAGAGCTATATATTCGCATTTGGTTCACACGAATCGCAATGACATTTGCGCGTCTTCAGAGACAGTTCAATCCCTTAGTATGACATGTCCTAAATTCATTTTATCCTGTTGTCAAGGGCGCGCCATTCCTTCTCGTTTTTCTTGCCAGTCTCCAGCCGTACGTGAACGGATCAGCATTGGAGCAAAAAAAAAAAAACAAAAAAAAAAACACCTAAGTTAACAAGGCCTTGGCGTCCGATAGAAAAATCCATCAACCGAGATTTTACTCGAGATATTGTGATCTGATCCATTGCGAAGTGTAAAAATTGGGACACGCAAGGGAAAAAAAATAAAGAATGAGATCATTTTTTGCTCGCATAATGCTTTCGTTTTCTGAGACAAGTGTCGCTAACGCACGGAAGAGCACACACAATGTTGCGAGGAAAAACACACGGCATGTGTCACCAAAGTGATAAAACACTTTCACTGTGGACATAGTGCGAGTTCTGTTTCATCGTCTTTCATGCGCACCCGGCCCCTTGTTATGCGGCGTATTCGGGTCCAGCAAACATTACTTGAGAAAACATCCCTGTCAAATTTCGAAGGTTACAAGGTACTGTAAACACACGAATTATGCATGTGGAACTTGACATTGAATAGAGTGTCGCGTAGGGGACTTAGTGTTTCCCCTCCCGGCAAATTCAAGCTTTTTAAATCTATTTCAGGGGAAGGGGAAACGCAAACGTTCAAAAAGGAATTCTTGTTATAACAATATAGGCAGATGGGAAGAAAGTTTAAAAAGGTCGGTTACACGTAGACTATGGGTCAGAAGTACCGCTAGAAATATGGCAATATAAGGCAGGATGCATGTCTCCACATACAACAGCTTGCGACTTGCCACATTATAAGTTGGCATTATTTGAAAAATGTTACATACAATGTTTGCAAGGTTCATTGGAATTTCACAGAAGGCAATATAGTTACTGCATGTTAACAACATTTAAATAATTGGTTACTGACATAAAAACCCGATATTTTTCTTCGGGAAGGGAGCGTGCAACTCTCGCAGGTTCACGTCCACTAGCTATCTTATGCAAACGTCTTGGTGCCAAACGCTGACCAGTCTCGTCACAGACTCCCATGCTTGTCTTTGCGCAAAACTTTTATGTGCATGACTGATTCATCGGAAGTTGAGGTCAATAGTTGTCATCATTTTTATTTTGGACATCAATTTGCAATTTTTTTTCAGCTTGATGTAACCCAATGGTTTGGTTTTTGTCACCATAAACCCTTGCCCTTGACCGAACAAGCCCAGTCGGGAAACAAAACAAAGTCCCACGGTCATAGAACGGAAGTCACGTATTCCCGTAAAATCTCGCCAGTTTTTTGTTTTTTTTTTAAAGTTAAATGGGCACTCTCTACGCGCGCATGCACGCTTTACCAACATAAAAGACAGCTCTACATTCCTTGGTGGGATCCCTAACTTATTATGTGACTTCCTGCCTCGATAACAAAATAAAATGAGGATAATGCAATGGTTTGCCTCCAGCATGCTGCGAGCGACCCGATGTAAACAGATTAGAGCGACACCAAATGCCCAAATTCCCTCGCAGATAGATTTTAATATCTCTGGCGTAAATACATTTATTTATTTGGCTGCGCTCGCTGGGCACCAACACATCTGCGCCGGTGTTTTCTCCGAATTTTTATGTTACTCATTCGTAAAGATATCGCAAAAAAATACCCAGCCTGGATCGGTCAAAATTCCAACGGAGAAAATAATACAGACGGATGAATCTTATATTCCACTATTTTTTGTGAAGAAGTTCTGCACGTAGCGCTTCCCAGATCTAGGATATGAAAGCCCAATTAATAAGCTTTCTTTCAGTGAAAGAATCAGTCAAATCGCTCATGTACTTTTCCAGTTATGGAATTTAGAACACAAACACCGTTTGTTAACCTCGTCCATGGATCACAATAAAGGTAAGTGATATTTCAGCAAAACGAAAACTATTCACATACCAAAAAAACCCACATCAGAACACTCTCATAGCCATAATAATTGACACTTATCACAACATTTATTTAAAAATCTGCTGCTTCCAATGTTAAAATAACATACTTTACAATGCCAAGTGTTTAAAGTCTTGCCCTGCCTTCTACTTGGCTATGGGATTATTCTGATATCAATTTCAGGATACGACATGGTTTCATTTTTAATTGAAAAAGTACATGAGCGATTAGAATGATTCTTTCACTAAAAGAAAGCTTATTAATTGGGCTTTCATATCCTAGATTTGGAAAACGCTACATGCAGATATTCTTTAAAAAACTAGGGGGCACCATTTGGGTTTCATTTTTTTGGCTAATCCTGTATACAGACACAATTGCAGCGTATATTTTTCACCATAATTGAGACTTTTGCTGACTTTGCAGGCTTAATGACCTTAATACATAAATCCATCTGTAAACTATTTTCCGCCATTGCCATTCCCAAAGATATCTCAGACAAGGTTACATGTTGCGATACACGTCCGTGACTATGCATCATTAACATAATTCCCAATGGAGAAATTGCATACGTGCATGCAAAGACACATTTTTACCATTTTCGGGACCTCCGAGAACACATTAATCAGGAAATCTACCGGTCAACTGAAATAAAATACGCGAACAGCGTATAGGCGATGTTTTTTCTAATGTAACAGATCTAATATGTTGTGTTCAGATCTATTGCAGATATTTTCCAGATGCGTACATAATAGAGTACCATTGGAAATAATCCGAACTCGAGAGACGTGTATAATACATCAATATTTTGTGCCAAAAGAATCTCTCCATCTCAGCATTTTCCCATGAGACGCACATCGGCGATAGCGACCTCGGTGAAAACAACCACGCACACATTGCGATGTAAGCTGCAAGTTTGACCGAGCCTTATTTATGTTTCCTGAATCTGCATCATTTTCAAAGGGTCCCTGTACTGCTAATGCTCCCCGTGCCATGTTTAATCCACTGGTGCAATCCACTGGTGCAAACAATTGCATTTTGAACCCAACCCTCTACCCATCTCTTACTTGGAGAGTTATCAGTCACATCCCCAGAGCGTGGGCTGATAGCACGGGACGTCTTAAGATTCGAATGCGATTGCAGATAACACTAGGCCGGCTTTCCCAATTACCCCATTTTGTGACACATTTTTTTTCTCGCCTTGCCTCGCCTATCAAAGCTTTCCCGCGCCCTATCGGACTTGATGTCCGATCGTGTTAAGAGAAGCTATGAGAAGCATCTCTTTAAAAGAACTTGTGACGTCATCTGAAGCTGTTTCCGAGTGTTCTCTGGAAACGAAAATATGTTTTGACATAAGTGGATCATTGGTTAATACCAAATCGAAGTAATGTCGCAAATAGGGGTGTTGAAATAGCAACGGAATTACGCACAGCAGATATGACAGCAACGGGTAGCATCGCGATTTTCGTTAGCATTTTTTTCTCATTCCGAAACTTATACAACTTACGAGTAGGACCTTTATTTATGTGAACAGTTTATTTATGTGAACTAGCTAAACACGTCGCCACTGCTTCAACAAGTATTTATACCCATGACAATAGGTTTTACACTGAAAATGTTATACCACAAAAAGGATGGAGAGGTCCCGTTGTGCTGCCGCCAAGAGTCGTTTAAGTGTCCAATCACTATTCCGACACCGCAAAGTAAACAACGGCTTTCGTGAAGGGGTCATTTCAAAATGCTCAAAATGTTAATGAGGATCGTCCTGAAGAAGACCATGGAGTCAAATTGTACAAATAAGTTGTTTAATGCTGAAAAGCCATCTTGAGTGCTGTAGTAGCTTGATTATTTTACGTACCCTCAAATTATATAACAGTCATCATGGCGGTTCTTTACGAGCGCAGTGAATCACGACTGTGACGTCACATATAAGCTCTGTCGTGATTGGCTACTCACCTTTCACGCCCAGAGAAAAACGCCGTGTCAGATTTGAACAGTTTGAACAGGTTCAAATTTCATGGGAAAAAAAACATCGCTTGGCAAATGTATGTACAATCACCTACGTATATGTACCAGCTCACCCACATTTTTGCTTAAGCACCATGAAATTTGCTAAGAGCATGATTATCAGTCAAGCGGAACGGCTTCCAATTTAACGCAGCTGCATTAAGTATTAAAATTATACATTATTTATATTATTTGCAATCTCTTTGTACTTTAATACAACTTGAGGGCCGGAATCCGCATTGGCGACTGTGTAGTTACGGGCACCACTCCTATAAGTGAACGAAAATCCCCTTTTAGGTTATTGGACTCGCCCAACTATAATAAATGATGTTTAGAACCAGCAAGAATGTCGTGGATAGAAGACAGCGTTGTGATTTTTTAAAGGGAAAATTTTGGGTAAAACGACGATGAAGAAGATAAAACGCAGCACGAAAGATATATCACTGCGTGCACCGCAAATACGAAAAACTTCGTGGCATATTCTACAAACAGAACCTGTTTAAAATTACAAAAAAAAATGGGTCATTTGAATAACACCAAGGCTGCCTGAGTTGGAGAAGTAATTTTAGAATGATAAACGAATCAATTAAAGCTTAAACCGAAAGTGGGGCCCGTAACTACACAATCACCGAAATCTGCTTACAACTTCTCTTCCTCGCGATAAGCATTGTAAACAACTTCATATTACTAGCCCAGGGTTCTCGGTCAGACGGGCCTCGTCCCTTGATCGCATGTGCTGTCGTGACAGGTACTACTTAAGGTCGTGATCGCACGAGCTTTCCACGTGTGCCGTTGGTTCAATGTTCTACGAGGTTCGCTGAAATCACATCGGACAGTTTAATAGAGAAACAATCACACCGCGGCTCGACAAAGCTTTCAGTGTCGGCATCACTGCAGGTGGTTTTTAAGCAACATTTGCGTGAGTTTGAGAAATATATTCCCCCCTTAGAGAAAGGCAATTTCCTCGCTGACTTTAATTTTCGAGTTTGTTTTTAGACGCTGGGAGTTGATTCGAGAGTATAAGCCAATTTTAATTTGGTTGTCCGAATTTTATTTTAGATATCAATTTCTATCACTATTTATTTATTACATAATTATGATTTTGATATTTAATTCTCATACTAATAACTTGTATTAACATGAAATTAATGTTAATTTGATAATTTCAAATAAATAAAACCATAATTTCTCAATATTGGTAAATAACAACTTTAGATGTAGAATTTCAAATTCATCATTAAATCAATGGAAGAAGACATTTGATGCTTCAAACGTTCAGGATGCCAATACAAATTGTAATGGAAGAGGCTGAATTTTAGCAGGCGCTGCTGAGGTCAAAGAACCCAATTTCGAATGGGAAAGAGACAATTAATGTATCAATTTCGTGCGGGCTGTACTAGTGCCCGCCCTCGGTAGCCGACTGCAGTGACGCACATACCCCGCTCACTCCTATAAGATTAATCATTGTTAGACCATGCGCAGTGTGCATATAGCTCCATCTCCTCTCGCTTGCTTCTTCGATTCCTTGCATGTCTTGGACGCACGGGAGAGCGCTACCTTTAATAATTAACGACGTTCAACACGGCACCCTTCAAGCGGACGTGATGTAGGTAAACGATAGATGACCCGGCATGATACAGTGTTATACCGAAGGTCTCCACATCGTTCTAACGAATTCGGGGTGCGAGCGAGGACTCATATTCATCTGTATCGATTTAGTTCCTATCCAAACTGGTTACTTTGCACTTATTTCCTCTCGAAAAATAATTGTCTTTCGATGATCACAGAGATTTCATTGTTATACCTGCTCAAATTCACAGCGCATTTGGGGTCAAAGGACTCCTCTCGAGATGTAGTTTCCTTTCGAGGACTACCAAGATTCATTGATGCACCTGTCATTGACAATAAGTTTTCATAAATTCAAAGCGCATTTTTTTGGGCCTCTTTAGTAATTGCCTTTGAAGACACACTGCGAAATAAAGTAAGTTTGGTAAAAGATTGCTGGGCAATGTTATTTGCACAGCATTGGTGTTGTTGGGTAATTCGGGTAAAAATTGACCAACATTTGGGAAGAATTTGCCCAAGAGTGTATGCAGTTGGTCTCAAAACAAAAACATGTCATACTTTTGATCCTTAATAAATCTGTTGTTTACCAATAGAATTAAACCAAAATTTGTAATCATGCAACAAGGCATGACAAATTTTATGGAGCGGGTTTCATCAGTTTTGTGCAAGAGAGTGAAATTTAAACGCTATACGAAAGAAAAATACTCATTTTCAGAACATGCCACTTTTGACTTGGCATCCTCAAATGTCGATACAGCGCTGGAGACGGTAGCGGAAGGCGCGTGCTACGGCCGAGAACTTCTGACGGCAGGATCACCCCTGATGTCATCGCACACCCCCTCCGACGTTTGGCGCAACACACGAACGAGGAGGTGTGCAATAACATCAGGGGTGATCCTGTATTTATTCAGAAGCTTTCGGCCACAGCACGCGCCTTCCGCCACCGTCTCCATCACTGTATCGACGTTCGGAAAATGACTATTTTTTTTCGTATGGCGTTTAAATCTCACCCTCTTGCACAAAGCAAATGAAACTCGCTCCATAGAATTTGTCATGCCTTGTTTACATGATCAGATATCGTGGTTTAATTTTATTGCTAAACAACAGAGTTATTGAGGATCAAAAGTAGGACGTGTTTTTCATGTAGTATGATGACCAACATTGGGCAAAATGCCAACCCCCCCAAAACGAAACCAATTTTTTTTTTTTATTATTATGTGACGTCGCAATAAGGGCAGGCAATGAGTACACCACCATCTTTTCCTCAAAAAACATTGGTTAAAGTGGTCAGAAATTGCCCAAGATCGCACCAAAGAGCATCTTGAACCCAAAAATTTTTCGGGGCCCTTAAGCGGGCCCCGAACCCCACGCCGTAATTTTTTGACCCACTATTTTGGGGGACCAAAATTGTTTTGGGCCCCCCCAAAAATTGTGTTCTGGATCCGCCCTTGACTTCAAGCAGAACTAGCTTCCGAAGTCTCGCTTCTGAGGACTGGAAAGATCTCATTGTTTTACTCATTTCATACACCTTCATTCGCATGAATCGTCTTGCGAGCGTTGTTATTGGTCCCAACATCAGCAAGAACACATTTTTTTAAAAGCCAATATGAATTTACCAAGCTGCTGAAACGTATTTGGTGGCCTGTTACATTTAGTAAAGGTCATGCCACAGCACATATTGAATGTTTCGATACAGACTAACGATGTTTTGTTAATTCGCTTAACAGGGCCTCGGAGATTTGATAACAAACATGCATAGCGAACATTCAAGCAATCATGCCATGCATTACCTGGGAAGTCCGTTTGGAAAGTTAACGCCACTCTCCCGCATCCGAGATCGCCAATTACGCTGCACTAAATTTGGAAATAAACCAGTCAACATGCTTAATTGAGACTTCACGACATTGACATGCCTCGAAAACACGCTACACGAACTCGTAAGTGCAACTTGACAATGAGTACAAACACTGACAGAACATGTTCACCGAGTCTCTATATGGAAGTGACGTGAACTATAGTGAACCAATCACGCACGATACTGTGACACCCAGGCGTCGGGATTTCTTCACGATACCATTGCTGTCGATATAATGTTTCTCGATTCCCGCGCTATTTTTGATTCACTTCGGTGTAGCGGCGCAATTTTCAACGTCTTTGTTTCCCCACCTGACGGCCTGGGGCCAGAGTGCAATTGCCGACACGTTCTTAATTACCACGATCCCTCCGGGCCCGCTTGCTCCCCCAAACACAAGCGGGGTACGAAAATTGGCACACCACGGGGACAGTGCCAAAAACGACAGAATGTTTGAAGGAATGTCAGCCGCGCAAGTTTGCTCCAAAAATAATGCCGCGCCGATATTTGTTTTCCGATCGATCACAGCGATTCTTGTTGTTCTTATTATCACAGGCAGGCAAGACACGTGAGGTCCCTTTTAATATAAGGCGAACTAATAAACGAATATTTACCCACAGAGATTTGATTAAAATCGATTTTTAAAGGAATGCCCAGCTTGTAAAAACAAAAATGTAATTCGCGGACGATGCATACTGAAGTCGAAATCTATAAAATTTGAAAGTGACGACAATGTGTAACAACAAAGCAACATTCAGAAAACAAATAATCAAAACTATTTAATGTTTTTTTCTTCAATGAAATTACATATTACATTAAAGCCTGCTTATTTTTCAATCCACCCCTTTTTAACCCATTCCATTTGGGTCCCTAGATCCAGAAACACAATCAATTAAGTGAACGGGCGTTCAGTTTGCTAAGGCCTCTCTCGCCTGGACATGCTGAATCTGGGTTAATTAAGGATTGAATAGGCGTTGAATAGGCATTGAAGTTGGTGACATCACAGGTGAGAGTGGCCCAAGTAAAATTTATATCCTTTAACTTAAATGATTGTATTTCTGAATCAAGGGACCCACCTGGAATGGGGGTAAAAAGGAGTGGATTAAAAAATAGTCAGGATTTAATGTTAATTTCAGTGGAAAATATATTAAATAGTATATAAATATTGAATGCTTCGAGTGGTGTAGTAAAACTAGCCTCCCGAGGTGATCCATGGACATTATATTTTCCTGAGGCGAAGCCGAGGGAAAATAGAATGCTCCATGGATCACCGAGGGAGGCTAGTTTTACTTTACCACGAGATAAAGCATTCAATATTTGTTTTATAACATTTCACCCACAGATTCTCGGCTTGGTTTTAATATTTTGAATTATTTAAATCTGAACACAGTTGAAATAAACTTCAATTTCAATACAAAATTGGTGTAAAATGTATTTCTCTCTTCCAAGCTACCCCTTCACGAAATGTTTGAACCCAACTCTTCGGCGCGCTCTCTTTGGAACAATCTACGCGAAACGCGCACACCAGCATGCATTTTGCACACAAATACCGCGCCGTGGAAATAGTGCTTTGGTTGCTAATGGTATAGTACGTTTGGAAGCGCACAGAAAGATAGCAAAAAATAGAAAGTATCATGTGAGTCGCTCTCGGCCAATCAGTATCTGTGGGTGAGGTGTTATAATATACAAATATTGAATGCTTCGAGTGGTGTAGTAAAACTAGCCTCCCGAGGTGATCCATGAACATTCTATTTTCCCGAGGCGAAGCCGAGGGAAAATAGAATGGTCCATGGATCATCGAGGGAGGCTAGCTTTACTTCACCACGAGATAAAGCATTCAATATTTGTTTTATAACACTTCACCCACAGATTCTGCTTGATTTTAATATTTTAAATTATTTAAATCTGAACACAGTTGAAATAAACTTCAATTTCAATACAAAATTGGTGGAAAATGTATTTCTCTCTTCCAAACTACCCCTTCACGAAATGTTTGAACCCAAGTCTGCGGCGCGCTCTCTTTGGAACAATACGCGCTACGCGCAACGCACAACGCGCACACAAGCATGCATTTGCACACAAATACCGCGCCGTGGAAATAGTCCTTTGGTTGCCAATGGTATAGTACTTTGGTTGCTACGGGTATAGTACTTTTGGCCGTGCACAGAAAGATAGCAAATTTAGAAAGTAACATGTGACTCGATCTCGGCCAATCAAGACACAGAATCTGTGGGTGAGGTGTTATAATATACAAATATTGAATGCTTCGAGTGGTGTAGTAAAACTAGCCTCCCGAGGTGATCCATGTACATTCTATTTTCCCGAGGCGAAGCCGAGGGAAAATAGAATGCTCCATGGATCACCGAGGGAGGCTAGTTTTACTTCACCACGAGATAAAGCATTCAATATTTGTTTTATAACACTTCACCGACAGATTCTGCTCGGTTATAATATTTTAAATTATTTAAATCTGAACACAGTTTAAATAAACTTCAATTTCAATACAAAATTGGTGGAAAATGTATTTCTCTCTTCCAAACTACCCCTTCGCGAATGTTTGAACTCAACTCTGTGGCGCGCTCTCTTTGGAACAAAACGCGCTGCGTGCAACGCGCAACGCGCACACCAGCATGCATTTGCACACAAATGCCGCGCCGTGGAAATAGTACTTGGGGGTTGCTAATGGTATAGTACTTTGGTTGCTACGGGTATAGTACTTTTGGCCGTGCAAAGAAAGATAGCAAAAATAGAAAGTATCATGTGACTCGCTCTCGGCCAATCAAGACACAGAATCTGCGAGTGAGGTGTTTTAATTTTAATTATTTGTTTTCTGAATGTTGCACTTTGGCACACTCTGTATGTTCACCGAAAGGTCAAATAACAAACAAAAAAAGCAGACTGTCTAAAAATACAACCAGAGCTTTGACTTAAATCGCTTTGAAACATTCATAACATAATCAAGTCATGCGGGAATAAATGATGTCGCAAATAAGACTAGGCAAGCATAGCAGCGGTTCCCGGGAGTTTGCCCGTTCATTGACGTTACCGGGTAGTTCCATACGACAACAGGCTCTCTTCACAAGCCTACAAACAGTCACACGTGCATGACGGTCACTCAGTCAGTCAGTCAGACGGATACAAAGACCAGGAGGGCCCTCTTGGATTAGCAAAAATAAACAGAGCTTCGAAACATTCGCTCATACAACAATCGAACATTGATTGTATGGGCTCCGTGGGCCAGCAAAGAGGGCGTTTTTAACCACTTTTGAGAGCTCCGTTGATGGGACATACGGCGCCGTGCGTACTGTACTGGTTCGCGCGCGAAGTACGCACGACTACCTGAGTGTGCCAATGTATTAGCCTCGATGGTCTCCCACTTATCCCCGCTCCCGATAACTTTAGATCATACATTCGAAGTCCGCAGTGGATGGACCGGGAACCAGTCTAGGTCTCCCCCAACTCTCCTTTTCTGGCCGTTGAAGGGGTACTTGTGCACGTAAACCCATAAGCTAATCAGGTTGAATAAGGATCTATGATGCCGTTCCGATAATTTCCCTGCAGCATTCCCTCACTCGAGTTGTTAAAAAACATCCACACATATATCAATGACAATGCGAGCAGCACCCAATTCAACAAACGTGGATCTAAATACATCATTGCAATACATGCACCCATGGACAACCAGCGCCCACACGTACCAAGCTATGTATAGCATACCAATTAGCACGCAAACATGCCGCAAGAGATTGCAATCAAGCAATATTAGTTCGGCCGGCAAATTGAAAGCGGAAATTGCTGTTACATTCGGGGTTTGGCTTGCAGAAATCCAGCCACTTAATATCCTATCAACACACACACACACAGGGCACGGCGATTTAATGGCACAATGGCGATGAATGAAGACCGACAGGGGAAATTAATGTGCGCGTAGTTAGATCACATTGTTTGCCTGAATGGTCTGATTACAGACACATTTTTATTGCAGCCATAGAGAAACTGTCAATGTTGTTTCTTCAAAAAGAGTACGTGCTCCGCATTGGATCTGGACTCAGAACAGCTGCCGGGGGCATGTCTGAAGGGTACGGGTTTACACAATCAAATTTGTCAAGATATTACCAAGTGCAAAAACATGCCGACTGTAATTCGTTCAGATTTCCCTTCAGCGTTGCCGTATACACGCCGAGGTGCCCCGCTTTATAGTTGAACGTGATTTAATTAAGATTGTTGATCACCTGGAGCCTGGCAGATAATAGACGAAGCTAATGAGAAAGGCCTTGGTGACTCATCGATGGTACCAGACAAACTTTTTGCTGACTTCTTCAGCAAACAAATCAAGTTGTAATGGCGAACCAGAACATGTTGGTAACTTCTTTTGCAACTAATCAATTCGGTTGCAAAACACGAGTCGATCGCGGTACTAGAATAACAAATTTCTTTCTCACCTTACAAAATGGCCGATTTGTATGCA
This sequence comes from Patiria miniata, assembly GCF_015706575.1. Lineage (NCBI taxonomy): Eukaryota > Metazoa > Echinodermata > Asteroidea > Valvatida > Asterinidae > Patiria > Patiria miniata. Next base: position 19,443,605 of record NW_024037072.1, on the reverse strand, counting down.
ATGGCGAGCTGATTTACCAGTACCAGGACCAATTCTTGGGTAACTCCTCTTGCAAATGTCCAATCCACCAAAAACAGAGAGCTATGGTACCAGACCAATAGCCTAGGTTTATAGCTTCTTCATGAACTGATCAATCCAGTTTATAATGGGGAGCTATATGGTTCCAGACCAACATTGTGTTGATAGCTTTTGTGGGGAACTGATTGAACAAGTAAACATACCAAGCCATGGTAATAGACCAAAATCTTGGCAAGTCCTTTTGCAACTGGGCGATCTAGTTGAAATGGAAAGCTGTGGTATCAGACCATGCATTGTGTGAACTTCTTCAGTAACTGACCACCAATCCAGTTGCAATGGTATGGTGACGCACCAGCATTCTGGTAACCCCTTTTTGTAAACAGCCAATGATGAACTTAACTGTAGAGCCAGATCAATAGTTTGATATACCTCTTCTTAGGACGGACTAAAAAGTGGCATTTTCGAGACAGACGCTTGGTGGTTCACTATATTTTTAATCGCTCGTATGCAGATACAACTCGCTGTTAGGATTTTTTTAGGTGTTAAGGAATGGCATTTTTAAAGTCCTTTCAAAACTGTGTATCTTTAATCTGTACGTATTCCTGTGTCAAAGGCGTTAAAGCATTAAACCAACGATATACGAAGTAACATTTCCAAGCCAAAGTACCAAACGCTGCAGCTATTTTGTTAAGCCATCATTGACAATGCCTAAAAACGCATTTCCAGCAGCAAACACAACGATCCGGAAAGGGTACCCGATGCATGTACGTATTGACAACCCTTTGCTATTTGCAGATTTCGGCTATTGACAGAATATTTTACCTTGCACGCGAAGCTATAGGGCAATCGCTCCCACAGGGGTTGTTAACGAGTGCGTCCATACCATAGGGTACGTGGGTTAACAGGGCCAGACGGTTTTTTTTCAGCCGATCAAGACAACGTACTGTTATTGATACATAGGTACTGTTGTCGCAGTTTATTTGACAATCGGGTGCATTCAGCTTTGAAATACGTAACAAATATTATTAACCGTAACAATCGAGGCATGTTTGCGCCTAAAATCCTCCACTGCGCAAAAAACCAACGACCCTTCTTTGCACTTCATCTCCCAGGGACACGAAAATGCATGTAGGTCTAGCAGAATCATGGTAGAATTGACCTCAAACCAGTAAACCTCTTTTAAACCTTCATGTGGACTTTGAAGGATTGGGAGGTTTTTTTTAAATATACATCCGCTCACAAATCAGGCAAACAAAATAGGCTGTAGTATACTACAGCCTATTTTGTTTGTCTGATTTGTGAGCGGATACTTTTGTGCGGATGATTATGGAAATCGTTAAAGGCACGTAGGGACATTTGCAATTATCTCGTATGAAAGTGAAGACAGGACTGGTACCAAATACCCTGTGGGATTAGTCCGACCGAAATGGTATCATTCGGACGAAAATATTCATTGACGGTGGTTTAATAAAGTGTGCCCGCTGGCACATGCAGTCGTTTTTATACGTGCGTTATAGAAACGGAATCCAGTTACGAGATGCCCCAAATTGTGCATACGCTTTGTCCGTTTTCTCAAAAAATGTATTGTATCCGCTGAGCTGAAACTTCAACATGTTAGTTGTTATGCACCTTAATTTTTGAGTACCTTTATTAAGATTTTGAGCAAGTTTTGAGACTTCGAACAACAAAATGCACAAAGAGCAAATGATTTCATGATGTACCTTTACTACTCGTGCTTTTCAAAAGACCAAAAAGCAATTATGTACGATTCGTTCTTCGTCAATCCAGAATAAATCCACTACAACACCTTCGAAGAGTCCCAATTATCGAACAGTTTTGAGACTGACAATATTATTATCCTTTAAAGGCATCCCATCTGTTATGCTTAAAAGGGGCACACTGCACCCCGAATCGTCCAAACCAGGAAGCAATTCCATTTGATATACACATTTGTACATCACTGATAAAGGCAGAGGTACATATTTACGTTTTCTCGAAGGTTGTTATTTGCGTATTCTGATCTGTGTGATGCATCCACTTTTCTCAGTTGCAACTATAGTTGCCAATTTACCACAAAAAAAAAAGAAAATTAATAATAAAGGTATAAGCCCTCGGTGCATTTTTTTCTCTTGTGGCCGACATGACCAACAAACATGGATTAATTTCCGAGTTATGGAATACGAACTATTAAGACCTGACAGACCGATCCGCTGCGGGGCCGGCGCGTCTCGTCTAGGGGCAAGTCGTCTTTATTCTATACCCGCTCGGTCGGCCGGCCGTGCGCGTGTCAGAGACCCTTACACGCTTTCGTCTGAAAGGCTCTCAAAATCTGTCGCATTTTTTCCCTCCAATTTGCAGAGCGCCCATTACCGCTGTTCTCGCCTCTAGCAAGACGGAAATCCCCTTGTAACGGGACAGAGAGTTTTTTTTTCTCCTTTCTTGCTTCATGAGAAGCTGACAAGACGAGGCAAGTGTGAATATCCGAATAATTTGCAACCAAAAAACGTGTTCTACGGATGTTTTGCACTTTGAAAGAGTGACACCAAGTCAAGATGTTTCTCTCCTACTTGACGTCATTGGTCTAACTGTGCTCACTCGCAGTTACGCCGTGTTTAATCAGCTAAAATCTTCAAAACAACATATTAATACTGTCTGGCTTCTTACATTAATGACGGCGAATTTAAAAAAACAACAACCAAGAAAACATCAGCAAGTTTTTCGAATGCCAAGAAATCTCGGTGAAAGTAGCCAAGAAATGCAGCATTGTATTACATTCAAGAAAGAGTTAAAAATGTCAAAGAGAGATAAGGCATAACAGCGAATGGTTTACCGTTTCAAAACCCAAAACCCGCGTGTAATATAAACTATATTTGACTTCAGGAGTAGAAATTTGATTTTATGACATCTTAGAAATGTCGGAAATGAGAAAGTTGTGCTGGCTCACTTAAGGTTCTAGACGTACACTACACTTAATAACCAGCTCGACGTCTAACTTCAAAATTTGATCAGATGGAAATCTTTAGTAACTAGGAACGTTTGGAGGTTGCTGGGATGCAAGGGAGTTTTGAATAAATCTTGTGGGTGTGTACAGGCGGACTTATATCGAAACGATGTCGTTAAGTCGCAGAGGAGTGTGCCTTCAATAAAATACAAACCGGCCATTGACTGTTGGTTGGATTGCTGGACAAACACCACAAGTCGTGTTCTCCTTCTGAACAAGAATGACGCTTTTCCGGGTCAAAGTGACATTTGTATCATGACTACAGTGTCACGCGGTGTCCAGTCCCCCCCCCCCCTCTCCCGGCCGAACAATTTTAAGATTTTGCTATATGGTCACCCACCCCCATCCCCCCACTCGCCGACGACACGGATTGATATTGTAGCTACGCCACTACACAAAAGTCAACAGCAACCGTAAAGGACAGACATTCAAAAATCTAATCACAGAAAGCGAAGGTTCCAAAACGAAGTATCAATCGGTGGAAGGCACTGCCTTTTATTTTTTTTTCATTAATGAATTTATGTGATATTTTATTGCCAAACATTTACATCCGGTTCAGTGGTATGAATCTGACATTACAAGAAAAAAACAACCAGAAACAGATTCGACAAAATATATTTCAAATCGACTTAGAAACCGACAGACTGAGTCCAATGTTTGCACAATATGGAATGCTCATGCACATTAAAATCCCTTACAAACTCACCACCAACACGAAATAGCCAAAATGAGTGAAACTACATGTACAAACTTCATTCTATCTCTAATGGGGAAAAGGCCCATTTTATCCAAAGCAAGAATTGTAAGCCAGTTGTACGACCCCGCATTAGTAGGCGGACTTTCCTTTCTGGTCTATGTTATTGCCTACATGAAAAAACTAGTCATTTTATACATGTACAATATTTTTTTGTGTGTGAGGTTATTCGTTTTCAATCAAATTTCCCCTCTGCAGCATTATGATATACAGAGTGAGTAAAAAAAAAAGCGGAACCCAAAACCCCCCCAAAATATATTTCATATTTGACAAAATATGTAGCACAAAACATAATGACTGAAAAGCCAATTTCATAAGCTACTTTTAGATGAAAAAGATACTGAAATTGCTCAATCCGTTCAAAGAATATGTTTCACCATTTAAACGCAATGACCCTAAAACATGTTTCGTCTAAAAAAAGCAGTTTCTTGTGTATTCTGATTGCTTGGAACAACAAAGAAAATGACACAGAATACTTGTTTCAACAATTGTCAACAACTGTAGTGCACAATATCTTTATTAAAAACCCTGTTTAGGCAACAATATGATTTATAAAATCGGAACGGAATGAGCAATTTCAGTAATTTTTTTCATCCGAAAGTAGCTTATGAAATTGGCTTTCCAGACATTATTATGTTTCGCGCTACATATTTTATTTAATACGGAATACAATTTTTGGGGATCGGGTTCCGCTTTTTTTGACTCGGCAAACGTATTCACTAATACACAGCATACATTTACATTAAAGTCGTATGAAAATAGTTTGGGAATTAATTTTATGAAAATTGCCCATTACAAGGCCCTATTTAAGGGCAACCAGAGAGAGCAACACAAAGAACGGATATCAAAGGAAATCAAAGAAAAAGAAAAATTACTTCCAGCAGATAGGTAGATATTGACGGTACGCTTGAAGTTGAATAGTATTTTGAGTATATTCCAATGAAATTGACGTGAATAAATTAGATGAATAGAAGCCATTAAGAAACGTCTTGACAGAAAGTCATCGAGCACAATACGAAGTGAATCAAATTGTAATTTATTCGTTGGAACTAAAAAAAATATTCAAAATGGAATTGCAATCATCCTGCATTTCACGACAGGTTAGTTTTTTGATAACGTAAGCAAGGAGTAAGGGACATTGAAAAATGTCCAATAATATAGTAAACAAAACCAAAAAATAAACCAGTGATCCTTCTTTTCTTCTAAAGCCTTTCATGAGATTAAAACCAAACATCTTCAAATACATGTACATAAACAATGAAATGCACTGACGATAGAAATGGTTTGAGAATAAAAACCAAGATATCTAATTACAAACAGCACACTACATGCATGAATGTTCTTACATATGTGCACGAAACTGAAAGCTTTTTTTTCTACCCAAGTCAAATGAAAACGTATAAAAATCAAACAAACATCTCACAGTCGGCTGTAGTATTTATAATTAAATTGAACAATGTGGCTGTAATCGAAAGACAAAATGTCGGTACATACGTATTTGTTGAATCTGTTACATTTCTTTAGCATCCCAACAGACCCTTTGCATTTCCGTGGCCATGTTTGAGGGTACATGCATTCTTATTTTGTATTCAGTAACTACGGACGCATATGAGGTCTGCTCATGTCTACCCATATAGACCAAAAGTACACACCACAAAGATGGCAGATACGCAAAGGGTCTAATAAAAAAAGACTACAAGTACCCTTCAAAAATGTATGAATCAAAGGACTCCTTTTAAGACAACATTAGGTATAAAGGGACAAAAGGTTGACAAAAATCAAGGTTTTTAATTTCTTCCTCCTAATCTCACCGAAACGGAAGAGGCACTTTCCCCCGACTCAGAGCTCCGACCTTGGTCTCTCGACGATTAAAAGCAGCCGCGAGAGCTTGGAATTGAATTTTCCCTCGTTGTGGGTTACTATGGAAACGGAGAGGAAATACAGAGGAGAAAAAAAGGAAAAGGCATTATGATGGATCGGGCGATTGCGGGATATGCATTTCGCATGACTGCTTCAAGGATGCGGTTTGAAGATTGGCTTAAACCTAATTCCCTTGACTCCCATTTTTTTTCAAGGAACCTTTCTTAATATTTCCAAATACTAAACTAAGGAGACCAATGGTGCAATTTTTACCAGGAATTTTAAGGGACGTCAAGCCCGTTACATGGCAGCAAGGCTGTGCTTGCCTAAAACCTGCAAAATCCTCCAAAACCATTCCCCCGATGGATTTTGAAGGATTACGGAGGGTTAAGGTTAAGAATGATTCAAATTCACATACATTGTGGAACTACAAGCACTGTTCATGCACATTGACGTCCATAAATACATGCTACTATATAATTCCATTATTATAATATATTTGGTATTATTGTTATTATATTTGTCAAGTGTCTTATTCTATACGTCGGCATTTCATGCCAATAACTCAGTTGAATTTTTGTATTAAATGTTGAGAGCAGAACCAGTAAATAATTGCTACAGATACGTATGAGTGTGATTTATAATGTAAAATGCCCTTAACAGTTTATGCACAAGGCAGATAAACTCTTTTTTCATCAATGATCACACAATAGCTAGCAGGGATGGATTCTGACATTTTTTTGGCCTGAAATTTGAGGTATAAAGGAAATTAGTACACAACAAGTGTTTGGTACCAAGATGTTTATTTACTATTTGAAAAAAAGTCTGAAATCGGGTAATTGCAGGAGGCTTGCAATCCCTGAGCCAGAAAAAAAGTTTCACAGCATGCATATCTGCAATAAAGTTATCCTTCAGTGATTTTGTTACACGGTAACACAAAAGCCAGGCAGAGAGTGTTGAGTGCAATTGCGCATTAACATAATCATACAATGACAGCGTGGATTTTATGTAAAAAAATGAAATTTCGTTGGGAACCATTCCATTTTCATAAAATTCAAGAACAGATGTCACTCTACGCCCTAATAATTCGAGCCAACTGAGCTGTCAATAATATCAATCTGCAGGACGCGCATAAGTGACTCCTTCCAAAAAACATAAACACATTTGAGTGGCGCTAGAAAAATGTTAAGCAGTTGATGCTGGATGTATAGCTTTATTAGACTGTTGTGATGTCAAGCAGACCCAGGTTAAAATAGGAAGCTTCTTCTTAAAGAAATTTTTAAGGTTTTACAAACCTGATTCGGGTTGCAGAAAAAAAATGCCTCCTTGTATGTTCGTGTTTTACATGAGTTGTTTACATGGCTACAACACCAGCTTCCCTTTTACAGCATCTTGACTCTTGTCAAAACATTCAAACAAACAAATGTTTTCAAACATTTGCATTCTTGCTATAAAACTGGTGCCTCAATGCAAATTATGCAACTAAAAACATTCACACCTGATTATCAATAACCACTGTCGTGGGAGACTCTTAATGAATTATTTGGGGGTAACTTTGATGTAGAGGTTTCATGCAATAGACCACTTGCACTGCAGCCATCTTTAAGGTGTGTGCTATTGTTCAACAGGGATACCCATGCGCAGACCTCTAGTGCATCCATTGTTAATGAATTAACATAACAAAACACACCTCAAGAATGGCTGGTGACACGAGGGGCAAACATTCAGTCCGTATTTGAACAATGGTCTACACTGAAATAAAATGTAACCACTTCACACGCGTATCAATTTAGATGACTCATTTCCTAAAAAAGAACTGTAATTTTGATTAAAATATCATATATCTATATAGACATAACGCTCCATGGATGACGTTATTAAAAAAGAGCACCATTTTTACTTAATTAAAAAGTGTGAATAAGCTCCATTGCAACGCGATATTTGCACTTGAAATACAAGTGCAAGCACTTACTCACAACGATCGTCCATTAGATGAAGTTTCACAGTCTTATTCAATTACTCATTCGAGTGCACTAACAACGATGTTGTTAAGACAAACAATTATTCATCAAATTTAGGCAAAATGGAGCTGTCAGATTTCACTTTAATAAGAGTATTAAGACATAGTATGCGACAATCAGTCAAACTAAATGAAGAAAATCCACTGTAAGTAGGCTTAACCTGAAATAAAATGTTAATGCAGGAAGCAATCATTTTTTTTGTCAGTAAAGTTCAACAACGTCATTATTTGAAGATTGATTATCATGACTGAAAGGCCTCCATCACGTCTGAGATGTCAGTTTGAGAGTTACCAGGCATGCAACTGGGAAGTCACACACACAAAAAAGAGGAAATTCAAATCTGTCCAGGACTTTGTACAGTGTTTTTCTCTTTTTATGGCACACATGGGAAGTTAAAACGAGGAAATCAGCTGATCCAAGGAAACGTTGCATGCCTGTGTTCCATTTTGTCTGTACCATCGACATGTATTATCTCTTTGTAAATCATCTGCAGAATATTCAAGTACACAAGCTTTTAAAATTCGGGTTCTTTTTCGCTGATCTCAGAGGGGCAGCCTATGACCTTCTTTGCTCCTGGCTGACTCACTGGCCGACTCACTGACTTACTTGTGACTCAGTCTGGTTTGAACCGGTATAGAAGGCCGGGCAGTGCTATTGTATATGATTACCCCGCAATGGGCCTATACGCCGGCCAATGTGAACACCAGATGCACAAAATGGCTTCCAGTTTAATAACAGCAAAAGCCATTTCGAATCAATTCAATAGAATCGTGTGTGCTCTGGCACCAGCATTATGCCTACTATGCATGGCTTGTCTTTGTTTTGTCAGTAGCGCTGTCCATTTTTCAAGTGTTGTATTTTCTCCATCATACAACTTCACATCTCTTTTTCATACTCTGCAGCTTCGAGACAATCCTATAACTCCATGATCCTATAAATAACAGCCAATTAAACTCCAAACTCAATTTAAGGTCCAGATTATTTTTTTCCAGGTCCTTCAAGTTCCGTAACAGGTTGATTAACATTGCAATCAGCAATACTTCACCTGCAGGACCCGTCTGCCGGTGAATGCACTCGGGTAATAAAAAGTCCCTCCACTGTAAAACCCCACACATCAAATGAATAACAATCGGTAGCCTAGAGCTCCGAGATAATTCTGTGACAATCGCCAGAGACAGGTAAAATCCTCGACCCAGGATTTTAATGCGATCGCTGCATTGCCATGAGCTTCGCTGTAAATCCGACAGGGAAGGGAAAGGCATGTAGCCAAGAGCAGACGCAACTGGATACCCCGTTTTGCAAATCCGCAGTCTGACCTTTTGATCGTTGTAGAACGTGCATACGTCTAATCCCACATTCTAGCATTTTGGCACAAAGACACCAATGTAAACACATTTACACCCTCTGCTTGTCCCTCGCAACATTACATGAACCTGAACTTTACAATTTCACGACGGAATGATAACTAAATACTCAAATTTCTTGAAGCATAGATGAAAGTTTTGGCCATAAACGTACACATGCTTTTTTGTGTGTACACATTCTAGCAGTCTTTTATGTAATGAAATTTCACTTTTTAAGATAACCAGGGTCCAAAAATGTTGTGATCAATTGACAATTTATTGTGAAGTGATGCGTGACTGAAATTAAATGAAACTCATAGGGGTTGAAGCCAAGGGTTTAGGAGTATCTGCACAACCAAACATTTTCAAAATTGATCTCATGGTTTTGTAGTTATTTCAAAAATAGTCAGGACACTTTTTTGGGATTATATACTATGTCTTTCCAGTACAGAAACCATTCAGGGAGCAGATATTGTGGTGATCGAGAGAGTGTCATATTGGGGTGTTCATTTATGGGTAGCACCGGAATTGGGTACCCGATTGGGGGAAAAAACCAGGTAATTTAAAGAAACGCAACCCCAAAATTTCAATTTTGGAAGTTGCTGCACAGATTGTTCATAATTGTCCACATAATACACATGTGTAATACTACCACATCGATGCGTCAATACAGCAAGATACTTTTTTTGTTCATTGCCTGCGAAGTTACTAAGTAATATGTAAAGATGGTTACGGGCACTCGATTTCATAATCCGGTACTGGTTCCTCAAATTGGCGGTCGGGTTCTCGGTTACTGGGTTCTATTGCATAGCCCTAGTTTCGTGGTATCAAGGTAATTCGTTCGCAACTTGCCCTTTCAGTCTGCTTGCAAGGTCATAACCTTCTCAGTGAACCTTAGGGCACCCCACAGGTTTCACTCTTGTCACACCATTAAAGGCCAATTCCGCCGGTTGTGTTCCGCCCTATATTCTGTGTATTTATTCAGATGCATTACCTGATCTTGCTGGTTTTGTGTTAAAGTTTGATCACTTCTGATCACAGCGAGTGGCAGTTTGTTGATAGTGGGTCAAATGTGTTGATGAGAGGGGTGGTCAAACGGTATCGTATTAGGGGGTGGGGGGGGGGGGGAGGTGGGGTGGTTAGGGTACTGCGGTGTGTTTGTGTGCTGGAAAGTCAAGTGAGGGCGCTCTTTATGTTAGACAACCAACGTCCTGCACCATGACAGTGGCTTCAATAATACATGAACTGATGATGCAGCAAGAGAGTGCAAGGCGAGACTGTGGAATGAATGATCACACACCTGCTCACACCTGACAATGACCAAATTTGACAACTTACAATGCAATGGCTTTGAAACGGTCCCTTTTATGGTCGGATCAGCTTGGCAGGTGGCATGGTCAGACTGAGGCTGCGTCCGGTCCATGTATGACCACCAACGCGTACGGCAGATCCAGGGAGGGGGAGGGGCCAACGGGAGCCATTGCCCCCCCCCCCCCCAAAATGCAGCTACTGCGTAAACACCACCCACAAAGGTCAACAAAAGTAATACATTTTATTTTGTTGAAAATTTGATGACCACTGACCAACACTACTTGCCTTTGGCCACCTGACTGTTTGAACCTTAGCAAGGCTTTATAATCAGACCATCCACCTGTCTGCCTGTTGCCTCAAGTGGATGGAATTAACTTGAACTGATTGAACTGCTGCGATGCCAGGCATGTATTTACTAGTCAGGGATTATTTATCATTTGCAAGCCTGAGCCCCTTAAGCCAAACACGGAAAAAATTCATACTGGGCCACCACTCATATTCCTTAATATGACCTGAAAAGTACCAAAAGTTGCAAATCTGATGAAGAAACACTGTTTAAGGAGTGCAAAAAATATTTGGTAATACTTTAAAATGTTCTGTCATGGCCCATAGACTTTGTGCAGGAGCTCTGAGTGGTGGCCCAGTATGGATTTTTTCCCCAAACACAGCTACCTGGATGGGTTTAGGTGGGCTAGGATGGGGTTGGGGTGCCAGGGTGGGATGGGGTAGGGTAGGGGAGTTGGGTATGAATGAGGTGGGGAGCTGGAGTTGGGGTGTGGAGGTGGGTACGTTGGTTGGGTATAGATTATGCTATTCAATATGCAACCAACCCATTTTGTTGAAGTTAACAACATTCTGTGGATTTCGAAGACAGAGATACATGTATATCTATAGTATAGGCGTTACTTTGCCAACTCAGCTAGCTGTACATGTACAGAGACCTTACAGCGTTATACAAAAATTATCAGACTTTTTAATGTCTCTCACAACAAGTTTTTCTCCAAATTTAGTACTCCTACAACAAAAGCAAGTCCAACATATTTGCATCTCCCCCAATTAACGGCTATCCCTTTGTAACTGCTGAGGGGTTACTCCTGCACGTTGGACACTTACCAATCATTTACTGTTTTTTGTAATCGCATTACTAGTTCGTTGGACAACTTACATTGATTGTGCTACTCAATTTTGTCCAGGCAAATTTTAAAGGTGATATGGAACATTTGTTTTTGCTGTAATATTCAGAAATGGATGGATTAGGGGGCAAATATTTTATAGCAAATATTGTTTCACTGACCTGTTTAAGGTTTTGTGTTCATAGATGCTGGGGAAAAAAACCAAGAAAAAATACTGTTCTTGTAGTCTGGTTCCCTGACCCTACTGAGTATAAAAATGGTGCAATATATTGACATCAGGGAACCAGACTAGCTGGCTTGCACTCGTTTACTGATGTGTAACCCATTTCAAACAAAAAAGGGACCCAACTACATCTGGCGAATTGGGAGCAGTATTTGAAAAAAAGTCAGTATTTCTCCAAAGATGGTCGGCTGACCATCGTTGGAAATTGCCACAAAATTCCACTTGTCTTGAAATGACAGCACACGAGGTGTCATGATTTCACAAGATGCTTAAGACTATTATTCACTTACAGTCAAGTAATGTACGGTACATGTATTTCATAATAATTTGGTAGTCTTGTTTTTTTTTATGTTGGCAAATGTTGTATATTCCCTTTAAGTCTAATAATCACCCTTTGCCTGTGCGTTGTGAATTACCTAATTACATCTTCTTCCCTGTGACCTAAAATAACAGCCAGCCAAAGCTTTTTAATAAATTCCGGCAAAGCCTGGGAGTAAACCATACAAGTACGGTGCTGGATCCACAGGCTGACAGCAAAGCCCCTTTTGTGCATATGTTATGCTTTCATTTCCTCTCAAATGCCAGAACAGCAAAGCAAAAACAGCCCCAGTGACAGGTCAAGAACTGCAGTGGGTCAATGACTGTTTGACAGAAACCTGGAGGAATTATCTCAATCTTGAATAATTTCCAAGTTGGATGTTTGTACAATCCTGCCATCTGAAGTGGCCCTACTAGTATGCAGGATTATGCAAATTGAAACAAAGACCTCGCTAATTCTAACCAGGTGCATGTTATTTTCTGTTTGGAATGTCGGTATTTATTGCCAGATTAGACTGTCTCTCTTCATTAAGGTTTGATCGTGCACGCCAACAAAACCTCTGTATTTATATGCAATTGTTTTTGCAATGCAATTAAAACGGCATTAGTAAAGTGCAGTCACTGGTATTAATTTCTGAACCATCCAGGGGCAGGGTAAAAATGCTAATTTCCAAGGTCAGGTTTTATTATCCAAATGCGCATTTAGATTTTATGGGACGTCAGAGAAATAACAGTATGAACCATTATGATAGATCAGTTGCATTTCAATGGGGTGGTAATGGGGTCCGTTCTCCTACCTAGTCCCCACCCCCACATATAAATCCACATAAATAAAATAAACTGGTAAAAAGGAGGCTGCAATCAAAATTGTGCAGTGAGTTGAACTTAATGTTAGAAAGCGGCCCTAAATGCAGCTGCGTAGATATTTTTTTTTAAATCACAAATGGAGTTCCCTGTGTCAAATGATGTCAATGTCTGTTTTCTTTACTGACGTACTACTTCTTTTATAAATTGGGCTTACCTTCATTTTTGCCTTTCGTTGTAACATATTCCTCTGGTTTCAGTAAGTTGTCAGTATCCATCTGTAGAGTGAGTCAAAACAAAAATGTCAACAAATATAAATAGGCCCTACTATCTTCAACATTTGTAAAGTTAAAGTAGTTGGACAGACACCTGTGTACATGTATGTATTAAAAAACTTCCTATTGTTTTATCAGTCATACATGTAGACAGTAAAACATTTCTTCCACTTCCCCTGCCATGCATTTGTATACAGACTAGTAAAAAAACAGTCAGATCACATTCGTGATATACACATGTCCCACTGTGACTAGTCAAATTCTATCAACAGACAAAAGAGGTAATTAACTAGCAGGTGGGTAATCAATCACCTCAAGTCAAAGCATGGCTATATCAAATTAACAGGGGAATTCTTAACTGTTAAAAATAGTCGCTTGATTGATTTGGACTGCTGTGATGGTGTGGCTGAAATTGTCAGCCAGAGAGGGAGGGTTAAAACCTGGGGGAAAAGATGATGGATCTTTGCAGGATGTGGGAAGTTGAGGTGAACATTATCAGAATACAGGAAATCTTGATTACACACTTATGCAAACTGCTTTTGTCTTTGTTTTTGATCACTTTTTAAAAATTATTAATCAGGCTAAGAATTGCTAAGAATTACAACCAGAACAACAAAAGGGTTCAGTCTTTATTTTTTTATCATCTTCTTTTTGAAAATGTTTGATACGTGGAATATCTGAGGGTTTTTGCTTCAGACTTTTTCTTGGAGTGCGCTTTTTACCATCTGAAAGGAAGCCTGCATTTCCACAAAGTGGTTTCGGATTAATCCAGCGAAGAACGGCAACCAATAACAAGAAGAACAATTGATTAATTGAATGGCCTAATAAAAACAGCAGGAATTGCTGTTGGACGACTTACAAAGAGTTCTACTTCCTTGAGTTGAGCTCCCTCGAGTTCAATGGAGGCCCTGAAGGACTGGAAGAAGAGATAGGAGACACCTGACGGTCGTTGGATGTCGCAGGAATAAATAGTACCATCATCAGAACCTGTCAGCTCAAACAGCCATTGCTAGGGGGAAAAAAAACAAGGATTTTGACCTTTTGTTTTACATTTATTTGTACGCTTATTAATTGATAAGTAACATTCTAATATATTTATAAACATTTTATTCCTATTGGGGATGGTTGAATTATTTCTACAAATTTCTTTTTCTCCCAAAAAGCATTCTGATATTTCTATTTTCAAGAAAAACAAACCAACAATTTTTTGTATCACTAATGACTACTCTACACGTACAACTTTCCAATGAGCATTTGCAGATCAGTAAACACAGACATTAAACTGGTGATATTATTACACTTTCCTACAATTTTATAATTCCAGAAAATAGGAAAATTGGAATCAAACTTAGATGTAGATACCATATTGCTGCACAGAAACACTACTTTGTAAAATATGAAATGGCAGCAAAGACAAATGAGAGATGTAGAATATGAAGATCCAAGGACAAACAATGTATGAATTTTTACCCAAAAAAGTTCTCATCCCCAAACAATCCAACATGTTTTAACTTTTTGCTACTTGGTTTACTGTGTCGGGATTCTACTGTGTTGCTACTACTTGTCAATGTAAGATTCTAACCTCATTTGTTCCACCTTGTGCTGCATACTCGAAGGTGCACTTACAGGGCCCCTGAAAAAAAGTAACATAAGAAATGTTATTTAATTTTTTTGATATCATTTCACTCTTTAAACAGACTTGACAAAAATCAGGGTTGTTCAAAATCCATATTTTTTAAAAATATATGTAAACAAATCTTGTTTGAATCAGATTAAAAAAATATATACATGTATATCAGGTTTTTAATTTTTTTTTTGTAATTACCATGCAAATCTTTTAAAAACTATTTTCCTCACAATTTTTTTCAAAGATGGCTGCCATGTCTAAGATGACTGCCAAAGTCTAAGAAGTAAGATTGCTGCCATGGCATGCACAATGTATTTCAAGCATGTCAAGATGGCTTGATGGTGCCATTTAGCAATTTATGATTGTACAAGCCATCAATAAATAGGCCTACACATTTTTCGATATACGCTATGCATCTCGGATGTACATGGATGACAAACAAACCAGGCAATTTGTGTACAAACCAATAGGACTGTGAACCAGTTAAAACTTTCATTTCATTCCTCCTCATTACATATCAAGAATTTAGTGATCATCTTGATTGTTAGTGATCATCTTGTGATTGTCTAGATTTTTAGTGATCAAATTTCATACATTGTTGCATATGTAATTTGAAATCTTATTATATAAAAAAAATGATTATATTTCAATGCTTATAAATCAGAATGAAGAAACTTTTGGGGAATCCCTTTTTGAGATACCAGTTTTATTACTCATGTCTCATGAATATGAATATATGACCCTTTCACCCTGCCAATATTGGCCAATCAGAAAAAGATTTCAAGCCAACGCTGACCAATCACAATTGTTCCTCTAGTCTAAAACCTTTGAATTGCATGATGATAAGCTAAAAAATGTGACTCTAAAGTCTAGTGCTAAAACAGGTACCAAAGTTACATTTTCTTCCACAGCAGGCCTACTATAAGTACTAGTACTACAATAAAGTAATAATTTGTAAGAAAAAAATAACAACCTGGAACTAGACTAGGTACTCAAATTAGTCTCTACATTGTACATAAATTTAAAAAAAGACTGCTTGGGACATGTCGCTCTGAATCAACGTCTGTTTCGTACGCGTGTGTAGTGGTGGTATGTGCCCCGCGACGCGACTCAGTAGGCCCTAGAGCTAATGCTCATCGGGCTTGAATTCGACTTGTCGAATTTCCGATGAGCATGTAAGCTGGAGTTATTATATGTACTCGAGTCTCAAGCTAGTTATATGTACTCAAGTCTCAACTTCATGATAGTACTTTTCAACTTAAACTCTGTTTAGGCCTAGGGGGGCCTAGGCCTATTTTAACTTTTAAAATTCGAAGTGGCTATCGTTACGGCAGCCGTTGTTTAGCGCCCTCTACAATACTTTTTTGATACGCACGCAGGTATATAATTATTTATTTCCCCACGTGTTAGCGAGCAGTGCGACAGCTCAGTCGATAGAGGGTAGGATTTTGCACCGCGAGGTTGCGGGTCCGCATCTCAGTTTTGCACTCGAATTTTTTCCCTTTTCTAACCTGAGGCTTTGGAGGATTTTTTTTTAAAGGGAAATAAAGTCCGAATTTCATAACGTTCAAATTCCCTTTTTTTCCTTCTAATTTTATATTTTCTTCTCATGTTTTTATAAAAGTTGCAGTACTAGTACCGTAACGATAGAAAATGGGAAATGCGTTACGGCTGCCGTAGATAGCCACTGCGTTTTACTTTTAAAATTTAATGTCCGACTCCGAGCTTCACCTTACCAATTCCTTCACAGTGGTCCACACATGGCCTCCGGGTTTAACCTCAAAATTTTCTGAAAGGGATGAATCACAAGTTACTTCTGTATAAATGAATGAGAGGGCAAAAACCAACAATATGTTGAGGAAAACACTGAATGATTTTCTCAGGAAAATACGCTCCATGGGCGCGGCCATTTTGGTTATTTATATAGCGCCCTCTATATTATGAAAACGGTGAAGGAAAATACAGAGGCTCCTAATCGACATAGATACAAACTATAATATTTGCAAACGAAACATTTTTTCAGACGTTTCCTTTAATTTAACAACAAAAACTACCAAAAAGCAAAGGAAGTTTCTAAAAATCGCATTCTTGTTTAGACTTGCAAAGCCTAATATTTACCAAATATTGTAAATAACTATTAAAAGGGTTAATGTAAACACATGACCAATGTGCTAAATATAGGACCGCTTAATCGTCAAAATGTCACCTAGTTCCCAGTCTCTGTGTAACGATATTCTGGCAGATAAGATGTTTGGTGGTCAGACTATTACATTGCTTCCAAAGTTTGCGGCGTCTGCGGGCAAGTTGAAACTTGAACGCTGTTATCTGATGTTGAAAAGTGTTGATGCTGAGCATAAAATCCTGGAAATCTTAAATTTTGGTCAGTTGTTCTGTGTATTATTTTGATTCAATTTCCTGCCAGAAGCAGAATGTTAGTAATGTTAGCATAACGTGCGGTGTAAATGTATGTAAATTAACAATTTGTATCTTTTTGTGTGTAAAAAATAAATTTAGCACAGTAGCACTAGCAGGGCATTTTAACGCTGTTGTATTGGGGGTCCTACTAAAGCGCGTCAACAAGCGTCAACAAGCGTCAACAAGCGTCAACAAGTTTTAGTAATCGTTAAGTGCGCGTCAACAAATTTTGTATAGGCCTTTGAACAATAAAAATAGCTTTATAAATTATATGGTAGAAAAAGCGATAATGAACTCTGCATATCAATTAAAGTTAAAATTATTTTAAAACTTGGTTTTTTGAACGCGAAATGTACGACGAATTTGTCGATAAAAGTTGGCCGCCATCTTGTTTATGTGTAGCTAGCTGTACTACGCATGCGTGAAGTGTAAAGAGCCATACTACGCATGCGCGAAGTCTACAGCGCCATCCAAACAAGATGGCGGCCTACTTTTATCGACAAATTCGTCGTACATTTCGCATTCAAAAAACCAAGTTTTAAAATAATTTTAACTTGAATTGATATGCAGAAGATGTTCATTATTGCTTTTTCTACCATATAAAGCTGTTTTTATTGTTCAAAGGCCTATACAAACTTTGTTGACGCTTGTTGATGCGCTTTAGTAGGACCGTGTATTGGAGATGTTGATATTTTTTAAAGTGGACCGTTGCATTCTTTGTCGAGTGAATGGTTCTCAGACTTTTCTTCCCCCTTTGAAAGAATGTATCCAGACACCACTAGTTATATTGAGAATTTACATTCTGGATGAAGTGGTAGGATGCAACATTCTTTCGTAGTATAATAAAGTAGGATTTGATTTAAAACAATAAAGTGTGAAAATTATAGGTCTAGGGCCTAATGTTACTACCCCTGACTAGTACTATTTAAACGTAGTCAGGTTAGGCCTGTTCTTGGAAACGAGACAAACTGCTCTCGCCAAGCTTCAAAGCTTGCACCTTCGGCTTTCAAATAATGCACTAGCTAGGCACTCAGATTTATTCTAATTTTCTCATGAGCTACCAATTTGCAGGAATTCAAAAACTTATATATACATGTATGAAGATTTGTATTTTTTGTAATATTTCATAATAGTTGGATTTGTAATTATGCTACTATTCAATAATTTTGACGCTCATTATAATTGTGATTTTGATCTGTTTTTTTTAGAACTCGTCAACGGACTCTATCCAGCAAAGTGATGGCTTCATACATTAAAGGGCTGAGAAGAAAGGGTTTCAAGACTCCAACTAAAAAAACACCCAAGGCTGAAACTTCTAATCAGTCAAGCGCGGGAGAGGCTAGTGGTCAGCGGGGTCGCTCAAAAACCCAGTCATCACCATCGTCGAGTTATTCGAAAAGCTTCAACAAGTCTTCTCGAACTCCCAGTCCAAACAAAGACAGTCCAGCAGGAACCGCAAAGTATTCTCCGCATTTTAGCCGAAAGAAACGGAAAAAGCTCTTCCAAGAGTTACCAGAGACAGCTTCAAGCTCAGATAAGACTGATTTGATGCCTGCTGAAGAGTCTGGTAGTAAAAATACAATTGAGTCGTTTTTCTCTCGGGCAAAGCCTCAGAAGCTGGTCCCTTGCCCTGTCTGCCAAGACCAGGTAGCTTTGTCTGCCATCAACAGACATCTCGATAATGGTTGTTTGGACCCAGGTATGGAGGATGATGGTGATGATTTTGTCCAGAAATCATCAAAGAGATCCGGAAGCTCAAAATCTACCAACAAAAGGAAAAATATTAAAACAGCCATCCCTAGTTCTTCCAGGCCCAGGAAAATTGCTGAAGTGAAGTCAGATTTGAAGGACAGACGGACAAGATTGAGCTTAAGAAAGAAGATGGAGTCGCATCCACTCTATGTATTGGACAGGACGAATACAGATGCTGCCCAATTTCCCAAACCTACTGAAAGTGAGTACGTGCCTTCTACAATCACACCAAGGAGCATGTCCTGTCCACCATCACAGAAACTTGTAAGGAGTGAATACTTTAATCCAGAACAAAATTCTAAGCACAATTCGGAGATAATAAAACCTAATTTGAAACGAAGGTTGTCATCAACTCATTCGTCTAAAAGCCTGGGTCAAACTGTTACTCCTTTGAAAGAAGGGGGTGTCTCCTTGAAGTTAAATCAGGATGAAGGCAATCCTAATCTTGAAAGGAAGTTGAGCAATGCCAGTGAGTGTTCAACAGTGATCCTCTCCTCGCAGAGCCAGGAGATTCCAGAAGCCCAGGAGGAAGTCTTTGTAATGTACGCCAACTCGTCAGTCTGCTACCCAAGCCAAGAGGCACCCAGCAGCGTTCTTTACGACACCTCGCCAGAATATTCCAAGCTGTCCATTTCCAAATCTGGCTATCTGAAATACGACAACAGGAGTTACAGGACGCCGCGCTTAACATGCACGAGCATAGCGTCCGACGGCGAAGACCCAGTCTCAGACAGCAGGGGTGCCAGTCCAACTTCTCTGACGCCAACTCCAGATTCTCTGACGCCAACCCCAGATTCTCTGACGCCCACCCCATGCACCTCAAGCACAGACAGTACCTCAGGAATCGGGTCGCAAACCTCCCTCAGTGGAACATCTTTTCTACCTGACTCAACTGAAGATACTCCAAGCACGAACAGTGATCTTCTCAACAGTGATGTTGTCCAAGATGAATGCTTAACCTCAGTCATTTACGACGAGGAAGCTAGTCTATCCTCCAACCCGTCATACGAGGAGGACGGTGACGGCGACCTAAAGGACTTTTTAGAACCTCTTGCCAAGACTACCTCCAGGCCTCAAGAAAGCTCTCCACCGCTGCATCAGATCAGCATAGCAACATCTAGCAGTTCATTCTCCGAAAGCAACAACTCCACCCAAGGTAAGGATGGCCAATTCAAGTTTTTGTTGTTTAATATTTAGGGAAACTTTCACACTCTGTTTAAGCATTTAATTGTTTACCAAACAGTTTACAAAAGTTGCCGCCAGCACAATTTTTAAAAGCTTTGCAAATGAAAGAGGCACTGAGCATTAATCTGGGTCAGGCAGCATATTGAAACATCAAACAACAATTCAAAATAAACACATTAACCCTAACCTCCTAGGGTGATTTACAAAATGTACTACATGTAGGAACAGTAGGAACCTTCCTCATCCTTGCAAATCCCAACACCATATGGTAAACTGTGCACACAAACAGTTGGACTCTGATTATTTGTGGTATACCTAATCCCACATAAAGCACACAGTCAGTTAACTAGTGCAGTACTCATCCTAACAGATTCCAACAAACCCTGGTGTTGGAGTTTGGCTGGTTGGGGATCGTTAGGGTTAAAAGCACTCTAATCATAACAATTTCCCGAAATCATGGAAAATTGTAAGAATATTTTTGCTAGACCCGAAGGGCCAGTCTGATGTTCTCAGACTGGCTGACAAACTGAGGCAGAGTATAAATAATGTCCTAAATAAACTGCAACTTTCATTTTTTTGTAGTTAATTCAAATGTTTTAACTTGTAAATGTCCCATCCATATTAACCAGGTTCCTCATTAGCAAGTACTCCACCAAGGAGGACATCATCGTCACGTTCGGGATCCAGCACACCATCAAAGCGAGCAGCTGAGGCAAGCAGCCCAGCCAACAGCCCCTGGAAGTACCGGGATCCTTACTTCCTAGTCAACTTCAAGCTGATCCTCAACACTGTCTTGGCCAATGAGGACGACCGGAGCTTGTTCAGTGATGAGGACATGGAAGTCATAGATGCTTTCAGGAATCTCTCAGGTACCTCACGTAAAACAGATGGACACAATTCAGAAATATGTCTTTTTTGAGGAGTCACAAATTCTGCACTTCTACCAATTTTGCAAAACTCTTATTACCCCTGTTCATCAGGCCATGAGAACAGCTTTCTTCAGCAGTTTAAGATGGTACTTCAGTGAAGTTCACTGCGAATATTTTGTGACGACAAATTGTCTTCACATTCACATTGGCATAAAGTATTATCCATCCTTAAGAGGTACATGTACTCCATTTTACACTCCTGGATGGAGAAGCATGGTGTCTGTTAGAATTCAAACTATAAACATACCATCAAACATGAGTCCGACACCGTTGGACCATGGTTGAAATGTACAGATTCCATAATGTGTTTCATGTAAAAGAGCAAATCTCTCGCAGAAATGTAAGATGACAGTCATTGGGCAGTACTATTTGTCTTCTTCTGTTCTTGAAAAGTATCCAAAATGTTTGTTTGATTTTAAAGGGTCCAGGAAGGCTACATGTAGGGTGTTTACTCAGTTTCAGCATTAATGCAGATTGATAAGATTTGTGGCATTTAAGTTCTGTAAGACGCAGTTATCAGAACCTTGCATAGTAATGCTAGAATTTATGCTGTCATTGTGTGATCATAGTATTGCTGCATTTTGTTGATTGTAGAACTGACCTTTTACAATTGTTTCATTTTGAATTCAGCACCGTCACAGCAGTTGTACGTGCGTCTGTTTCAGCGGAAACATGCCTGGCTGCAAGTCTCCAAGTTAGATTACAAACGCATTTCAGAGAACCTCACTCCAGTAGTAGCCGAGCTTCACGAAGCAGGCCTGGTACAAACAGGTAATTTTATGTCGGGGAGATTGTGCTTTTGTGGCCCCTCACTGGCATACTTTTATAAGCACTGTATGCTCAGAGCTGGCTGAGAGCTTTGGAGTAAGAGCTTGTAAGCTGGCTCTGTTGGGATTCAAACGATCAAAAGTTCTGCTTACTAGTGTAGATCTATCTCAACCACCAAGCCACTGAGCTGGCTGGGGTTGGCTGGCCAGTGTAAACCTGATGTAGTAGCAGGTACCACAGTGACTATTTTGCATGGTGAAATTTTACTTTGGGAGATTCAAATTTGATACATACATGTAATTGTATAAGCACCATTGTACTGTTAGATTTTAAGCCTAAACAGGTGGGACCCAAACCCGAGTCCCACCCGGGCAGGGTTACATGTATCACTTTTTTTCCTAAAGCTATTGGACAGTAAAACTATTGGACAGTAATGAATATGACAGCACAGAGTAATGCTTTAAACAACATCTTAGAGGAGCAAAACCTTATTAATACGATCAGATTTTATTTGGTGATTAGTTTTGTACTTACACAACCAAGGAACCAATACATGTGTGTACATATGTATTTTTTAGGCAATACATACTAAATAAAACTAATGAATCTATTTTGTTTCAAAAATCGTATTTACTGGTAGTGTATTAAATAAAACTTTAAGCCAAGTATGATTTCATGACCTCTTTGTTTTTCAGAGAAAGATCTGAATGACTTTGAAGTGGCTCTGAACCTTTGCTCAGCCCCGGACCTGAAGACCCTTGCCAAGACACTGCATCTGGCGCCCTCTGTTGGCCAGACCAAGCAGGATCTAGTGTCTGCCGTCCTGAAGCATGGTCGGCAGCAGCGCTCGCTGTTTGCTGTCAGCATGGAACAAGTCCTAATCAAAAAGTACAAAAAAATATAAAAAGTTTTGACTCAGTTATCAAAATGAAATATATGCAATTGTTCCTTCTGGGATTTGATTCTAAACATGGAATCACAGTTCTGATTCCGAGTTATATAAAGATTGATTCTATTCGATTCCGACTTGGAATCACCCAAGCCTAAAGTCAACCTTTCTGTCTCTGTTTTCAGAGCCAAGAGGATGCTTGGGTCCTGTGTGCGTCTTAGCAAAGAGCCCCGCATCATCTTCTCCCGCCTCCTCTTGCTCTTCTCGCTGACCACAGACATGGATGATGAGGACAAGGCTAGTGGGGGAATGTCGCAGCTGTAAGTGGCAGTGATCTCAGGGTCTGTAGCTCTATAGTTAAGATCTTGTGGGTATATCTGCCGATGTTGGTCAGAAAATAAGCATCAAGTAATTTTTAATATAAAAACATTTTTAAAGCAGGGTTAGAACCTGCGACCCCTGTATTGTTGTTCCATCGCTGTACCAACTGAGCTATCTAGCCCTATGTTTAAGGAGCACTAGTCAGAAGCCATAAACTGACTAGAGAAACTTATTAGGTACATCATAATAGTTTCCCTTTGTGGTTTATTTGTAAATTTGTAATAAAAAGCCGTATCCTGTCTGAGTAATCCCCGTTTTCTATTTCCCAGGTTTGCAGCATCGTGTGTTTGGGCATGGTCCCTGGCTGCATGGCATATGGGTTTATGGCTTCTCATACTACACGTTTTATTAACATTGTTGATACATTTTAAAATATCTGGCAGGCATTAGATTTCACATTCGTGCATCAAAATGACTTCAAAATTTGACTTTACCACTCCCAAATATTACATTCACATGTGTGGACTTCATAGATTTGGATAATTTTTTCTCCTACACACAAGCTCTCTTTGATTTCATTTTCAATCTTGATTCATTGCAGACAAACTCTGCTCCTGTCAAACATGGGACGTGTGACCTACCCAACCTACACAGTGATGAGGACAGTCAAGATCTTTGCAACAAGAGAAGACCTACTGAGGTGAACTGTTCTTTAATACACCATCGTACTTACTCCTAACTCAACTGATGTTTTGAATATTCAAGAGTACTTTTTGCAACTTTTAGCTGTTTTTTTTGCAATTTATATCTGGTATTACTTCTGGGGACAACTGGAGAGAGTTCCATGTGTGGGACATTAAGACATTAAGCCATGGTTCAGTTGGTATGGCAAGAGGTTTTGGTCATTCTAAAATTTCGGGTCCAAAATGTGACATATTTTCTGTCCCTTAACCTCGGTACTTTGTAATCTGCCGTTCAGATACATTTATCATTAAGAATGACTTCAAATGATTGTTTATTTGTTGGCTAGGTAGTTTGCTATTCATAATCACTCTTGGAGGACGACTACATAAATCATAGATGTAGGATGTAACAGGGATAGGAAAAATGTACCCCAAATTTATAGAATGACCCGTATACAAAATTAATTTCTGGCTCTGCATGAGTGCCAGGCATATTGCGGCATTGCATGCATGGATCATTCTCTTGTTTTAACCCATTGAGGGGGTACTTGTGTATGGAGCTCATACTGTTCCTGCTTCAAGTCCACATGGCTTAAGAATTCAATCCCTTGATCCTTCATTACTGTATTATCATTGTTCTGTAGATACGAGACTGCTCTTCATTACGAGACGGACATAGCCACAGCCATGAGCTGCAATGACTTTGACTTGGCTTACCAGCTGCAACAGAAGGCCATGAATGTCTTTGAGGAAATACAACGGGATCCCAAGATTCTGGAGTGAGTGTTTCTTTCACTGTGTTCAATTGTGGTGGAAGGCAAAGAATACACCAACAAAAACAAATTGTTCATTGCTGTAATTTTATTGGCCTTAACTGCAGACAAACCCGTGGGAAGTTTGAACAAACCGAATGAGACATCACTTTTTGTCCCTCAAATGACATCCAAAACATCATTTGCATCTAAGATGCAGTGCAGTGACACATAATGTCAAGTATAATAGGGTACACTTTGCAAAGCAGCATTTAATGACTGGCGAGAAAACTCATCAATTTCACTGCAATAAGTTTGAATAACTCACCTATTGCTGATGTAGTCACAACTGTGATCTTTTTAAAGACTTATTGGCACAATGTACCCGTAATGACAATTGTAGACTTCAACATGGGGTAAGTTTTTTTTTGTTCGTTGTCATGGACATATGGTGTTTAAGTGCCTTATCCTACATAACAACAATCAACGGGTGTCGGACGCTTCGCCCCATTTCCACGTCGCCCCATGTCACTTCGCCCCTAACCACTTCGCCCCATCCCCACTTTGCCCCATCCCCACTTCGCCCCATCCCCACTTCGCCCCATCCCCACATCGCCCCATCTCCGCTTCGCCCCATCCCCACTTCGCCCCATCCCCGCTTCGCCCCATTCCCACTTCGCCCCATGTAGTATGAAAAAGGTGAAGGCTAGGGGTGCAGACCAAATAAACTGCCGAAAGACCCCAGATAATAAATGCTCCCAATTCTAGAAACTTAGGAAAAATACAAACTCTCTGATGAGGTGCTCGAGACACAGATGAGAGAAATGATGGCTCTATCCCATTCAGAGACACCTCTCCTATTGGCTTGTGAATAAAATCACCAGCTGCTGGATTCAAAAGAATCCGTAGGTATGGGTCAGTGAAGGAACTCACTGCCTTGAGGAAAATGTTCCGTCAAAATTTGTGTGATATGTGACACTTACAACTTCATTTAGATGAGATTGGTTCCTCCAAAAGTGAAATTAGGATGTCAAAGGTATTGTCGTTCTAAGATAAGTGGGACTGGGAGACGGGTTGGTATAGCCGGGTTGGGAACAAAGTTGGATCTTTTACTTCAAGCTTGTTTCTCGGTAGGGGAGAGCCTAGCTTGAGAGGTTGGTCATGAAATTGTTTTTTTAAGCCAAAAAAATAGATGAGATTTTTTTTTACATGTAACGGCTGGGGCGAAGTGGGGATGGGGCGAAGTGGGGATGGGGCAAAGTGGGAATGGGGCGAAGTGGGAATGGGGCGAAGTGGGGATGGGGCGATGTGGGAATGGGGCGAAGTGGGGATGGGGCGAAGTGGTTAGGGGCAAAGTGACATGGGGCGACGTGGAAATGGGGCGAAGTGTCCGACATCCCAATCAACAATTGTGTCACTGATAAAGATTTGATACGATGTAGCTGTGTGGGGTTTCTAAACTATGGATATTTCGCTGGTTTTCGCCTCACCTACATGCATGGCTGTAGGATTATTCAGAAGCCTGTAATTTCCAAACCAAACATAAAACACTCCAAGCTTTGGCTTTGTACTATAGGATTTGAAGCTCCAGAAGTAGAACATGGACCCATATGTAACCAGAGTCCCCCAAGTCAGGGCCTAAAATCTCCTGAAGCTGACCCCCAACCCTCCAAGTTTCTTAATAGCTATCAATTTTTACATCTCAGCCATGACCTGAAGCTACCTGATTTTCTGCGCCGCTACACAGCCGCGTGGACCTACACCCGCATCGCGTACACGGGCGTGGAGATCCTGCAGAAGCAGCGGCGCTACGCGGAGGCTGTGGACGCGCTGCGCGGTCTCCTGGCCCGGACTAACTACTGCTGCGACAGTAGAGGGCGCTGGTGGGACCGACTGGCACTCAATCTGGACCAGCACTTGAAGAAACCTGAAGAGGTTAGCAATTTAGAAACCAAAAAGAGTTTTCATCTTTGCTTAGTGATTGAATAAAAGAAATGTGTAGGTTGTCTCAAAAGGCGGCTGGGCAGAACAAAGGTTGGCACAGAAAATATGTGCTGAGCTAAACATTTTATTAGCTGAAATGCCATGCAAAATACCATATACATGTTTTTACGTGTGCATATTTTCTGCTTAACACCTTCATGAAATTTGGCCCTGGCCAAGGTCAACAGTAAAAGTTCGGTACGTTCAGCGCCAATTTGAAAAGAAGTTAAGTCCATGTTTGAACCAGGCCATTTTTTGCCCAAACAGGCACTTGACGCCGTGCAAGAAGGTCTAGCTGACAGCTACGTCAGGACAGGACACCGCCTGGCACTCCAACTACGTGCTCAGAAAATCTTCAAGTCGGCCAGCAACAAACGGCTCAGGAAACGGCAGGAGGAGTTCACCTTTGACCCGGTCAGGGAAATGCCCAGGGTGAGTGACTACAGTTTCTGAGCTGTTGTCCTTGAAAAATAAAGTCTTTAGTCTTTTAGGACATGGATATTATTAATGCAGTTGTAAGGAAGATTAGGCCAAAAAAACAAAGGCTCCGGTTTCTGGTCTGTTTACGCGTCGCCGTAGCCATGTGCGTTGGCAAAATAAGAAAGTTATTTTCAATGTAAGATGGTGTATCAAAACCGCCAAACTCACTGGTTTGACTGGAATCCTGCTGCTGCACAATTTTAGTGTGTGTTTTAGATGGGGTTACAATCGAGACTAGAGACTTTTTTTTGGCCTTAGATATTGTATATGGAATATAATTCATTAACTTTAAAAAAAACTAAATCATGAACATATAAATACTTCACAAATAAATGACATATAAAGTATTCTATTCTATTCTATGATGTCCCTGTACGATTCCAAATAGTACAGATTGTTTTCTCCTATGCCAGTTAAACTGAGTTGTTTTATGTTATTCTATAAGATTAAAGTTTCCTGAGAAGACATTCAGTAAAACACATTTTCTATTTTGATTTAATTAATAGAAAGCCTTTTGTTCTCAAATTTTATGAACAAAACTGTACCTTGCATCTTTTGTGGACCCGATTGTGTCCGTGAAAAATGTTTAGTGTTTCACTTGATTAAGTTTCAATTCACTGTTAAGGCTCAAATAAACTGGAATTATGTTGGGAAGCCATGAAAATAAATATTCAGATATCGTTTGGTTGTCCAGGTCACCATTGCAGGGCAAGTCTTGCCATACCAAGCTCCGGGGATCAAGAACACGTTTGTGCGAGAGTGGACGGGAGGACGCAAGCGAGAGGGCGACATGGCGATATGTAGGGTGGAGGAGGTCGCACTGGAACATTATAGGGGAATTGGCTATCCCGAAGGTACATGTGTGCTTGAACTTTGCACCACACAACATAACAAAATCCAAAAAATCTGTCAGCAAATCTGTCAGAAATAACTAGTTTGCAGTAATATTCATCAGTTCTGAAACTTAAGGAATGAATGCCAATAAAAGTACAAGTAAGACAGTTTTAATTCACATATTCAAATGGAAATACAGGGCTCATATATCAGCCTGCATTTTTTTCTTTTTGCAAAATTGTATTGAAAGTATGATTTTCTATACAAATCTATGCAAAAGTTCTTTGGTCACTAAGAGTGAATTCCAAATATTTGTGAAAGCTAGTGAACAATGTGAACTTTTAGGAGTGTTTGACAGTTTTTGGTGGAAGTAACATGCGTGGGTTCTGTTTTGAAGGTGTCCACGGGGAGGGGAGCACCTTCACGACACTGATCTGCCTTCTCTTCTGGGATCTGATCTTCATGGAGGGAGTTCCAGATGCATTCTGCTATCCCTATCAGGTATCAAAAAGTGAAAATGTACTAGGGCTGCCATCCTCGATTAATTGAGTATTCGATTACTCGAAACTGCGTTTAACCGAATATTCGAATGTTCCAAACTGGCAGCTGCAACTGCATGCCGCACCGGTCAAAAGTTGCACGCAGACCGTGTCGGTTAAAATTTGTGTGTGGCGATTAAAGGGAAAATACAACATTTGCAAACATCAAAAAATAAAACTACCAAATCATTTTGAAATACCTTGCTGGACTGTTAGTGAATGACAGTGTAAAGCATCCTGTAAAATCATGGCACCTGGTATACTGTCATTTTCAAGAAAAGTGGTATTTTTGTATCAATTTGAAACGCTGATCGGCCGATCAGCGTTGGAAAAAACTGGCTTTTTCAAATACTGGCCCCAATTGACCATCGCACTTGTTTGCAATCGATTACAAACCTATGAACGGGTATGAGCCAGCTAGACTGGTTCCCTGACCTTACAATTCCCCAATGTATGTAAACTGCTCTGTTTCTTCTTATATGGAGTCAGGGAACCAGACTACAGGAAAATGATTGTTTCTCTTGGTTTTTATAGCATTTTCGAACCCAAAACCTCAAAAAAGTCAGTGTAACTATATTTGATATATATTTCCAACCCCCCAATTCCATCCATTTCTGAAAATTACAGCAAAAGCAAATGATGTATATTCCCTTTAATATGGGCCGCTTGAGTGTTTTTAATTTTGTAACTGTCAAGGGCTAATAACCTGCTGTAAGGATGGGAACAGTGAACCGCTGTCGAGAAAACAGCGGCACCTGATGACAATAAAGCGGCGCAACTTCACGATAAAATATCATCACAGTTGTTTATTAATGATGTCCATCACTGAACAGCAGCCGCAGTAAATTTTGTGCTTCTTTGGCAGTCGGGTCCTTTGGACATGCGATCAGACAGTTTTTACCACAATCGTCGAGAAGCTCTGGAACAGCGGCTGGGTGAGATCAGACAGGCAGACAGCCAGGAGCTACAGGACAGGCTGGAGACCAGCTGGACAGAGTACCAGGGAGAGCAGTGCATTGGGGTGAGCTGGGACCTCTTCCACGATGTCCATCACGCCAAGGTATATGGTCATGTCAATGCACTAAACATGGCGCATTTTCGTAAGGCAAATAGAGAAGTGTTTTGAAGATTTCACGAAACTTTTTGCCATTGCGTAAGTCCACTTGCGCCACAGTTCATTGCATAAGTTGCTCAACATTTCAGTTATGACAATTTCACGAAAGTTTCATAGTGCGTAAGTCCGCGACTTGCGCAACAAATTATGGCGTACTTTAGGCAACCATTTTACGTTACATTAGTCGTGGCGCAGCAACTGAAAATTACCTATTTTACCAGCAAATTGTGATTGCCTTGGGGCCTGGCAAGTTAAACAACTTATCAAGGTTGATACAAGACACTCACAGCTTTGTGTTTGAAGTAACTGAATTGCTATGTTACTTGTTACAGAGTTTTTAGAGTTGCTGCACAATTCTGAAGGAAATCGGACAAAACTGTTTTCAAAATGGTAGGCGGAGGTGATGCACAACTGTTTCATGAACGAACAAAATCATACACAAACAGCCGTCGTAAATGCTGTTATTATCCTCGTCCAAGATGTTTAAAATGTTGCACAGCTATATGCCAAGTTTCGTGCAATCGATCATAACTTTTTTGCTTTTTGCGCAGCTGCGCAATAAATGTGTTGCATAAGTGCTGTGCATGGCGTGAGTTACGCACTGTTCTGTGAAATCGGCTGCTGGGGTTATAATTGAACAGTCACAAGTCAAGTGACAAGCTATTCAAATGAACTGTGGCAAAGGCATTCCTTTGTAAAGGTCCATCCCTTGTTACTTGTGACTGACTTGTGATTGATTTGTGACTAGACTTGTGATTTGACTCATGGTTTGACTAGTGATTAACGTAGTGATTGATTCAGTTACAACTCTGAGAATAGCAAGAATCAGTCCACTAGTAATTGGAATCTCAATAGATGGGCCCAACATTGTGGTTTATATTATAAGATGGAATTTTGCATCGGGGTGATATAAATCAAATTAGGTTTTTGCCCTTCACCGATGTTTAAACAATGTGTACTCAGTGTGTTACCTCCCGAGTGAAAGTTTTGAAAAAATCACTCGTGTGGGACTCGAAACCACGACCTCCTGCTTTCTAGTGCAGATGTCTTACCACTCGACCACCGAGCCAACGGGATCCTAATTTGATTGTGGTATATAACTACAGCCTTGCTTTTGCTGCAATACAGATTTGCTAAACAAAGTAGGAATGCAATTTTGTTTTTTCCAGGGTCTTCTAGTGTGTCTCGGTGGCGAGTTCCTGTCAGCAGTGGCTGAGAGGATTTTGAGGAACCATCGGCACTGCAGGGGCGGGATGCCAGATCTGACGGTCTGGAATCCGGACACCGGCAAATTCAAGGTGAGCCAGACTAGGGAAATGTGACCAAAAGACGGATCAATTAGGATAAAAAAGCTGTGATTAGTGTTTCACATGCGACACAAAATCCGACGTATGTCCCATGGCTGGAACATAAGAGTGTACTATTAGAGAGGTGCTTGTTTGGTTGCCCACATTCCCAACGGGAAGGGCCTAAAGGCTTGGTCTATCGTTTCTTGTTGAGAAACATATTCTGTTTTCATTTGGTCTTAAATGGGCAATTGTTCTCGCATGGGAAGGTTCACTCATAGCTCTTCCTAAGTTTGACTTGTTTTAAAGGAGATAATTTATACAATTTTTCATAAATAAAAAAACCCTTAGATTCTGGAATTTTGGGTCCGTTAAATAGTGAAGGCTGCATGTAGGTAGCTCAAATACAATCTTTAAATATTGCAACAGATCAGTCATAAATATGTTGAAACTTTTTTGTCTTTTGGAATTATGATAAATTCAATTCAATCAATTCAATTCAATATTTTGTTTCATCACAATTAATAACTTTAATAGTGAAATTTATCTTTCCAATGTGCACAGAAAAACAGGATACATACATATATATATCGAAAGACATAAGAATTAATACAAGGTGAAAAGACAATTTCAGAAAAATAAAGTTTAAAAGAACAGTAAGAATACCCTACTTTGGAAAAATGAAGTGTAAAAAAAAGAAAGAAAGAAAAATAAAAAAATAAAATATGTAAAAATTTGTTTATAAAGCTTCTCATTGTAAAAATCAATTCCAATCTGCATACCAATGTGCTAAGTTATGGTATAGGCTGCATTTTATATAACTTTTCTCAAGCTGGAATTAATGAAATAAACCACAAAGAATTTATGTTAATTCCACTGGAGTTAAAACACAAATATTGATTCTTGTTTTGTTGTACTTCATTTAGCTGGTGGAGGTTAAGGGGCCCGGCGATCGGTTGTCACAGAAGCAGATTCTCTGGATTGATTTCTTTCTGTCTCTGGGAGTGGACGCAGAGGTCTGCCACGTCACTGGTCAGTTGCTTGGAAAATTGCTTCTCTTTTTTTATACTCTGGTTGCCTTCAGTCAAGGCTTGTGAAGGTTTTTTTCTGATCCTCTTTTGATTTTTTTTTTTACATTTTCAAAAGCACATTCTTTATACATGTAGTATGTTGCAATTTCTGAAGAATGTGTTGTCCTGGAGAGAACAAATGTCCTGTTGCTCAAATAGAAACTTTGCAATAATAGTAAAATGCCCAAACTGAATTGACTCAAAAATATAACCTTTTTCATGCTGAGGTGCGTCTGATAGGCAAATTTCTGAACATTAAAATTCCATCTTGTATACAGAGAGGACCATACATATCCAAACATATGAACTAGACAGGAACCTGGCCCAGTCTTTATACTCTTAACTTTGAATATCCCCTAAGCTTTGATAGAAAGAGGGTATCAACTATGCCACTGGTGAGTGCATGTGGACAGAGTCCATATAAGGTAACCTTTTTCCTTTTTATTTCGAACCACTGATGATAATCACTTTTATTTGTTACATTATTTTCAGCGATTGGTTCTAAACGGCTGAAGCTATCCAGAGCACTCAGCAGAGACAGCGATGCGGCAAGCTCATCCAGTCAGAACTAAAAGCCATTTTTCAAATCAGGGCTTCTTCTCCAGGTATAGCTTCATCTCCATCTGATGTTCAGTAGCAGCGCGTGGGTCTGATACTGTTCCTTTGCCTCCCAGGGCAAGGATCTAAAAACTTAAGCATGGAACTTGAGCTTGAAGCTAAAACTGGAGACAAACCCAAGGGTTTGATTGGGTGACCTCCTTACCAAGTGAATTGCCACTGGCTCCAGTTAGATACAGCTTACCAGCCAGAACCAGCATGGATATATTCCAACATTCTTTCGTTAACCACTGGATGAAAGTGAGGCGACACTGGCAAGTTTGGGCTACTTGAATGGATTTCCATGAACTAGCTTAGCAGCCTTCATACCTGTAGTGACAACATAGAACAGATTGTATTTTTTTTAGGTGTTGCCCGAGACTGGGACCTTGAGGGCAGAAAGACATGTAAAACAAAATCAGGCCAACCTTACTCTTTAGCTGACAAAATTCTCTGAAATTCTCATGAGCCAAAGACAAGGTCTCAATTCAGTTCAGTTCAACAATTTTCATCTGAAAGTGATGCAAGGTGATTTCAATTTGAAGCCTAATACTATCTAGACTGATACATGTCCAATTTTTGAAAAGACAGACAATTCTCTAGTCTGGTGGCATGACTATGGAGACAATGTGTAAAAATAGGGACTAATGTAAGGTACCAGATGTTCCTTTTGACACAGTTGATTGATGCAGTACTAAAGGGGTGTTGACTGGTTGTGTCATGTGTCAGTCTATTTTTTAGTATTGCATGTTTTCACTATCTTAAGTTTTGCAACTCTCATACACAGTACAGTACTAAGAGTCCCAAATTTTCAGACTAGTGTTGCCCCACTTTTGGATCGGTATGGCAATATTTATCAAATATATCAATCCTAAAGATTGTACTGCCTAGCTAAGTGATGCGATCAAGCTAAATGAGTCGTTTGTCTGGAATTTTCATTTGGATATACAGGCCAAAATAGGGCCACTTCAACACATCACTTCATCACATCTCTTGGTGTTCTGACTTCCATAATTTTTTTGAACTAAAGATGGTATCAGCATGCGGTTTTCACAGCAGTAATGCTGAGTTGTGCTCTTTTCAAATCTGTAATAAAACTTTTTTGACCAGGGCCGACAAGCGACTCTTTTAGCTTGATCACACCACTATTAGGCTGATCCAGCAGTCTGCTATTCTACACTGCGCACATTGGCAACCAACACGTGCGTCTCTCCAATGCCACACTGCATGTTCCAGCCATGTGCGTTATATGCACTTGCAAGCATGTCAGACTTATGTGCAAGCATGTCGGATATCAGTCACGACTGTCATTGGTCAAAACACCACTGGGGCGGGGCTTAATGTGTCAGTTTACTTTCCAAAGTACGTCACAGACTGTGATATCAGATGAGCTCAGGTATATTTATTGAGTAAAACTACTGTCAATATTTTGTATTCAGTAGTGTAATTAAACTAGGTCAAGGGGAAATAAGTATGAAAAAAGAAAAGCTGGACTTTGATCTTTGATAAAATGTACCGGTAGTCTAATTTCTAATTGATATTACAGTTTAACAACTGAATGACAAGGAAACGTCAACTATCTAAGTAAGGATAAAATCAGAATTTCTTAAAAGAGAAAGTTTTAAAGTCACAATGCAGAATTAATTGCATTTGTGTCAGGTCAATAAATGAAATGTACAATTTATTTTATTAATTTAAAGACTGATTTGTAAAGACACATGAATATCTGATATACATGTATATATATAAAGCTGTTATAATTTCTGTCTACTTTGAATTCAGTACAAATTTGATATCTCAGGAATATATACATCTCAGTAATTCTAAATGCGAGTATAAGTGTTCTATATGTCTGTTTGTATTCAAAGAAAAGTGTACTCGGAGGAATGCCATTAAAGATTTCACAAAGAAGTATACGGATATTTTTTTCGTTTCGGTTGCAGAAATAAAGGTTAAACAAAAAACAAGAATTTCTAAAAACAGAATAACATAGAATGTTTTGGAAGTCAACATGTATAATAAATTGCATTTGTGTCGGGTAAATAAATGAACTGTAATGAAAAATCTCATATCAATACCACATTAAATAAAGTCTGTGTATATAACAGAATTATCTAAAAACAAAAAATAGACTTCATGTCTAATGTGAATTCAGTACACTACCTTCTTTAAATTCAGTACAAATTCGATATCTCAGGAATACATACATTTCAGTAATTCTAATAGTGAATATATTATTCGATTGTTATTACGTTGTATTCAAAGACATTCAAAGACCCGATAAAGGTCATTAAAGGTCTTTTATTTTTAAAAAAGAAGTACATGTTACTGACATGGTCAAAGAAATGGTTTTGTTTCGGTTGTAAAAAAAATATCTAACTAGTAAAAAAAATCATAAATTGGGTTCAAATTTTTGTTTTTAAACCTACCTCACTAATAAAGGCGTTTATTTTGACGTCAAGTAATCTTTGAAATCGTTCCCCTAGTTTGCTTCTTATTTGAGACAAACCGTAGAAATGACTCTGGCTTCACCTCTACTTGATAACCCTTTACAAGCATTAAACCCTGGTCTGTATAGTTGAATTTGGCGCATAAACTGGAAGAAGTAAAGCGGTAGGTTGTGTTGTTCTTGGGATAAGGCAGAGAGAGTAGTTTTTTTATAAAATTATTTTTGGTACATCTATTTCTGATGAAAATCACCCTCAGAAAATTGTTACTAAAGCATCTCAATTTATGGAAACTGAAAATTGTACGACGTGAAAGAGAAATATCGTGCCAAAAACTGACAAAGAATTGAAAAATTGAATCCCACTTTCGAAAATCTGACATACATGTGAACAAGTGGAACTCGGAGCACTCTTACAAAGATGAACATTTACGAAATAATTTTTTGGCGATCATTAATTGGGTAACACTTAAACTTAAATAGAATACTAAAGTGTCTTTTGGGACACAGTTTTTTGGGGGATAAACTTGGAGGACTTATTCTCATTTACGAAGAAATCTAAACTGACCATTGATAAGAACTGTATTCAAACAAGCCCGACTATTAAATCTAGAATCCATCCATCTTGATCGTTTCCCGATATGACGGTGGTGCTACGCGTGTTAAATTGACACGGAAACTTCAGTTCAGCCACTGGTTTTGGGCTTTATAAGATCCTCTTCAAAATACAATAAGACGTGACCTACCTATAGAATGTTGGTTGATATTTTAGCTATACATCCATTTATAAAAATGTCAATCTGCTGTAACTTTGCCAGAGTCACTCGTTCACCGCGCACACTATTTACGCTACAATGTTTGTTGACGTTATGTGCCTCGCTTTGATTTTTAAGATGGCGTACCCTAATAAAGGTTTATGAGTCCGTACTTCATAGAGTCCAAAATTCACACTTCACACTGGTGTAGCGGGAATTTAGGTATCTATGACTAGACTGAATACGGACTCATTGGTAGAATCGCGCATGCCTGTCCGAAGATAATTAGAAGGGTCATGTGAACGCCAATTCAACTTATCCGCTTGTGTATAGGGCCTACATCTTCAAATTTCTTGATATCGCGATATAAAGATGCGGCTGAGGTATTCATATTGGTTTACCCGATCAACCTGCATTTGGACGAACGGACGTAGCTATATTTATACGGTTTTAAAACTCTTTACATAAATTATCATTAAAACACATATGTACAATAGTATATACAGTTGTTTTGGCAGTAGCGGGGGATGATGATCAGCCGTTGACAAACTTTTTCAAAGTTCATTATAATATGAATCTGATGAGACCCAAAGCATTAAATGGAAGCAGCTAGAACGATCCATTACTAAGTATATTTAGCAGTTATGTGCACCCTACTTAAGCTTTTTGAACAATTTTATTGCTTCAAACGAAAAGAAAAAGTCACGACGAACGGACGTAGCTATATTTATACGGTTTTAAAACTCTTTACATAAATTATCATTAAAACACATATGTACAATAGTATATACAGTTGTTTTGGCAGTAGCGGGGGATGATGATCAGCCGTTGACAAACTTTTTCAAAGTTCATTATAATATGAATCTGATGAGACCCAAAGCATTAAATGGAAGCAGCTAGAACGATCCATTACTAAGTATATTTAGCAGTTATGTGCACCCTACTTAAGCTTTTTGAACAATTTTATTGCTTCAAACGAAAAGAAAAAGTCACCAAGACCGAAATATGATGATTTCGAATAATTGAACTTATCATTGTTATCAACGGATATCGGTCAAATGTACGGCAACTTTAATTAAACAAACTCCCCCAAAGTAAACAATAGCAAAACATCAACATACGGGACAAAATGCCGTATTGTACACTGAATTATGACATGAATTTTTTTAAAGGACGGAGATTATACGCAAAATTTAAAACTAATACATTATTACTAGATTGCACAGTTATAATGTTGTGCAACATTAAAAAAAAGTATTACTAGGGCCATTTCATTTCAATTCGGTATGGTCAGTCGGAACTACATCAATTTAAACTTTGACTGCTGAAGTATCAGGCGGCTTGTCCGGCATGTGGAAGTAATTGTAGAGTGGAGCGGACCGGCCCTGTACTATATCGTCGACTACTTCAAACTTCATTCCTTCTTCAAAGGTCATCATGTAGTCTTGGACAGGTGCTGAATGTTGTAAACAGAGCAAACAGAGAAATCGTAAGAGGGCCCATGCAATGTAATCGTTTTAATGCAATCCTTGACAATGTGCCTTAGTGTTCCATTTAAAGTTGGTGTATACCAAAGATCCTATAGCGCCGTAGGCGAGTATATATGCTTTTTGGGTGTGGCACCTTGAATATATATTTTTGAATTGAAGTGATAATTTTCTAGCATTACATTAGTTATGAGTTTTCCAATGAGACATCGCACCTAAAAAAATCGGCCCATGACAAGTAATTAATTATTTAATTTCAACTTTTGAATTAAAAGCGGAAGCGCGTCATTTAAAACCAATTTTTAAAACTGTATAAAACAAATAAGCAAGTTTATTTGTTACAGGACATTATTATATTCCTTTAAATTTTGTTCAGAACAGAAAATCGAAATTTTGAAAAAGCACGTACCGACTTTTAGTTTATTTTCAATTTTAATTTTCAAGGGTATTTTGGTACCCTTTTTGGTTCTTATGCTAAATGCAAATTCTCATAATTATGAGCAAAAGGGTGATGTCATTTCAGGCAGAAGCCTCAATGTTTCAGTTACGTTGTCAGCACCACAAGTTGCCAGAATTTGGGATATGTTGCTGGTGTAAATTTTCTTTTTCTTTGGTAATTCATCGGTGTGTCAGTATACGTGGCAGTAATCTAAAGAGCAAACTTTTCTCACAAATGTTTACAATGAGCAATTATTATTTTTTTTTTTTTGGTTCTCAATTGGAACACAAAATCCCTAAA
Organism: Patiria miniata; assembly: GCF_015706575.1. NCBI lineage: Eukaryota > Metazoa > Echinodermata > Asteroidea > Valvatida > Asterinidae > Patiria > Patiria miniata. The sequence continues at coordinate 19,405,893 of NW_024037072.1, read as the reverse complement.
CTGAACAGTGTCTTCCTCAAATGACATCACAGGAGTAGCGCCCTTATTTGTCCGGAAAATCATGGAAAATTGTAAATGTTTAAAGAAGTGCGCTTTTACTTTAATTAAAAAGCCACTCTGCCTAGCCTTGCTTTGACTATAAATAGTGATATTAATGATTACAAGTATCACGTTGCACCTCAAAGTTACAGTTTATGGATATTAATTATACACAGTGACTCAATCAGTCAAAGAACAGTAGGACGGTCCTTCGCGTCGAGCAAAAACAATGTACATGTACTAGCTTCCTAGTCTTACCTGCAGTCGCTGCAAAGTGACGACTGGGAGAGGCTTGCCCAGTGGCTTGTTTTGTTTGGCCGTCATGTGGCGGTTCACCGCCGGAATGGAGGCTAGGTTCACGGAGAGGCACAGTTCCAACAGTTACCGGGTGTTTCACCGTGTGGCTCGCTTTGCAGTCTCGAACCTGTTTGGAAGGTAGTACACAAACTTGAACTCACCTATACTGTTGTTTGTTTATAACTAGTTAGCAAACAAAAGATATACAAAAGTAAACCGGCTTATCAACTGACACGGTTATTGTACAATGTCCTTCTTTTATTCACACTTATGTATGTAGACTATGTCATTATGTGAAGTGAATTCAATTTTACAGCGATCGGTAAAACATAGAAAAGGGAGCATATATATATCTAGCTCTGCCTGCACCGTGTAAGGGGCAAATCTATTTCTGTAAATTAAAATCCGAAACAAGGTATCTGAAAAGTACATTGACTGGAACGAGATTTGATCGTATACAACCTTAAGGGTGGATCCAGGGGAGGGGGGGGGGGGGGCAACGGGTAGTACAGTCTGAGTATCACCCGTTATCCACGGAGCTCAGTCGCATGGCTCTAAGCCATAGACTAGCTAACGGGGGCTATGCCCCCCCCCCCAACACCCCCCCCCCAAAAAAAAACCATCCCCCCCTAAAAATATTGTGTTCTGGATCCGCCCTTGAACAACCTCCGCATACATGGTGTGTCGAGGTCGTAGGTACAAAAGTGACCCCATACCTGTCAATAGGGTTGCTGACACCTTTGTTGTGTACCTTGTCGGTTTACATTAGTATAGTTATGTCGTATTTTTGACTATTGTATTTTTTTTATGCTAAAGAAGGAATTTTTGTCACATTTGGATAGAGTTTACCTTGAGCCAGAAATCCATTGGTATAACATTTTTTTCCATCTACCTTGTGGCGGCCATCTTGGATTTCAAAATTGCCACCATTTCGGACCTAATTTGTATGATAACTTCGGACCTGATTGTCATATGAAGTCCATTTTCGTGGCAAACCCCATGATTTTGGTACCAAGGAACCCGTCGAGTAAATTACTACGTGTACATTGTGGTTATCAAAAGATCCATTTGGGGATGGTGGTTTGGGTGGCTATAACACACCCCCTCCTGTACTGCTCAATACTGGCGAAAAAACACCAGCATGTTGTGGGTTGGAACCAAGGGTGGACCCAAAACAACATTTTCTGGTGCTCCAAATTCGAAAAGTTTGGGGGGGGGGGATGGGGGGATGGTTGGGGGTGGGGGGAGGTGCTCACAATCATGGAACAAAACTCCCAACTTTCGTCACGTCGACGTTCCCTGCAAAACGTCATCACTCAATATTTTAAATCTTGCAATTGATTCTTTGATTCAGGCTTTGGATTTTTGATGAGTTGACTGCAAAGCCTCGTCCACCATCCCACTGAAAATGAAATGAGTGGACTTGGGTAGGAAGGCCGACCGCAGTCCCCTTCTTTTGGAACATTCTAGATCAGCCATCACTGAGCCCGTACCTTGACGTAGTATTCAATATCTATCAGATTGCAGCCAGGCAGTCCCGTGGATGGCACGGGAGGAATCAGCAGTGGCCCAATGCTAAAATCTGTCTTCTCACCCTTCCTAAGCTTGACCCTCGAAGATGCTATCGCCAAATTTGCTTTTTGGAAGTACGTGCCGTAACTGCGGATGTATGTGATTCTCTGAAAGAGAACCCCAAAAAAGAGAGTCGATTCAATTTTGTTTTCTCTCTATATCATCATAATTAGTTTTGTAAATTTATCGCGCCTGTCTGCCTTTGTAAAGATTGAATTCCGAATGCCGTCACACACAATAATTGTGTCGTTACCAGCATGTATATCTATCTATATAGGCACATCACCTATCATAAATAACCTCATGATGAAATGAAGAGATATGAACTGGCATGTTTAGACTTTCAAAAGGTTTTCAGAGTCAGTTTGATATCCGTGATACTTTCCCCAGGAAGAGTGGTTGCAGTACTCCTTGTCTAAACGTTATCTTTTTTTGGCTGAATTTGTACAATTGCCAACTCGCTTGATAACTCCTTCATCCACTATCAGTTCACGTGTAGCAACTTTTTTGGGGGGGTCAGCCTGTACGGGAAAATGCAATTTCCATGGTGGGCGGCCTCAAATAATGTTGCGGAGCAAGGTGATCCTACGGTCAATTTTCATTAATTTGGTGTCAAAACGTTTGCCAAACTTGAAGATAGAAAGTCATGACAGCTCAGGACGAGAAACGCTCGTTTGGCGAAAATATTGTTTAAAAAAGTCAGGGGCGGAGTTCCTCTCTCACAGGCCCTTTTGGAACTAAAATTCGTAGCCCTGATATCCTGAACAAATTATTGTATTTTCACTTAGGAATTTAAAACTTGTACCTCAACTAGACGTGCCTCAAAAGTCCTCGTCTGCTTTTGGCCACTGGAGTTGTCCACATGACCAGTGACGTAAATTCGTTCGCCGGGTACATAACCTTGTTTGGGTAGACCAATCGTGACTTCCGTCTGACGTCCGGTCAAGCCAAGAAAGTCACGGTGCTCGAAAGTCCGCTGTACCCCTAACTTTAAAAACAGTGAAAACACGACAATTTTAACCTATAAGGCCTATTAAGTAGTAAGCACACTGATGCACTGACCGCCGTTGTTATGCAAAATATTATGAATATTGAATTAATTCTGAAAATATTTAATAAAATCGAAACACCCTATAAACATATCTTGTCCAAGTGGCTCTGTCCTTGATATGTATATATTCAGAATTAAAAAAGAAAGAAAAAGAACCCACAAAACTTTAAAATAAATACAAAATTAGGAAAGAACTTCCCCAACTATCACACGGCACTTCCTCTCAGAGTTCTGAGACGACGAAACCAGATTTTTATTGTAATGATTTTGATTAACAACCAATCAGATATCTCCTTCGAGTTGAACCTTAGTTACGCCACTGGTCTCTAGTCAGATCATGGAGGAATGAAATAAATAACGTTATTCCTCCGAGTCGTGTCTTGTGCAAACAAACTGTACCTCCACGCCGGCCATTTGGTTCAGATCCACGGTTGGCCCGGCCATGTTGAACACGACTACTGTGTTGTACACCTTGTTACCCAGGGATCGCCTGAGGGACACGGTGGCCGTCGCTGTGTACCGCACATGCCCAAACCTCGTCTCAAATGGGGAGGGGATGGGTTGTTGTGGAAGTTGAAAAGCGAAGGGAAAGCTGTGTGACCCGGGGAGGAGGGTGAGGTCTGTGACGTCACGCTCTCCTTTTCCTGGAGGGCACAAAGAAAAGTTTTGGGCTGGACAGTGTTGAACCACTTTAGTCAAATCCATAGCCGTTAAATTTGTGTCTAGTCCCGACAGTTTCCAGCAGAGTTGTAGTGAGTGCATCACAAGTCTTATCACAAGTCATATTAGGGGGTCTTTGAGTCAAATCACACATACATGTACTTGTTCCGTAGTTGTGGGACTATACACACGAGTTGTCCCACGGTACTAATATGGGGACCGAAGACGCTATGGGGACAGCAGCAAGTCCCCATAACTCGGTCCTAATTACCCTAACGATAAAAAAACCTTCCCCATAACGAGGTGACGGTCCACCCACAAGTGTAGGTCGCAAGATTAACAGGGGAGTACTAATAATAGTTATAACAACAAGGGATTTTTGCCTTTATTTGATTTCTTTTTGTAATGACAAGTGACATTATTAATTTTTACGACGACCTGACTATATAAAATATACAGCTGTGTTTCAGTTCTATGGACATGCGTGCGTATTGATTTAGCAAGAACAATTGACATACACAGAGCATAATAGTCCTCAGAAATAACCCACAATGCTTCGCATTTCCTCCACAAAATTTTGTAAAGTGGATATACAAAACCAACCTGTCCCAAGCAAGACGAGGCACGCATTGAAGTAGTGCTCGTGAAACTGGGGTCTTTCGTTTCGAGCTCTGCCGCTTACTAATCCGGATTTACCTTCAAATACTATCCACACACCTGCACGAAAAACCCAGTCTTGCGTGTCAAATCCTTCACACAATCATAGAAACTGCACATGGAGGTTTTATAAAAATATACACAAAATTAGTTAAATTCCCCAAATCAGTGGGTCTGAAAATTGATGAACACCGGTACGGTGCAGGATTTTGATAACTCATATCTTGTCGTCCTGATGCATTCACCATACGAAACAGTGCGGAACTGAAGACAAGCGAAGGGTTTCACGCGACAGTGTACTGCACTGGCAGCTGCAGCAGTGTAGAGCCTAGCCGTGTATAAAACTCGTGTTCGAGAGTGCAGGGGCCTTTTTGTGTTACATACATCCTAGGGAAAGCATAGCATAGAGAGAACAACAAATTCTGTGTTGTCCTCGAACGATCATCATCTTTTGTTAAAAATGGTCCTCGAACGTGTCTGACATGTGCTAAGTCTACAGTGTTATATTATGGAACAAAGGGAAGCACAATGCATTGCCTTGTCCTCAGACATAGATGTAATGGTAACACGACTGTCCGGGCATGATAATGTTAGAACGATAGCGTGTGTTTGTTGGGGGGGGGGGGGGGGGGGGGGGGGGGGGGGCGGGGGGGGGGGGGGGGGGGGGGGGGGGGGGGTTCAAAATCATTAATCGTCCTATAAAGACGTTACTATGATCGTGACAAGACACAAAATTGCCAGATTGAAAAAGAAGAAGATATATTTACCTTTAACGTTATCTATGGCTTCCACTGATTCTACAGTCATCTTTACTTGGCCTCTAATGAAGCCACCTCGAAAGAATACATTCCTGTTTCCATCGAAAACAATCTGTAGGTTCTTCAGGTTTCCCATGGCGAAGTTTTTACGGGCTTCATTTCCCCCTCAAAGTATTCAAGCTCTTAAAATGCAGTTCAATAGCACGTATACATCAAGATGCAAACTACAGCAACATTCAAAGTGCAAAGTGTAAAGTCTGGAGTTTTAGGCTATTAGTATTGTAGTTTTGTCAATTACTATTAAACGGTCGATTCTGTTTTGTTGCAATGGTTTTAGTACGACAATGATTGAATGTACATGTATGTATCTATAGAGAGGTCGAAGTTCACCTATATTGATGATCAGACAGGTTCGAGCGATAGGCCAGATCAAACTTTTTACTTTTAAAACGTCCCTCATACAGTGTGACTCGGCGCGACCCCGAAATCGTACTCTTCGCGAAATTGTGTGACACTTCGTGGCTTCGGCGCAGGTGTACGTGTGTGTAGGTGCCGTACGTATTCTTATGGTGACCGGCGAACACTCAGTGTGCATGGGTACTGGACTGCGAGGTACATGGTTGCACGGATATTAAAAAAAAAACCATAAAAAAAACAGACCAACTAAACGGAAAACAAAACAAAAATCTTTCATTATCGAAATTTCATGAAGCGAAAATCGCAAAAAACGAAAAGGTGCAACTGCCATTTTCTCTATACAGTATTCTCCTAGAGCATCACAGGGGGGTTCTCTTAGAGCATCCCAGGGGATTCTCTTCAGCTTGCCAGGGCCTTTTCTGTTAGAACATCCATGGAGTTCTCTGAGAGATCCCGGACCACACTACACTGATTGCATATGTTCTCTAAGAGCATCCCGGGAAGCCGGGGGGGGGGGGGGGGGTCTCTCAGAGCATCCAACACACACAGTGCTCTGTTTGCATAGGGTTGCTCTAGGAGAACCTCTATGGAATCAGTGCGGTGTGGGCTGAGATGCTCTAAGAGAACCCCTTTGGTGCTCTAAGAGAACCCCATGCAATCAGTTCAGTGTGTGCGTGGATGTTGCGAGAAGTCCACTGGGATGCTCTAAGAGAAACATATATGCAATCAGTGCAGTGTTGCCAGTGGAACGCTCTAAGAAAACCCTTATGCACTCAGTGCAGTGTGGGCTGGTATGCTCTTCGAGGGCTATTGGAATGCTCCAGGAGAACTCCTATGCAGTCAGTGCAGTGTGGGCTGGGATGCTCTAAGAGGGCCCCTGGAATACTCTGGGAGAACCCCTATGGAATCAGTGCAGTGTGGGCTGGGATGCTCTAAGATAACCCCCTGAGGGGGGCTATAAGAGAACCCCTATGGAATCAGTGCAGTGTGGGCTGGGATGCTCTAAGAGAACCCCCTGAGGGGGGGGGGGGCTCTAAGAGAACCCCTATGCAGTCAGTGCAGTGTAGGCTGGGATGCTCTAAGAGAACCCCTGAGGGGGCTATAAGAGAACCCTTATGCAGTCAGTGCAGTGTGGGGTGGGATGCTCTAAGAGAACCCTTATGCACTCAGTGCAGTGTGGGCTGGTATGCTCTTCGAGGGCCATTGGAATGCTCCAGGAGAACTCCTATGCAGTCAGTGCAGTGTGGGCTGGGATGCTCTAAGAGGGCCCCTGGAATACTCTGGGAGAACCCCTATGGAATCAGTGCAGTGTGGGCTGGGATGCTCTAAGACAACCCCCTGAGGGGGCTATAAGAGAACACCTATGCAGTCAGTGCAGTGTGGGCTGGGATACTCTAAGAGAACCCCTGGGGGGGGGGGGGGGGGGCTCTAAGAGAACCCCTATGCAGTCAGTGCAGTGTGGGCCTGGATACTCTAAGAGAACCCCGCTCAGGGGGGCTCTAAGAGAACCCCTATGCAATCAGTGCAGTGTGGGCTATGATACTCTAAGAAGGATCCTGAAATGCCCTAAGAGAACCCCCTGCGGTGCTCTAAGAGAACCCCTATGCATTCAGTGCAGTGTGGACTGGGATGCTTTAAGAGGGACACTGGAATGCTCTAAGAGGGCCCCTGGAATGGTAAGAGAACCTCTGTGCAATCAGTGCACTATGGGCTGGGATGCTCTAACTTGAAGAGAACCGCTACTTTTCCCAGGAACAAACGGTCCAGATTTGTCCATGGTCGTAAGCTTGCCCTGGTTATTTGGACTTTAAATGCTGCATGTCTTTAATAATCATCTATCGGGAGCAGACGAATACATGTCTGTAGTTCAGCATAGAGTACACTGATTTAATTATAAGTAATCATTCAGCTCAAAAGAAACCACTCTTAATTGAGAGGCGACGTAAAACTGTCAGATTTAATATTACAGGAAAATTTAAACGTACATTTTAAAATACATTTTTGAAAACATAAACTGGGGATCGAGAGTGGTAACTATTAAAATGACACCCTACAACTATCAATTCCGTAAGAAATTTGATGCAATACTCATGAGTGTTATTATCAACAGGGATTTTTAGATTAATATGAAGATCGTTCAAATGTAAGCTTCATATAACATTGGGTATCGCGTTATGTTGAGTATTATTAAAAAGTGAAGCAGCATCAAGGGCGGATCCAGAACACAATTTTGGGGTTCGGGGCCCGCTTAAGGGCCCCGACAATTTTTTGGATTCTAGATGCTCTATGGTGCGATCTGAGGCAATTTCTGACCACTTTAACCAATGTTTTTTTGAGGAAAAGATGGTGGTGTACTCATTGCCTGCCTTTATTGCGATGTCACATAAAAAAAAAAAAAAATGGTTTCGTTTTTTTTTTTGGGGGGGGGGGCCATGGCCCCCTTTGGCCCCCCCGGATCCGCCCTTGAGCAGTATAGCCTATGCTTAAAACCTTTCAATTCGACTTAGCCCTTACGATATCTTAGAGAAACTGAAAAAAAATGTTAGAAAAAGATGGTAGTTCAACTTCCCCTTAACGACACCCAGACACAAACAAATTGATTGTGAAAATTCTGTTTTTAACCAAATAACAAAATAAAAATTGCTTCTGTATAGGTAATAATGGAAGAACTACTTAATTATCACTCGGCAAGCGCTCTGATAAAAATATGTACATATGTGAATTTAAAAAATACGGGTGTTTACAACAAAATGCTTGAAACAGCGCCACCATTTTGTGCCATCACGCTCAGAATATTTCGATCACTTTTGCTTATTTCCCTCATGCGTTGTATGGCCTACCCGACGCGCGCTTCTCATTAAAAACCCAGAGTGACGTGGTTGGATGGAGAACACAGGGTAGTGCTTTCGCGTTAACATTTATTGACCTCTCCGCGGCACGGAGGGCGATCGATGCCAGGCCGTGAAAGCCACTTATGTCCGGCCGAAGGTGTGCAGAGCTGAGCCCACCGACTCGCAGGTTGGAAAAGATGCCATCCGTTACGTAAGGATACGTACGCATTACGTACAGCAACCTATTCATCAATGGCATCCTCTCACAGACTCTTGCAATCTCCACCGACCGAGATCGACGATGAGGAAGACCGTCCTCCAGTTAAAGTAATCAGCGCTTAAAATCTAAGTGCCCGTGGTCGGGGCGGTGCGGTAATGACTATCGAACGTTAGCATCTGTCGAGGCATTTCTGCTGAGGAGAGGTTTGGCTCTACGGTACCACACTGCTTCAATTCATTTCCCTACACGGAGCATTCCTCGCATCACACTAATCAAGCGCGTCGCTTCAGCCCACCGTCTTCTCAATCCAGAGACACACGTGGAGAGGAAATCACACTGCCTGGTGCGAAAACAACGCGGAATTGATCCCAAATTATAAATTCAAAAAGCTATTTTTTTTTTAGTACAACGGGGTTGTAGATCTTCAGGGTGCTGCTCGACTAGAGTCATGGGGCGACTGACGGGACTTGCCCCCGTCACCTTTGCCGCGCTGTTCCTTGTTGCGACTCGCATCCACGGTAAGATTCAATCACATTATCATATGCACGTACTATTTGGTCATTGTCGATATACGCACGTCTATGCATGATTGAGTGTAGACACTGTCGAACATAACATGTCATATTCTAGATTTTAGATATTTTTTTGAAGGGTGCTGGTATATTAAAACATCGATGTTAGCATTTTTCAAAACAAAACCGATCCGATAACATAAAATCAACGAAATATAAGATTAAGTGATTGTATTCAGGTAAGTCTACATGTATCACATTTTATTCAAAAACGTATGCCACATTTATTTTTCGATTCGTTTCTCGGATAAAATAAGATAACAATACAAACTTCAGGGGTTTCGGTGGATATATATTTCCCCTTTTAAGAAATTAATCTATCCACTTTTTCGCTATTTATATACTGGTGTCTCATCGTCAATCCACGATGTACACGTTAATGCACTTCCTGCTTGCTGATCAACATCCACAGTGTCTCCTTTGCTTTAGGCCTGATGTAATAAAACATAATTTTGTCTAGTACATAGCCTTTCACTGTTCAGAGTTCGGTAATTGAGGTCGGCGTTATAATATCAAATTAGCTGCAGTTTTGATATAGATGTGGATATTATCAGTGACCTATTTAATTATGTTGTCGTGGCAAGAACTACAAGGGATTTCCTGTAAACGACCAATTTTAACAGACGAACATCACCCATTTTGCGTTGGCCGTCAGAAACACTTTCAAATTTCAACCAATTTTCTTTTATCCACCAAAACCAATAGTATGCATTACATTTGCGCGCCATTCCAAGCATAGACCGTTTCCCACCACAATAAACAGCGTAATTATATTCGGCGAAATAATGGATGGAGTACCGGGTTGACTGGGGAACCGAATGATGGACCACGCGATTGATGTCGATGGAGAATGGCGTGTACGGTATAGCACGGCAGATGGGAACGGATGTGTTGTTCCATCGGGTTCATTATGTATGTTCCTTACCAATAGTGTACTAGCTCTACGTAAGGAGATCAGAGGGCGACACGATTTCACAACAAAATGGCTCAGACAGTTTTTAGTAAGAGGGTCTCATTTCGTCAATTTTGACGATAATATAAAGATTGGCTCAAAACCCAATTAAGAAAGTGATGAGGTGGAACTGATGAGATGAAAATGACGAGTTGAAAGGGCGAGATATTAGTTCAAGTACTGTAGTGTTTTCCTCCTTGAGATCATAGCCGGACAAAATTAGTGTTCGTAAAAGGTAACACGAATTAATTATGTTAACCAAGGTGATAAAGATGGCCACGATAATAGCAATATCAGTAATGATGGTGATATAGATGGTGATTAAGGGGATGGTGATGGTGGTGGTGATGATGATGATGATGATTACAGGTGACCACGGCTACGACACTGAAAATAAATACCTGTGTTGTCAGATTAACACATCTGGTTTCAGCTTGTACAAGTCGACTTCGATATGGATACCGTACTTTTCATGCACAAGGTTCAAGATGATAGCAACAAAGTGAACGGATTTTTCAATCGCTAATCACATTATTACATCCAAATGCAGTTTTAGATTTTCTCCAAATAATTGATCTCAAAATAGCATCGATATTGAACTCAGTATACCGAGAATTTGCCACTCAACTGTACATCAAAAACATGACTTTATAGTTCTGTCCATTTTTCCACTCGACCAAAGCCAAATTAATTTTTATCCCGCATGGCAGGAAGAAAAAAAAAACCACGAAGACCTTTGGGCTGTAAATTGTAAATGTGCTCGCTGGAGTGTAAACAAAGTTGATGTACCAGTATTGGTTGTAATTATGCATAAATCGCTGGAGATTGCCGGGGTGTGAGGTGTATTCTCGGTAAGGTAGGCGAGCCCCTCAGGTAACCTGTTATTTCCGCGCACTAACGGCAGTGACCGCGCCGAATGTATTAAAGGTGTACGGTCTATGGCATGGGTATTCTTTTCACCCAAATGCGATTAAAGGTGTTCATTTTGCTTTAATTCCCAAAAACGAATGCGTTGCCACAAGAAGAAATGCGGTTTTTAGAGGCAAAAGGGCGACTTGTTTAACATTTAGGGGGGAAATGGCTTTGAATAAAAAAGAGGAAAGGTAATAGCCGAATGTGCTGAAATAGTTCATAATTATGCATCAAACCGCGCACCTAAACTGACATTTCTGTCACGTCCGTTTTTAGAATATCTCAAAAGCAGCAAAACTCCTACGTATTGCCATTTGAAAAAGCAAGGACGTGTTTAGGTTTCGCTTTTTTTTAATAGAAAGCTGGTTATTTATTAGTCTTTGAATATACAGCGTTTACAGTTTTGACTGCATTGAAGAGGAAACGCCAACACAAATATCAGAAAATAGAAAACCATTGCAATGAGAGGTGGAAGCATGGAATGACGTGACACGCACCGCACCTCCACAATTCTTTTTTGCGGGGGGGGGGAAATAATTATTTTTCAAGTCCCCAAAACAAGGAGATGTCCCTTAAAAAAATGTCGTTCTTACAAGGGCATGAGTATGCATGGGAGTTTATATTCCCAAACGTTTTTTCTTACCCAAGGAATAAAACTATGGATCACTACATTGGATCACACCGTATGGTGCATATTGTTATGAAAGGTCAGCCAATGCAAACTACCTTGAAAAATTGAATTACGGAGATCGGTTCGGTGACATTAGTCCCAGAAGTTCACGCCAGCCAGTCGCATTCTGCACCATATATCTGTTTGGGCAATTCAAGTCGACGTATCGGGCCATGGTGACTGCGGCCAAACGTAAGAATGAAATCATCCCTTTTATGTATTTCTTCACGCTGATGATGAGCAAAAGGTCATGCAACCTTTTTAAATCTTCTTACACAAGAAGGCGACAGGTTACCTGTCCTGTCAACACTTTGGGTATCATCCGAGAAGTCAGTTATCATTAAAAAAAAAGGCATCTCGCAGAATCTGCCATGTGGATCCTCCATTGTACAAATCATTGCGGCCGGAAATTACCGGTACATGTACCGCAAAATAATCCAGAGCTTTTTAAATGATTTAGGGGGCCTACTACACAATCGTTTCCTCGTTCCAATCGCCCTATCCATGCACGTTAGTGAACGTTAATCGCTTTCACACACACATTTTGTGACATTCGAAAAGCAGACTTAAGGCATTGTGAGTAGTTTACTACCCAAACCAACGCACGTGCATTTTGTGCGAATGTTTCGTGCGCACGCACAAAATTAGTGTTCGGTTCCAGACCTTAAGATTCTGCATACTGATTTCCAACTCTAAAGATTCAGACTATACAAGGGCGGATCCAGAACACAATTTTTTGGGGGCCAAAAAATATTTTGGTCACCCAAAAAAGTGGGTCAAAAAAATTACGGCGTGGGGTTCGGGGCCCGCTTAAGGGCTCCGAAATTTTGTTGGATTCTAGATGCTCTGTGGTGCGATCTGAGGCAATTTCTGACCACTTTAACCAATGTTTTTTTGAGGAAAAGATGGTGGTGTACTCATTGCCTGCCTTTATTGCGATGTCCCAAAAAAAAAAAAAAGGGTTTCGTTTTTTTTTTGGGGGGGGGGGGGGCATGGCCCCCTTTGGCCCCCCTCCCCCTGGATCCGCCCTTGAGACTATACAGGGTGAATAACAAAAAAGTAACCCAAATGTCGGGACCATTGTTTTAGTGAAGTTCTGCATGTAGCACTTTCAAAATCTAGGATTTGAAAGCCCGATTCATAAGCTTTGTTTTAGTACAAGAATCATTCAAATCACTTATGTACTTATGTACAAAAAAAGTTCAGTGTTCTTTCAGCAAATTGAAAACGAATCACATGAGGATGTGTGTGAATCGTTTTCGTTTTGCTGAAAGAACACACACTTTTTTGTGATCTGTGGACAGAGCTTTAAAACGGCGGTTGTGTTTAAAACTCATAAGTGATGTGAATGATTCTTGTACTAAAAAAACCCTTATGAATTGGGCTTTTATATCCGAGAATTTGAAAGTGCTACATGCAGAACTTCACTAAAACAATGGTCCCGACATTTGGGTTTCGTTTTTTTTACTCACCCTGTATATGCTGACTTATTTTGGTGGCCGAAATTCCTGGGGGAAAAAGGGCCAACATTTTTCGAACGCGTTTTGCCCGTTGATATGCTGTTGGTTGGATTTGGTTGCATTTTACCAGCAATGAATGCATTTCACCGACGAAATACCTGTATGCCTAATGTTTGTTATCAATCCTGATATTGACTACATTTAGGGCAATTGCGAAATTTGATGCCATACGGCGCTTATAAGCCAACGTCGGTAATGTGAAAACAAGGAGGCCTATGTACTTATAGAGGTATTAGGACCTGAATCCCCGAATATTTTAGGTTTTCGATTGTTTACTTATCCTATTTGCATAGTTTGAAGGAAAGTAACCTAATGTCTTACAGTTCCCGAGAAAAAAAACCCGGTTGTTTACATCGGACACGGCGGAATTTTTGTGGCGTACGGATATACGTATTTCCAGCCGTAAATAAGTCATGGAATTATGTATCTCGGCGCGGTGACAGCATCAGACTGGCGTGGCAAATAGCTGCGGTATATTCGATTAATCTAACACAGGGAGGTGGTTTTCACTCAAATACGTCAATATATATTTACTCAACCGATGAACACACATGCCTTTTTGAGAAATGTTTTCAAAGGAACATAATCTGAGACTGGAATCTCGATAAGCATCCAAACAGCTCGATTTAGTTTAAAGTCAAATTCGTTCTCTCGCGCCATCGCAACAATAACCCTAAAACGCTGCATATTTAAATTCTGTACATTTAAATTCTCTTTCCAATTAAAATGCGTTTTGTAGCCCGATTCGGCACATTCCAGGACGAAATATCCTTTTAACTTGAACAAGGGCAGTGCTTTCCTTCATTTTGCTGCAAGTAAAAAACGTACCTGACACACAGTCTATAATTACGTCAGGGGATGGTAACTGCCAAACAAAATATAGAAGTTGTAGGTCAATAGCCCCTCTGTATAGGGTGGTGGGTACCGTACCGAATGTTGATGCTGCCTGCCATGAAATTGCTCCACGGTGAAAAAAAAATAACTAAAGCCTCTTTCTCAGACCATAATTATTGTGACTGTACTGTGGGGACGATAATATTTAAGAAACAGTTGAGAACGATCAAGGTGATGTACCCAGGAAATGGACTCCACTGATTTTTTTTTCAGGAGGTCACACATTGAAATTAAAGAGACTGAAAGTAAAGGGTCACGCGGCGAGCTTCCCGTCTACGACCCCTCGCGCGGCCGCCTACGGGCATTTTCACTCAGGCTGCCCTTTTACTTGCTATAATTTTTGACAGAATGATTTCTAACCGTAATCACCCCAAGAAAAATTCGTGTTGGATTTTATCTTGGTATTCCTCAAGAAAACACTTAGAGATCGTTAAAAAACGAATTTTTCTTACGACCTTTCACATCCGGCATTTTCGTTCCTATATGTCTCCTTGTTCGTTCACGTTCATTTGTACATCGCGTACTGGCTTGAGGACGAAAATGTGTAACAGCGCGCGAAGATTCACCTGCCTACAGCCGATGGGTTCTAGATTAAGTCTAGCTGACTTGAATGCAGTCCATATCAGCGGTCATTTTAGATATTTTTGCAAATGCTAATGTGTCCTTCAAGTTTATTTTAATTGTTTTTTTTTAGCCCTACAAGAAAGGTTCAGTTTTACCCAATGGTCGCCATAATAGTCCACATGTATTTTAGATTTGCAGAAGTGAATGGTCAATGTTTGGTACGATTTTAAAATTCACATCAGGCGATTTTTCAGTTGCAATAAATTGAGATGCAAGTAAGGGTTAAACAAAGGCTTTTTCTTAAGAAATCAATGTACCAAAAGTAATTGCGCAATAATTTTCCTATTCAAGGGTTCCGGAAGCGCGCCACCAGGGGGGAACTTTCAGGCTCTGTTGTAAAATACGCCACGTGATCAATTCTGGTCCAATGAAATTTCACCATATATTACCAGGGTGTTAAACTAGCCACTGTTTCCTTCTCAGTGCAATCTATGGAGCTCCAGGAGTACGAGTTGGTAGACCACCTCCTACAAGACTATTATCCACTGGTCAGGCCGGTAGCCGACCACCGTGACGTCATCGATGTCCTGATGGACATGACGCTGGTAGAGATTGTTAATATGGTGAGTATGGTAGTACATTGCTGGAGATTTAACATCAAAAAGGATGTCAGTTGTCGTGTTTCCCTAATTGAAAAATATTTCAATCCGGATTCTGTGTCGATTATTTAATTGTTCCTTAATGGAGCACTTTCGAAAACGCGTTTACCAAGACATGATAATAGTTGGAAAGACGGTTCAAAAATAGAGCATGAACAACCACAAAAATGTCCGGACGATGTACACCTTTAATTTTCCAAAGCACATACAAGACGGGCAGCACACAATATTGATTGAACGTTTTCTATTATATTAAACCAAGTCTACGCAACTGGTATTTATACGCCAGTTGAGTATACGCCAGTGAATCGTTTGGCTTTTTTGGGTTGAGAATTGGAGGCAAAACGGACCAAAGCATCCTTGAAAATAGTCTAGCCTAGAGTCAATGTGCGAAAATCAATAAAGGTCAAAATTGTGTCGCATTAAATTCACGACGACATGAGTTTTAAGTGGCAGTTCAGTGCAGTATGCGCAAGTTTCGAACCATACGTGCCATCCGCGTAGACATTATAATGTAAACTAATCGATTTTTTTCCTCGGTGTACTGCACGGTTCACTGCGTATCTCCCTGGGCAGGACAAAGCCAGTGGACCATTTCCTTTTGTAAATGACAAAAAAAAGTTCACATCTGATTTTCAAATACCTATAAGTACTTGATAACGAGCACAATGTATTTTTATTTGGTCAATTTGGCTTGGTTGTTGCGCTTAAGAAAATGACAGAATTGACATGATACATTTGGTTTCAAATTTGTGTTTGTTTTCCCAGGACGAGGAAAACCAAATTATGGTCATCAGCGTGTGGATGTATCAAGTAAGTTAACTTGGAACAAGAAAGAGGTGCCATTAGTTTTACAAATGGTGCTCATATCTTTAAAAAAAATAAATGTTGCAGTCTTGTAGAATCATGAACCGTAGATATAGACCTTATGCAGTAGGGCGGAGTCAGAAGGCAATGTATTTTCGTCGCCAGGATAGGCTTGAGTAAAACTATTGTATGCATTCAATGTGTAAATTAAAGTATTAATTAAAGAGCATTTGTGGAGATACCTGCACCATATAAGGGATATTGTCCTTCGTGCAATGCACAATGATGTAGCTCTCTGGCTACACTATTACTGTGTATATAGTTGTCATGTTTGTTGTAACATCGGTTACGATGACACAATGATATTGGTGCGTCTAACTGTGAGAAATAATCAATTACGCTAATGGCAAAATGGTGACACTCTGACAGTGACGATATTGACGCCTTATCCTTTAATGCTATTTGATTGATTTTTTCAGCAATGGAAGGATTCCAACCTTCAATGGAACCCTCCCGATTTCTACAACATCACTCAGATAACTCTTCCGTCTACAGACATCTGGAAACCAGACATCGTTCTGTATAACAAGTAATAAGAGTTCACTTTCTTGTATACAGCCTGTCAAAAAGAAAATGGTACAATCAGAAAAAAAAAATGGTTAAATATGAAATTTCAAAATAAGTCATTCTTAATACTTGACATAATATTAAAGAACAAAGACTGGGCTTTCCAATAGTGTTTGTTTGATCTTATTTGCTTTTGTCAATTCAGAGATATAATCAATTTAGTGCGATACACCAAAATCGATTTTGT
The DNA here is from genome assembly GCF_015706575.1 of Patiria miniata. Classification (NCBI taxonomy): domain Eukaryota; kingdom Metazoa; phylum Echinodermata; class Asteroidea; order Valvatida; family Asterinidae; genus Patiria; species Patiria miniata. The sequence goes on along the minus strand of NW_024037072.1, from coordinate 19,389,027 downwards.
GCCACTTTTATGCATGGGCAGAGTTGTTTCGAGTACTGTGCCATGCTGTCTTGAAGCTCACAAAAGATTGCAACTTGGCAAAAGAAACAAACTCGATTTTTGTGTTCCGCAGTAAACTGGAGTTATCTCTGGATTGACAAAAGCAAATGAGATGAAACAAAAAGTATTGGAAAGCCTGGTCTTTTTTCTTTAATGTGATGCTCAAAACGACTTACTTATGTTGAGATTTAATATTGAAAAAATAAATCGTTTTCGATTGTACCATTTTTTTTGAGACGGGCTGTTTATTTGCAAATTGGATGTTGTGGTCACGTACGTATGCCTACGCGATGCCAACGTTCAGCAAACTGTTCTCCAAAACCACCTGGTACCCTGCACTGCATGTGTAACTCTTGAAATGTGATTGGCGTAAAGTTGTGACATAAATGCGGGCAAAATAGCATGCAAAGATGGTTAACTGTTTGGGTTGCACTTTGTTTGCCCGTTGGTATGAAGTCACATGCAGAAAATAATCTATAGAAAGGCCAACTCACTTGGTATCGTTAATTACGTGGGAAGGTAATGAATTAGGAACTTCAGCATAACTCTTACTTTTTGTGGCATCGAACAGGGTCAAAATAATGGATAGGAACATCAAGACTGCGCCCTGTCACACCGCTCACGAAATCAGAATGTTCTGTTGTCACATGATGCCGACTTCCTGCAAACTGGTCTATTCTGCACAATGGATGTACATGTAGCTTGAAAGTATTGGTTGGCATTATGCAATATTATGACAGCAGATTGGATCATAGCTGTTTCGCCTGAACGGGCAAGTGGCGAGCATAACGTCATGAGTGGCATTGTCAATATTGGAGCTCTTTTAAAATCACCCCCGCCCCAAAACTTCGTTCCTCCTACAAAGTGGACCCTATTTTTTTATCTAGTTATTTCCCAAAAGAAGACATGGAAGTGTGTGTTAGAATTTTGAGAAAGATATGCAGCCATGTAAAAGAAATGCGTACAAATACGTGCAGATGTCAAATTTTTTATTTTGTGAAAAATAGCATCAAGCATCGTTTTAAATGTCAGCAAGGGAGAAGGGAGTCTTCAATTTACGGACACTCATCATACGCGAGAAAATGCAATTAAATGCATTTAATCAGCAAACGAGCAGAGTGCAATGACTTCTGGGGTTAAAGTTATATGTACGCCAGAAGGTAGGAAATTAATATTAGGTATGATGTTTTTTACTCGCAGCGCCAACGACAACCTAAATGGTGGTATACGCAAGACGCGTGCCCTCATCGATTTTGACGGCACAGTCACGTGGAAGACACCGGCCATCCTGATGAGCGCCTGCGAGATGAACCCGCTCTTCTTCCCCTTCGACATTCAGAACTGCTCGCTCAAGTTCGGTTCCTGGACATTCCACGGTGACCAGCTCAACCTACAGCTGAATGTCACCTCGGCCGATACCTCCATGTTCCAGGGCAATGGGGAGTGGAACTTGCTCGGTGAGTACGGACACAGCGCCCCCATTGCTGGAGCTTGAATATGGCGCGCATGGATATGCTCGGGATATCTCGGGACAAAGTCCCAAGGTTCCCAAGACTGCATTTGATAAATCTTGTTTATAGCGCCCTCTACCGCCGCGTCGGCTTGAACTCGCTTGCCGGAGATGGTGATCTGCTGAATCGCGGGAAATCCAAAATTCAGGCTTGGAGCAAGGCTATCACAAGTAAAATCACAAGTCAGTCTCAAGTATAGGTTACAAGAAACAGGATGAACAATGACAAAGAAAATGTCATTTTTTAATAGCTTGTCATTTCCCTCAAGACTGAATGACTTGTGATTGACTTGCGATCGACTTGACTATAACTCCCCCCCCCTTTCATCTACAGAGATGCCGGCATTGCGCGAGGTCAGCTACTACCCTTGTTGTACCGAGGCTTACCCAATCGTCACCTTCTACGTGGTACTGGAGCGCCGGTCCCTGTTCTACATGTTCAACCTGGTGCTGCCCTGCGTGCTGATCGCATCCATCGTCTTGTTTGGTTTCTTCCTGCCGTCTGACGCCGGCGAGAAGATCACGCTGACCATCACCATCCTGCTGGCCCTCACCGTGTTCCTGCTGCTGGTTGCCGAGACTATCCCACCCACGTCCGAGGTTATCCCCCTCATAGGTAAGCTGCTGTCAGTTGTTGGTTTCCGCTCAAACACTAAATAAAAACTTGGTAAATATTATGACCACAACAGAAGAACGCAATTTCAAATTTGGTCACAAATTTGTGTCTCAAATTTGTGTCTCAGGGGTCAAACTAACGACTTTTATTGAGGAGGATCGGGAATCTGGTCATAAAGAACGTTTGTGAATGCACTAGGCCTATATCGTAATGTACCAGCAAATTGCAGTATTCAATTTTTGCTTTTAATTTGGTCAAGAAAGTAACAATAAGCTTAAAATCAAGCTGTGACATTTAAGGTTTACGTTCTTGTTGAAAATTGTGTTGCAGGACAATTCTATGCCGCCATCATCGTCTTAGTTGGCTTATGCGCCTCACTGACCGTCGTCATACTAAGCGTTCACCATCGGGGCGATTGCACTCACGTGCCCCGCTGGGTCCACACTCTGATCTTGGTCAAGCTGGCCACCATACTCCACGTCCGAAACCAGATCTCCCAGTCCTCTATGGAGATGGAACTGCACGCGCCGTCCGAGGTCGACATGGGCAGCATGTCGCCGCGAGGTGGCGTCCTCAACCCCATATTCGAAGGGGACGACGGGATCGAGGAGCAGCACCACCAGCAGCAGGACGACGAACGTAGAGGGAGCTCTTCAGAAAAAGCTGGATCGGCCATGATGGAGCGACAGCTCTCTACGGGAGCGGACACCAACATCATCGAGCAATACATTACGTCCATATCCAAGAACGTTTCATATTTGGTGCGGCGGGGACGCGACGAGGACAGCAGTCAGAAGGTGGCTACGGAATGGCAGGAGGTTGCCATGGTGCTGGATCGACTGTTTATGGTCGTCTTCTCATTTCTTATCGCTTTCGTGGCGCTGTCCACCTTACTAGCGGCAGCCATGCGTGTGTCCCTTTTGTAGCGGGAATTTCTTTTCTTCCTCCTTCCCGTCGATCTTCCTTTATTTTGAGGCAACTCGACCGTGAGGCGCTTAAATTAATGATACCCCACATCATGCAAAATAAGCAAGAACGGAATCCATAGACATCGTTATGTCAATCTTTTTTTTTCAAAGAGCCAACAAAATCATCATACAAAGCGTGATACTGGAACGGCTAAAAACAGTTCAGTTTAGTCTTTCGCTGATCATGCGCACTCTGACAGTGGAGCTGACACCGCAACTTATGACGATGTTCATAAATGAACTGTCTATAGAAAACATTCCACTCTTAGTTATTTTTGGACTTATCTGGGTTTTTCTCTCTCAATATGCCAGTGCTGTGGTAGTCATTAGCCGTTTTGAAGTGTGGCAGACAGAATGGAGGGCGCTATTTTAGAGCAGGTAAGCTCTTGTATTTACTGAAATTTACCCACTTCAAATAACGCCCTCCTATTTGTCCGCCACACTAAAAGGGAAATCGTCATTGTAATTCTTTTGTACGCAGTTGAATGTGTATGTGAATGTCATATCATTTAGTGTTGATTCTTCGCTGTATAGGGGCAGGTCCTCGTTCCAATAGGTGTACGTATTCTGTATGAATAACTTGAAACAGTATCGACTAACATAAACTAAGGATAAGTAGAATATTTTACTGACACTTTGTAAACAAAGGATTATGAAAATAATTATATTTGTAACCACTGCTTTGTACAGTACAAAAAAAATTCATGTTCATTTGAAAAGTTTATACTTTGACAATTCAGAATTGCAGGCAGTTATCGTGTACGGATCTGTACGTGGTCAGGGAAGGGCGCCCTCGGGCATTCAAAATTACTTGGCTACGGCCGGTTGAGTCAACTTCGAATAGACTCGTGTGTTACTGCCGGTGTAGCGTGAAATTACGACTCTGTGAAATACTCATTGGTAGTATCGCGCATGCGTAAGTATGATAATTTGGAGAGTGACCAGTCACGTGAGAGAGTTTAACCAATAATAGCGTAAATGTGTCCAATTTTCATAGGGGTCCGATTTTCATATGCCACCGGCCGTAGCCTTTATTTCTCATAGAATGAGCAAGTTTAAGATTTCACGATTTTCTCTTCGGGATAAACAAACTACTGTGTACGCTTGCGAAATGGAATTCCCATCGAAATAAAAAAAGTCTTGTTTTGCATTTGATGTGTTTTAGAGGAGCATATTTACATTTAAACTTTCGTGCGAACAGTGTTTTTGTGTTTTCGTTTTAATTGCAAGAAAAAAATATTCATAATTAATTTTGGTTAACATTACCCAATAGACTTGTGTATACATATCTATTGCGTTAAACCAGTCAAAATTTGGTAAAATTCGGCATGGAAAAGTTAAAACATAGAATACATTGAATGATATATTACAACTGTACAACGGAAGATACTGTACATGCCTACAGATAAAAGTACAATTGTTTTAATGTATTATGTTTAAAAATTTAAAAAACAAACAGTTCACATATTTCAGTACTTAAAACCCACTCATCGATGTAAATAGATATTCGTTTGCGATACGTTGATTTGTTTCCCGTAACGTGTGTTGGGTGTCAATATGTATTTATTTAACAAACTAACATTTGTTTTATCAATCAGTATATCTTTATAATGTCTTGCTGTAAAAAATACATTACAAACCAAGTATCGTAAGTTGTAATTTAATTAAAGTGTGAATATTTATAAAAAGGAATATAGATCCGAAAGGTCTGAAATTAGTTGTGTGTGTAAGGAAGCCGCGCATGGCAAAATGACATTTTAGAAACTAGAAAGCTATTTCAGCTGATCCGTACAAATGTACGGACACGAGATCTTAACACGGTCATATCCACGGGAAGCCATTGACCTCTACACTAACGAACTGGCAGACAGTGCTCACACATGAAGCAGCCGTCCGCCATTTTGGGTCACTCATGACGCATGCGCAGTAAGTTCGTCTATGCATGATTTGTCGTCAGAGTTGAAGCGTTGACCAAAAAAAAATCTGATCGGCTTTTGAGATACAATCGTTTTCCAGGGCTGGCCAAAATCCAAACAATAGCTGACAACTGTAGGGGGATTGTTTTAAGTGAAACAAAAAATCAACTGCATACTGATACAAATTTTACGTCTCGGCGTGAAGTTTTGGCGAACCGCAAGTACGGAATTGTGTCAAGGCGCATTCGCAAATTAGCGTTTCACAGCGCAACTAAGCGTACAGCGGAGAGGTCATTTCTTAACGTCACGGTCATTTTATTCAACTTTAATTCCTGTATATTTAGTTTGCTACTTTCTGTAATTTACTGTAATTGTTTATTTCCCGCGGGCAAAAACGCATTTGAAAGCATCGAAGTTAAACTCACTGTTGTTGACACGGAAACATTTTAACCTAAATCGAGCACGACAGCAAAGTAAAAGCTGCCGAGTCGTAATGCCAAGAAAAACAACACCTTTTGGTTGAAAAAGTAATTGTTAAACACTTGTATGTTGGTGGAACTTAAATACCACTAGAAGGCGCCGTGCATGAAACATTGATTATGCATGATTGACATCAGAAGAGCTCAGCTTGAAGTTGACGTAGGGCGCCCTCGTTTGTCGATAATACAGCACTGTAGTTTTCATTCGGTCAGCGGCGTAACTAGGGTCTTCGCTCGTACCCATCTAAAGGGCTTATCTCCTGCACAAATTTGGTGAAGGAAGCGCAGGCGCGCAAAGCATTGTGGGCAGCTTACTGCCCAATGCACGTACATTCTGTGTGCGCACGTGTCATGTGCAGGCGAAAGTGTTTGTGTCTTCTAACAAATTTTATCCAATGGGGGCTCGAAGAAGTTACGTCATTCATGCAGAATAAATTAATTAGCACTTCCCAGCGCCCTGTTTGGGCGGTGGATACGAGCGAAAAGTAGCGTCAAACTTCTGGGGAGGGCACTTGGGGTGCATAATTCAGTGGGGCACTAAATGTAAACGTAACGTACCATTTCAACATTGAAGTATAATTTTTTTTTTTCAAGTCAATGTTTCAAATGGGGGTCCCGGGGGACACGGATAACTGCTGGGGGTGACCCCGCCCCCGTACTTAATTATGCCACTGATGACAACATTATCTCATTTTAACATTATCATCGTAATATACTTGTAAAATTGATCTGGACCTAGTTATCATAAAATAGGACATCCTTTATATCGTAAAAAGGACAAAGGGAACATCCTCATTTGGATGTCTCTTTATGTAGGTACATTTTGCGCTATTGGTATTCGAATAATCATAAACGTACTAATTGGCGTCGCCAGGTGAATTTGTATGGGGAGTTTGACCACATAGTATTGCACAAAAGACCATTACGGTCAGATACGTATAGCCATATTTGTAAAGAATGGATTCTGTGTATATTTCAGTCTTGCAGTTCGTACTTTCTGTGTTTTTTTCTGTATTTTTGTAAGGGCAATAATTCTGCTGTTAAAACAAAGAATGCCCGACCGTGATGATATTCGGTTCTACGCCGGCGGCCGCAAACTAGTGTACATGTAACTGCTTGTGGCGGAGTGGACCACCGCAGTGCGCCGTCAACATTGATCCGAACCCCGCCGACTTGGTATGTCACACAGATGTCCCCGTACTTTTCAATCTATATAAACGACCGCTATCCGGTAATGAATTTACAACAAAATATCGTAATTTGTGAGAACAAATTGGGCTTGTCCAAACGCATCGGTGAGTTCTTGCATGAAGAATTCAATTTGGGGGGCTCTTCTCCGAATGGGGCCTTCCAGAATACACGGATGATTTATCCTAGACGTTGGACTTAAGGGATGCAGGTTTTGGGACGAGGGGATGTACTGAGGCAAATCGAGGGATTAGATGCCGCGCAGGGCCCGGGCAGAATTCCCTCGCAGCTTCGGCGGTGCTTTGAGTCCGTGTCATTTCTATTTACTCTGTAAATCTGTTGGCAAAACACATTCTAGGCGCGCATTCTTTGGCGAAATTAAAAACAAACCAAAACAAAAATTTAACGGGCATAAGCTCGACCCCTGTGGGTGGCCGTTCGACAGATCGACCCGAGGGGTAGAGAAAAAAAGAGGGAGAGAAAAAGAATATAAGAAAAAGAAAAAAATATGATTTAATGTCTGGGTGTTGGGTGAAACTATCGCTCTTGACTGGCATAATTTGGTTTTAGGTTTGCGTCGATGAGCGCAAGATTATGACGCGGGGCTGGCTCCCGTTACAGACGTTATCTGAAATCGGAATCTATGAGCGCTTATACAATTGTGTTTTAAAATAGAAATGGTGAATTCCTGGGCTGTAAGAGGTACGGTCCTGGCGGGGTTGATGGCCACATCGCACACGAACAGAGGCCACCGACGGGCTGATGTGTTTTCTCGGAGATTTCAAAACTAACTTGAAAAAAAAATGTTTAACCTGATACAAAAGCTCAAACTACAGAATTTATAGCCTGTAGTGGTCCAAAGGCCGAAGTTGGTGGAATTTGGCCGAGTCGAAGAAAGGTCTGGAACTCTCAAAAATCCTCCATCTCCGGCACTTCTAACTTCACATGCAGGCAATGACAACCTTCCCGTCAGTATATGTCAAAGCGATGTAACAATTATAACTGACTTTCAAACTGAGCAACTCCACCTCATAACCATTGTAGTGTGAATATCAAAACTGAAAAAACCCTCTCGTTGCTAAATGAGCATCAGGCGTTGCAGTGACGTACTAATGCGGTGCAATATTTGCAGGGGGGGGGGGGGGGACCTCAGGCTGCTGGCTGGTACCCTTCGAATGGAGAGTGTAAACACACAAGATTCTGGAGCACAAAAATTAACGGCACGTTTAGATCCAGACAGACCGCAAGGTAGTGTGGTGTCACAAACCAAACAAGAACTTTTAAAACCGGGAACCGATATTGGGTACTAGGAACAAATAAATTAGGTCAATACAGGGTGAGTAAAAAAATAGTGACCGAACTATAAAAAAAAAAATTGGTAAAAATATGTGGCACGCTCCATTAAGTAAAAACTAATTTGAGGAATATAAGTACATGACATATATGTCATTGACGAGTAACTCCAAATTTCACGTAATTTGCATACTCTATTTACAAGTTATTTTTGTTTTAATATAAACACCACCAATTCAGCTGTCCACCAATGATCATTTATCGAAAAGGATACGTATTGACGAATACCCTTTAAACACAATGAATCAATTAAGTAGGCCCCTACTTCACGAACAAGTCACTATAAATTTCATTTTAAATTTTCTCGCTTTCTGAGAGTATGATTATGCAACATGAGGGACTGTAGGTGAATGTTCGCGCATCCTGGTCACTACATGTCCCAGTCACTGAAAACCAGCCAGCAAGACATTTCTCTGTCCGAATGCATGAGTATCGTGTTCCGTGCAGCTGCAGGGGTAGTTCACACCCCGCGCGCCCCGACCGTTAATTCCGTCAATTTTACCCGGTATCGGGTACCTCAGCGGACGGTTCCCTGTGGATTGCCCGGGGAGGGTGGTAGACCAGACCCGACCCAACCGGTACGGTCCCCCCCCCCCCCCCCCCCCCCAAATAAACCTGTGGCATATTTTGGTCACTATTGCTTTTTTTCTTGAGTGGTAATATAACTTTTTTTTGTTTTCCCAAAGGTTGGCGGCGCTGCTTTTGTCTCCCCGCACCTGGCTGACAGGGTTGTTTTGTTTAGTTTGCTACGTAAACACGGCGGCCAGCCACCCTTTTGGATGCCTACCAACGGATTTTATCACTTACTCTTTTCTCACCTGCCAGCGAATTACGCCCAATTTCTGTGTCTCCATCAAAAAGCTTTATCGCGATATTGCTCACATTATGTGGATGAGGAAGGTTTTTTTTAAGTACTATGTTTTGGATTTATTCTGCCAATTGGCATCTCCGCGGCATCGTTTATTGTCAGAATTACGGAGGCAGCTTGTCCAAACACGACAACCTCACAGTGGCAAATCGGATTGTTATAGGGCCGCAGTTTGATGCTGTTCAATATCTTGCCCAGTAGGATCCACGATCGCTTGGGGAGAAGCTTTAACACACAAGCGAATACCATCGGCATCTTTTCCATGATCCCTGGGACAACAGGCTCCCGTAACTCGATCCGCCAGAAATACTCGGTCATTTATAGTTTGGCAACAGTAAATTCGTCCCAATATCAATGTTTAATATCATAGCGTCAACATGTTTGTTTGCACAAGGGCCGGGCCTGTCTTTCCCCGGTGCGTCTACCGCTGGGCTGAGGCGGGAGCATGGGCGCATCGCGCCGGCCCAGGCGGGTTTCGGGGTGGCCGCGCCCTGCTGCGAGGCAGCTGTACTCGCTGCGGAGCCCGGGACTCGTCACACAGTACTGAGCAAACAAATGACAAATTGGTACATCAAAATTTAATAGACCACTCCGTCGCTACCAATCGTGCCGTTTGAATTGGACTCCCCTGCTCTCTCTCTGTCCTTTTCTCTCCCCATACCGGCCGGCGGAATCTCCCCTGCTTTGCCCGGGGAGCTAAAACCAAATCGAGTGTGACGGCTGGAAGGGGCCGCCCCGAAGTACTCCAGCCTTGACACGGCACACACCGTTGGACCCTTGGGTTTACGGGACCGAACGCCCAAGCAGCGACGTGCAAAACTATTACGGATTGGGATGATTCGATTAAAATTGTGACAAACTAGAGCCCAGTGTGTGTCCGCTGGTGAGGTCAGAGTAGACAGGTACTGCATTAGGTGAGGCATGGGGAGTTGGATTCCGTGATGTCATGAGATCTGACATGTACCGCCATGGACCGTGCGTGTGTGACATCGACTTCAGAGGTGAAACAGATTGGGAAATGTGAGGAGCCAAACCAACGACTGTTACCTGTACATTGAATCGTCTCTTTTTAAATTCAAAAATCCTGTCCAAGCCATTTTCCTCTTTTCAAAACTTGAGAATCAGGCAGTTGGTAATGAATTGGAATCTTCTTACCAACACATTTTTTGGTAATTTATGCCTGAAATCCGAATCATGCGAGCTCGCACTGTGTTACTAAGCTACGAAGATGTTTTAATGGTCGTAAGTGAAATTTGTACCTCAAGTGAGCAAAAAACATTGCTGTTCCAGGCGATAGTTTCAGTCTTTGAAGTTTATTTGTGGAAATTGGTTGAGCAAAATTAATTCTTGCTTTACAAGATTATTTCAAATTGCCACTGTTTATTTCAAGCCGTGATAGATTTTTTTTCCATAAAGTATATAATTTAGAGAGGCACGGATAAATGTAAAATAAAAAGTCATAATATGTAATTTGCGTCGCAATGATGAAAATTCAATATTAGGGTTTACCTTTCAAATTCAATAGTGCTTTTTGCCCTTCACCGATGTTTGCACTAGTAAGCAGAAGGTCGTGGGTTCGAGTCCCACCCGAGTGATTTTTGGTCACATTCACTCGGGACAACACTGAGTATACAGTGTTTATGGAAGAAAAAATAATACCCAATAATTAATATAAACAATGAACAAACCACTTTAGAAATGATATTTAAAAAGGCCTTGCCTCATTAAATCATGAATGAACGAATGCTTTGACATCATGCATGTAAAGATTGTGCTTCCACAAAATGATCACAAGGTACTTTGTATACTTGTATTGATGCCCTTCAATTCTACAGGTGAAAAAACTGAGCTTAAAGCATGAATCTTGATGTCTTCAGGTTTGGTGATTTTTTTTTATCATGACGTCTTCCTAACCACACAGGCTTAGCCAGCCTGGTGTCAGGTTCTTTTCTTTTTTTTGCTGGTCTCGATGGGCTAGCTTGTAGTGTTCTCTGTGTTTGACTGACTGACTACCCGTCACTTGTGACTAATACCTATCTCACTGTCACTAAAGATTGGTAATCTATCTCACTAACTGACTGCCACTTGTGACTTTAGACTGAATACCAATCTCACTGAATGACTATCACTTAATTGTGACTTAGACTGAGTACGGACTGACTGTCACTCGTGACTTGGACTGGTTACCTATCTCACTGACTGATCTATCTCACCGACTGACTGGCACTTGTCACTGTAATAGACTGAGTACCAATCTCACTGACTATCACTTATGACTTTGACTTGTCTATTACCAGCTTGCCTATAGGCTATGATTTTGTAAAAAAACAACAACAAAGTGGACCCTTTTTGACCATACAACGTGTTTGATCAATGCCTCAACTGCTAGAAATCTAAACGCATGCATAATGAATGGATTTAAAAGATTTAAGCACGAAGAATAATTACTTAATATTGTAATTTATTTTATATTTGAATATAGCTTACATTGATAATGGTTAGATAACAAGTGGACCGATGTCTATAGTATACGAGGGTGGGTTGCAACCCACCCCCGCCAGGGATTCACCCCTTGGCTGCGGCCTGAGCTTGTTAACATGTCTTCGCGAAGATGAAAAAGTAGAGGTGAAAAGGCGCTAAAAAAAAAAAAGAAAAAAAGACGGGCCACTCAAGGCCCCATGGCTCTTGCTTTTTGAAATTTAAATCCCCGAGAATTTCTGATATTTGGCCGATCGCCCCCTATCGTCGAAACAAAGCAACGCCGCACGTCTTATAATCAAACTTCATTCACTTCCATTTTCATATTCATCGACAATTTTTTTTTAAAAGAATAACGACCCTTAGGCCTATATAATATGCGTATTTGGTCAGCGAAACTACAAGGAGACTTTCGCTAGCAGAAATAAAAAAAAAATCATGAAAAATACGCACTGTGAAGCGCCATTATTGTTCGCTATCCGAACTCGGGAAAGGTTCATGCACTATCTGGAACGACCCAGAGAAACAATTCCGAGGGTATTGGTCTCAAAATCTGGCCTCTCTTTTTTTCTGTCTTTTGTTCGACTAGGTGTTGCTTTTGCTATTAAATGAGGGCGGAAAGAACACTAGGACCGCCCCTCAGTGACTCGGCAGTCTGAAAGGGCCCACCAGCTGCTAAACCCATGCCGGAGTCACGGCTACGCAGCGGGGAGCCCCAGTTGCCGAGTTTTATCGAGCGTGAGTATTTCATACTCGGTGCTTTCAGAATTTTTCAATTTCTAGCTCTTTTTTTTTGTCTTTTTAACTTTTTATCGTTCTCGCACTATTTGTTCGAATGAGCGGCCATCGACAATGAAGCCCTGCAAGATGGGTGGAATCAACCGCGGCTAAAATGGGCCGTAAATACTTAACCAAATGAAAATGTGTTGGTTCGTGGGGATATGAGGCTAAATACACGTTCCTTTTCTTTCTTTTATTGCCACGCCACGCGCTCGAGGGTTTTGAGAAAGTGGGCTGCTTTCTCTCGAATGACTTGGTTTCACAGCATCGGCGTCAGAGCGTGGAATTAGGAGATTCAACATTGTTCAGAAATGGCAGTGAGGTAGAAAAACGCACACGTAGGCGGGAGCGAAATCGTTAATGGGGCGAAGAAAACGATGTAGCCCCAACGATGATATTTTTTGCGAGGATTTTTTTTGAAGGGGATTTCGTCAAATTTAGAGAGGGTTTTATTACATCATAAGATGCAGGTGTCCCCATTACTGATTTTGTTGTTTCTTGATAGTACAGCGACCTTGTACATCTACCATCTATATGGTCCTTGTTTGGGCATTAGTACTTTTCAAAAATATATGGCAATAAATGTATGCACAACAGCTAATAAAAACCCGCTGGAGTTGAAGACTATTGTGGAACGGGATTTCATCTAGCAACGTGAGAAATAACGACAACGGAATCGTACTTATTGAATATGGAACAAAGAGGGTTTTTTGCCTTATTCCTGACGCTTACCCCCTTCAGATATTGAAATTTGACATACTCTAACGACATAAATGTTGATTTAATGTTAATGAGCATTTTTCTTTGTCTCGGTTCGCCTTCATTTGCCTTACATGCCGCTCCCTATTGAATTCGCAAACAAAAGGCCAATAAGCGCAAACAAAAGGCCTATAAGCGCTGGCTCGGCTTCATTCCATTTGCTTTGAGAGAGACAAGTTATTTTTGCGTCGTATTACATGCATTTTGTTTTAATATTGATTATTAATATGATAACAAACCCCAAAGCAGCCTTTACTTTATCCTTCGTCCATGCAACGCGAATGATTTATACGTGATCGGGGGGATGTCAACCCCCGCGCTGACTTGTGCTAACAAGAAGTCCTTCCCGTGTTACGGGTGAACTGCTCGGGTCAAACCGTTTGGTCTTGGTTCCTTTATAACGAGGCACGGAGAATCGCAGGAATGGGTGGATTTATTGTGCAGGTTGGATCTCAGATCACAGGTCGTAAACAGATCTGTTTCAGCTGAAAAAAAAAGGGCTCAGGGGAAACGATGATTACATAAGTTGTACTAGCCATACTCAAAGCCTGGAATTTACGAAATGGTCGTAACGTTTTCTAGAAATAAATCAGTCCGCAATGAACTTCCTCCAATTACGGCTAGACAGACATTTTATACAATAATTTCAATAGTTAGGCTGATAAAGAGGCTTATTTGTTGGTGAGGTCTGGGTCGGAAATTTATGTTGCCGTTTGGAGTGGCATCTCGGTGTCATTTCTGTTGCGCCCTCTGTCGTCGATTACTAATGTGCAAACAAAGCTTGAAAGACTCATGGGCATGCATGTTCTTGGTAAATAGGCCTACCCCAAATTTCAGGGGAGCAAATTCTAGATGATATCAGCTCAACCGAGTATTGAAGGATGAATGCGAAGATTATGTCCAACAATATGCATTTTCAAAGCGTGGAGGAACTTTGTCGTACACCAGGAGGGCACTGTCGAGATTTTGTGTTCGGCAAAGGCGAATCGGACAAAGTGTTAGTAGTTGTACAAAGTTACCAATTATAACAACTTTTAAAAAGCTGTTGACGTTCATGCCGGTATATATGCTTTCTGTTTTCAGCTGTAGGTAAATTACAAAACGGAATCTTTCAATTAAAATCTGGCGCCAGATTTCCAGGTTATCCGATAACGCATGGCAACATTTGACGAATTAGTTCCGTTTTCGAGGACATCTGACAAAGAATTCTTGATGTATGTATGTGCCAAGATGGATTGGAAACATTATTGCAAAACACGGGTTACATCTGGTGCTAATTGCACAGACAAAAAGTAGAGGACAAGCGGCCACATGACCGGATTTCTGGCCGTTTTTCTGCCGGAAAAGTAGAACAAAAAGGCTTCCATGAAATGTGATCGTTCATCTGTCGCGTCTCTCATGCTTAATCCCCCGGACTGAGAGCGATTTCTTTTTGTAACATTTCTGCTAAATACCAGGGCTTACCACCAAAACCCAGTCTGTTGTTTGCTACAAAACACAAACGGAAATTAAGCTGCAATCGAAAACAAAAATCTCAGCGAATCGCACCAGCCCTCGAGCCAGTTTGAAATTTCAATTGCAATTTTTTCCGTACGAAGCCCCAAGCTGGAGCAAACAGTTACATCTGCCTATACCAGCCCGACGGCAGGCCAGCCTCAAGACCAAGCCGAGTCTAAACACAACGGATGGCCGCTGGCCCTTTGTCTCCAATGTCGGAGCAAACTAAAGAATAGGCACTCTCAGCAAAAACCAATTTCCTAAACTCACTTTACAGGGACGAAAAGGAAGAATTATTTTTTTCTCCTATACAAAAGACGGTATAAGATTTTGCCAACAACTGGTGTGTACCGGATAATACGATTAATGACATATGCCTCCAGCAGCTTACCGCTACGGATTTGCGGAGATAAAGTACATTTTAATATTTTCTGTTTGCGTAAAGTGTACCCTAACGGGGAATAAATAACAAAAATGAGATTTGTGGCGTATAGAAGTGTAGAGTGCTTCTGTCTCTTTTTGAAAAAAATCGCACATGGTGTTTCATCAAGTTGAATGGAGCGTCGAGTTTCGCCCCGTTTTTCTCAGATTTTCACCAAAAATAAGAGGTGCTGTTTGCTCCCGACTGTTCCAAGTGTCAAAATGAATGACATTTTTTCAATAACCCCACGATTAATAACGTTTCGATACACGGGGACAATAAAACAGTATATACCTAGCCCCCGGCCACACCGAGCTCCCACAACAAGTGCACCGCGCGGTACACTTGCTTCAACTTGCACCCTCCGGGCCTGGGCTAAACCAAACAAGAACCCATACTCCGACATTATTGGAGGTTGCCTCCAAAATAACACAACGAGTGGAGAACTCCAACAAAAATCCCCCCACTTTGACCCCAGAATATAATATCCCGAGCTAAAAACTCGCGATCAATGGCCCTTTCCCCCGGGGCCATATTTAACTGCAATTTTTTGATTTACCGATTTTAATCGGTCGTTTTTCAATGGGTGCGACCCCGGACAACCCCTTCACACCTCATTATGTTCTCGGCAGCGCGTATTTCACGGGCCGCCGGTGGCGTTCTCAGAGCTTAAGTTTTCCTTTTCCCCTCTTTCTTTTTAGGTTTTTTTTATAGCGGTCTTCGGCTCTTGACTTCCTAGTTTGAGAAATTGCCGCAAATGACTGGTACAAATGGCGACATCTTTCACCTGTCAAAAATATCCAGTAAGAGTTCTGCGCAGTGTGTCCTGGGTACGGGCTGTACAGACCTACTTTTGAGGCCCACAACTGAACAACTTGTCCCTAGTTTGCAGATGCCTGGGGGGTTGATACAGCGCGCAGTTTTATGTGATCCACTTTTTTTGGTACATAGGCAAACAAAGCCCGAACACGTTTGTATAACAATAATCATCAATTTTAGTTTATAAAACAAAGTCCAAATCATTAGCCGAACTTCCCCTTACCGTTCTCGGTTTCTTTGAATCAAGTGAATCAAAAGATAAGCTGGTACACGATCCGGGGCCCAAAAAAATGATTTGCATGAGAGGTTTTGAAGATAAGAAGCGATTGTGTTCCTTTCGATTCCACAAACCTAAAGTCACTTCCCCAAAATGGTTTCTCAAGATGTTTATGTTAGGCCCATCTAAATTCGTGTATATAGATTCACCCGAAAGATATATTTGTTTTCGTGACAACGTCTCACACCGACGACGGTTACAATATCAAGACCAATACTTTTGTTTAAATTCTTCCCAAAAAGTTTAATTGTGGGGTATAGGATAACATTACCAAACATTGTTCTCACCAACGTTCGACATTGTGACTGCACTATTAAGTCTTGATTCGAAAAAATGCTTCATCAAAACTAGATTTAGTTCACACAGTTAGTACATAATCGTTGGTCTTACTTCCATCTCACCTTAGCTTAAAAAAAACTGTATCTATTTTGATGAATGGCCTGACCTAGTAGTATTTTACAATGTTGACCAAGGGCACTTTGAGGCTAGCGTAACTATTGACATTCTTTATAAACTGGCCAGCTGTTATCATTTCTCCCCCTGCCTTCCACACCCGAGACTCTGACAAGCCAGGGCGTCCCTCCTAGTCCTCCCCAAAATATTTGCCCAAAACCGTGATGATCATGTTGATTTTTCGCTCCCCGGTGGGTGACCTCTCTAAGCCCGGGGTCAGTCCCACCAAACAAGCGGACAATAAATTTCTAGTGATGAATTTCTTTTCTTTTTCCCCACCCCTTTTGTGATTTTTTTTACTCCAACAGAATGCACTTGGGTGTGGGTTTGGGCTAAGTTTTTCTTTCTTCCGCCGGACCCAAACGGGGCCATGTTTTTATTTGGGTTCGCAAGGAAACTTTCTAAACATCATTCGTCCTCGACCGAGGCCCGCTGGCTGAAAAATTATAACAACGGCATAAAGAAGTCTAGAGTTGATTGATACAGAGTACATATTGACATAGGCAGTAACCATTCAGAGAGAGTTGCCAATTCCAGTTGGCGAAATTGGGTTTCTATTGACTGCAGTCATATAATGTAAAGACGCTATTTTACTCGTGGTGTGACCAACTACCCACAAACATCATCTTAATGAGGAAGGCAAACAGAGCCTGTAACACAATCTTTGAAAAAAAACTCGTATTTTTTTTTGTCTGGTGGTTTTTTTCAACCTGCGAAAGTTATTTAGCTTACGGATGGTCAACTCGAGTTACCGTCCGCGAGTCCCGTACGTGACTCGCATAATCGACCTGCAATTGATACTTAATAAGCTTGATAATAACACTCAAATCCCCACTCCTGTGGTCCCACCGACCAGGCTAGCTGTCAAATAACCGACAGTTCAAAAAAAATCCTGCATACACGCAGCTCCATTCTTTGCTGAGACGTCACTCGCAAAAACTAAAATACAAACCCCGTGAGAAAACATGCAGCACCATCTTAGCTCTCCTTAGGGAGCAATTATTGGCTGGGCTTTATACGGCAATCTCCCCAAGGAAGAAATTGACTGTACGGTGTTTGTATAGCAGGAAGAAAATAAGAAAGAAAAAAAAAGCACTCCGTTACCCCTAAATCGACTAAGAAAAACCCAATCCAATCGGCATTGTTCGTTGCTCTTTTCTTGCCTCCCAAGCTCCCCATCAACGGCAAATAATTCGCCCAGGTGTGCTTTCGTCCGCCCTGAGTCGCCAGGGCTGTGTGCGCGCACGTCCCACTCCAGCTCCCCGCTTAATTTGCTTTCTTTTCTAATCCAATCGGGGATGTCGTCCCATCACATCACCGCAGGCAGGGAGTGGACATTGATTTTTCTTTTTCTTTTTTCGTTAAACCATCTGACAGGTATAACTCAACAAAAGACCCCAGTAGTCCGAGTGTGGATTTTCCGATGCTAGAAAGTGTGAAGACACCACCAATGATGTGTCAATCAAACATGACTGGGCCGTATTCATGAACCGAGCTGGTGTCCAGTACGTATTTTGCATGTGACACCTTTGGTGAAGCAATCAATAGGACAAATATATGCTGCTTGCATTTGCAAAATCAATGTTAGCTGCGCTAATTGTCAAAGGCCGGGGCTATATTTGATCGACAACACGCATGATTTTTAATCTGTTTATTAAAGATATATAGCCTAAACTCACTCATTCTGAAGTGGCTTAGGCCAAATAGAAACCATATTTTAGAGGAGAAAAATTCACGCTTTTACTGGTAACCTTTTGTTAATCAGACCATGATCAGACACTATCACGATTTAAGGCCCTTCTGTTAGAAAAGTGACTTAAATACTTAACAACTGGCAGCAAGACAGTAAACCAGTTAATAGGACCCCTCAGTGACTTACATGCCAACCGAACAACCAACAAACCGACGAAACGACCAACGAACACACCAACTGACCAATCTAACTAAATAGAACCAAACTATAAACCAACCTAAACTATGCAAGACATGCACTGTATGACCAAGCGTTGTGCAATAACTCAGTACTTGTCAAGTGTATTGCAACATAACGGATACAATGTCGTCATGCCAAAACTATACGTTTTTGCTGGTATGCCATAATCGCTCTTTTGTAATTCTAATATTGGAAATACATGTACAAAAATATATAATCAAACAGTAGCAATAACACGCACAACTTTGAAACTGTTTCTTAAACGGGCCAACATCAGAAAAGGACTTGGCAAACACAGCCCATCGCGTGTGACGACAGAGTACGGCAGACCACCCCTCGGACTAGCCCGGAGAATCAACACGAGACCCGAGACAAGACACGGCAACAAATTTACGGCCAATTTTCCGGAGCGGCCCACTCCCGCTGGGCCGCCCCGGACTCCCTTTCACCCAGACCCGTTTGCCGAGAGAATGTTTAACAGTGTCCACAGTATACATGTAGCAAATTTAGGCAACTCAAGCCGCCAGATTGGAACAAAAAATAAAATAAAAATGAGTTGGGACACCTCTTGCCGAGAGGGGAATTGGCAAGAAGGTTTGCCCAAAATTGAGTCTGTTTTTTGTCCCCCGAAGTGTAGCAAGGGTGGTGGAGGGGGTAACAAGGTGAAATGGCCCTGTGATTGGAGTTTTATTGCTCGCTGTTAGGGTCTTTCCGAGTCCCATGGTATCTGTTCCCTACACCCTGCCCACCTGTCAGAAACGGTTCACCTTGATTCCTCTGGTTTCCATGGAAATCACTCCGGAAAAAAAAACCATGCCGACACGTCAGATTTGCGAAGTGTACCATTATCGATGTGTCCTAATTCTATAAACATCGGGCCCTTGATTTCAATTCCTCTTCTAAGCTCAGGCAGATGGAACTAATTTTCACTTGTTTCAAATCATATTCCTCCTCAGTCCTTAGTGCTTCTTGTTTACGGTTGTTGACATTTGCACGATATTTATTAATAAGAGATAAATTTGAATCTCAAAACGCATGGAATTAGTTTAAATGCAGTTATCAACATATTCATTTACGCTATAGCCACTCGATTTACGATACACAAAAAAGTGACAAGTCGACCAGTGACGTCACTGTCCCTATAATATTGTCAGAATGTCCAAATACACATTTAGAGTTTAAGCACAAATCCTTTGGACATGGAAGCGAGGAAAAATACCGCACGTCACTGTTATTTCATGGCCGGTTTCTCGAGGCCCTTCTGAGAGAAAACCCATATAATTGTACCTTGGTAAAACGCTTCCACGTTCAAGGATGTTCACAATGCGACAACGTAAGTTTGTTTCGGATGCATGTTCGAAGGAGATATTGGTTTCTCTTGTAATGTACTTTGGACTCTTTGCACGTCAGTGGGTCGGACAAGGGACTACTTACAATTGCTTCGGCATCCTCAATAAATTCTTGTTTTGGATCCACTTTGGCGATCAAGTGCAATTTGAAGACCAAAACGTTTTATTGTCTGACTGTCCATTTTCCGTTAAGATTGTTATCTTACTTTGCGCACTGTGTTACTTGTGTTTTAATATGATCGAGAGATGGCGATGTGAATGAAAGGCCGTATGAAGGACAATGGGAAGGTCTTCGTTGATATTTTGATAACTTTTTTCAACAGAGGAGAAGCTTGTATAACTGCCCTCACCAAGGCCATGTGTGCCCTCAGGTTGTCTTGTTTACACGCGGAGAGAAGGACAACAAAAGACACAACAAGTTTCTCGGCAGTTGTTTTGTGTTCCCGCGCGCGAAAAACATCTGCTGATCGAACCCAGCCTGATGTCGAGTAAAACGACGAGAGCAGTTTCTATCAATTCCCACTTCCTGAGGTGTGCGGGCGTGCGTGCGTCGGTACACCTGATTCTCTCGAGCCACTTCACCGGGGCATGTGGCTCTCATCTCCGGCAGTCCGTTGTTGCATGGTCGCTCGGGCATGACACGGACAAAAAAATCCCTCCCGATCGTTGCAGGTCACCGCTAAGGCCGCAATTTCCACCAGGAATTGACAGAATTAATCACAGGAAATAAAGCTTGTTTTGGCCATTATCTGTCCGAATGTCACCCATTCTCTTGGGAGATTGGTTTATTTAGAATCAACACAGCTAACCGGCCCTTCTGTTTGGTACGAACACAAATCGTTTCTTTTTGTCAGTCCTTATCTGTCCTTCCACTATTTCCACTGAGCCCGGGTCAGAAGCACTTTCCCTTCTATAGATCGGCCAGATGAGTCAAATGTTGGTTTTCCGATAGCGGCTGGAAATCAAATATTGGCGAGAATTGAAAACCAACAAAAGACTGCTGATTTAACCTGTCTTCAGTACGTGCTTCAGGGAGCGAATCAGACACATCGTACTCGTGCTACAACCTTTGTATCAATAGTGAACCAGACTCGATTCTTAGCCGTCTTCGGAGGCAAAGCACTTTACGTACAGACTGAGCAAAGATCACACCATGTTTACTCAACAAGGCCTACTTTTATTCCCATTCAAAGATGCAACTAAATGTATTTCTCTGACTTTCAAACTCGAAATTTTAGCTTACAGTTTCCTGAACCTTTGAATTAAAAGTACATAGATTACAGGTTATCTTTTTACAGAATACCATACGAACACTCGTTGTCATCTTCACAACCTTCTCAATGAATCTACAATATTTTTTAGGAGCAAAGCTTGTTTTTTCAGAGAATGAAATTTCAAACCACTTACGTAGCTATTTTTGAAAACCTATCTCATTTAACACTGAATGTGTCATTTAACACAATAAAAACATTGAATATCTCCTGATTGATAAAATAGCACCAACCAAGCGAATATTTTATGAAGCTAAATGTCGAGAATATATATTAAAAAGTACAATATTTAGGAAGATATCGTTGAAACTACTTTAAAAAGGTAATTATTCATCTTTTCCTAAGTATACCTAACCCACGAATTTTTAGCTCCCCCAAATAACCCAGAATCTTCTGTCCGATCCTATCCCAGTAAGACGACCAGCAACTTCGTCATTTAGCCGCGCCGTCCACACCCCCAATTTACACCCCACTGTATCCGCTCGGAAGCCCCTATTCACCCCCTTCATTGGTATTTATTTAGGCAGGTGAAAACCAATTACTAGTTTCACACGTTGCCCAATTGTTGGGCTGTTCTCCTTTGTAAATAAGGCTGGCCCTGGGTCACACCTCCAGTGTTAAGGAAGAGTGACAATCTTATCGATCAGGTAAGAAGAAAAAGAAGAAAAGAAAGTTGAACAACGGCTGAGAATCGGCCGAAGCTGAGCAGTCAAAATCACGCAGCAAAAATGACAGGCGGCTCTTTCATGTATCTCAACTCTGGTTTCCGTCAAACACGACTGATGAAGTATTTCTGTTACCTTTTGCAATGTTTGAAGTCCATATTAAATGTTGTTATTATTGTGTAGGATCTTTTAAGATATTCTCTTCATTTGTAAAGAATTGACAGGCAGAAAAAGGATATCTTTGTTTTTATAGATTTCAAATTTAGTGTAATATTACTGAAGCGTCTGCACATAAATCCAGCTAGTTTCTGGGCATTTGATTTAAATTTACGTTTGGCCCTGAAAATAACACTCTTTGGTATAACTCGTGTTGTATATTTAACGGATTGTTTCATAGCATCTCGTTTTGGTTCGGTTTTGGTACAACTTTGAGAGAAGAACACTGCCCTCGTCGAAATTGTCGAAGAGATTTGTACCAAACATTGCACCGTCGATGTAAAGTTGGCCATGTTATTGTCTAGTGTATGTATTACGAAAGATATTACTGGAATTTCCAAGCGTGATGGCTACTGGCTTTCAACACTAAAAATCTTAATTTGAGATTTTTGGTGTCGGCACTGTGAGAGACAAAATAAACTTAAGTCAGATTCTTGAAAGGCATGCAAATGAAGCACGAAACATCCGTCGGAAAATCGCCGATACAAAACTTATTCGGGGATTCAGCGACTTAAATTTCAGTTCCTTCTCGTCTATTGTAGTCCACCACCGTAATTTACACAAGTGTATACATGTATAAGGAAAACTCAATTGTTTGGATTTCCAAAAAGGGGGTCGCTCGTATTTGAATTGTTCCCCAAACCGCGCGCACACGTGTTCAGGCCGGCCTGGGGCTGGGGGTATGACCTGCCATAGGGGCGTTATGCTTTGTTTGTCCCCGACACCTTGACCAAAAAAAATGTTATGCTTGTAATATGTGCAATCTCTTACGGTTATTAGGATCATGTGTCTGAGTATTTCACTCCCTGAAGAAATGATAGATTGACAGACGGAACCGAATATGTCGCTGACATAATTAGGTACATAAATGCAGCATACAAAATGCGCCAAGAATGCAACTTCTTGAGAGACTTCTTAAAAAAATGTAACACGGATTTGAATTCTGACGCGAACCTTCGCAGTCCACGTTGATACTTTCTAACCTATCCAAGGAATTTTTTTTTTTATAAAGACACGCATTGAAGATGATTGAATGCAGTGGATCTTGTACAGTTAAATGTATAACTGGCTTTCGTATTAACCAGCTCTGCAGCCGGTAGTGGAAATTGCCGGCAGATTTAGGATCTCGAACTAATAAGCTTCATTTGCCCACCCTTGATCATGCACCTACCTTCAACTTCGTCCCTAAATCTAAAGTGCATTATACATCATCAGGGAAGAAAAGTTCCCTCTACGTTGGATTCATGTGTACCAAAATGACTGTATATTGATAGCGCGGAAGAACGGTTGCGTGGATAAAATGCTAAAGCAAACCCACTCTAGATACTCGAGGTTGGAAGACACAACTCCATAATTTAAGATGACACCTGGGCCATTTTGACGGTCTTCGATTTTGCTTTTTTTTGCAACGGTAATCCCGCAAAAACCCCTTTAATTAAGGTGTCACTTACACAAAAGACAACGCGTGAACGTGCCTCGGTAGTGGGTTGTATCACTTTACGCTCGTACCATCGATCGATGCTCAGGCGTTAGGGCTAACGCCTTTTAATAGGAGGATTAGCCGGCAGTGACACAACACAAATCACTTGGGGATGCTGAAATCGATTTCACCGCCCATCGTTTGTAGGTTTAGTTGGCCACTTATTAACTTGTCTGTCAAGGAAGAACTGCTACCGTATTTTGCAAATCACTTGCAGGGAGAGAAATGAACTCAATTGAAATTTAGCTAATTCGTGTAATGTGTACACATTGGGTAACTTTATTGGGCACCGCTTTGAATTTTCGGCTTTTATTGTACCATGCAATTGCAAAATCTGGCTGCGTTGAATTTCCACGCCGGATGCACTATTATCGTGTTTTGTGTGGCATTGTTCGAGACTGTACTAAAAGGTTCTTACAACCAACCAGGCTAATTATGGAGCAACACGAAAGGTATAGCCAGGTACGATTGAAGAATACTTTACAACAATTATTGTTGCCGAATTGGTGATTGTATTTTGAAGATCAGAACTTGGGGTTGAGGGGCTAGTTAAAAACAAAACCATGCGACATTTTCTGCCGGGCCCCTCATCACGAATGGAACGAAATTGAGGTGGCATGTCAGAGGTGGATCTAGCTTTGAGGAACCGGGGGGGGGGGTTGTTAGGGGGGGGGGGGGGGGGGGGTTGAGGGAAGGCGTGCCGAAGGAATGCTTTGCTAGGTGGGCCGGGGCATGCCCTCCCGAACATTTTGAAATCTACTATGCTTTCTTCTGCATTCTAAGGTAATTTGAGAATAAATTTAGGAACTTCCTTTGGTATTTCATTTATTATAGGTTTCCCGGCTATTTTAAAACGTTTATCATTCGAATTCACCGTTTCTAATATTGAAATTCGTCCATCAATATCGATTTAGTGCACTTCCCATGTTTAATTTCGTCTTTTTTCAGACAATTTCAAATTCAGTTCCAGCAAATTCAAACGTTGAACACACGTTTTCGTCCCGGAGTATTCGATTTCGTCTCGTCTACGCCAAACCTTGTTATTCAGAAATCAAATTCGTCTAATTGATTTATATAAGACGAATTCGATCACTGAATGCTGCCATTCGGCAACAGCTTAGACGAATTTGATCTGTATTGACGAATATTCTCGACCCGGTGACTAAAAAGGTTGACCACACTTTAAAATTGAATGGTAAATGACTAATAGTTTTGGTAAAAGCGTGTGAAATTTTTCTCGGGCGAAATTGATTGTTAGAGTTGGTGAATTTGAATGAAAAAAATGTTTTAAAATAGCCGGGAAAACCAATATTTTGGGCCAATTTTGAAGTATCATAACATTAGTCAGCGGCTGAACGGGGGTGAGGTGGGGCAATCTTCATCCAATTTGAATGGGTTCTTACGTTGTAGACCAGCCATGCCCAAGGGTATTTGTTTTGCATATACATGCAGCCTCGTTCTTGCTTCCAATATGGCGTGCAGATGTCTTAGTTTTGTTCGCGGGATTTCAGAGGTAGAAGGCCTATAGACGAATTTCAAATAAGAATTGAAACCGAGGCTCACAGTGCAAAGTCATTGTATGAATTGAGGACCTTTCCTGTTTTTTAATAATCCTCTCAACAAAAGACAGCACTGAGGCCCTCAGTTTCAGTGGCAATTTGAAATCCGTCTTTTCAATGTTCTGTCAGTGTGATGTACTGTGTTCGCAATCACTCCCCTTGAACCCTCTCGGTAAAACCAGCAAAGGAGCATCTCTGACAACACCTGCAACCAGGAACCTCTAGATAAATGCTGACAGTCTTCTTGTATCAACGGGGTTTTAATCGATCTCATTAATGTCTTCACAGCCTGCAATCCGGGGCTGAAACATCACCGTAAACCGCCGTCTATAAAACACGGGAAAAAACACCCGACACACACAAAAAGCCGTTAAACTCGCGCGCATAACAAACAGTATCGTTAAAATCCAATCATCCAGGTTTTCATTGGGCATAAAAGTTATCGTGAAGAATATCATACGAAGATTCGTTTTTAGTGCAATCGGGGAATTTCTTTTCGACGCTTGTTGGAATTTGGCACATGCTGTCTGCTTCTGTAAACACGCGGTGTGAAGTCCGATTTGAGATCGTCTGTGAAACACCTCGTAAAGTTGTCGCTTTCGGTGTCAGAAAACAAAAGTGAATCCATTTCAATGTCGGGCAAACAATCGCTTCCAAAAGGGCTTGTAATTTACTTTCCACGCCTCCGGGATGTCACACAAGTAACATCATCTCGTGAAATTTCTCTGATGACTTTTTGTGTGATGACATTCAAGCAAATAATAACCCGAGGAAATCGAATAGCAAAGTTTGGTTTGCATATTGTTAGCAGGTGAAGAGAACTCGTACCGGGGGATTTTACGCCACTCACCCCGCCTGGGTTTCTTCACCAAGGCACTCTCAACACCGGACCACACATCCCGTCACTGCGGTATACGGCTTTGGTTTTTTATGGTCGCTGTTATTCCAAGTCGAGGGGATGTTTCCGTCAAAAATGTCCGGCCACGTCCCTATGAAGTTGCCGCCTAGATCCCCGTAAAACCCCCTCCGGCCCGATGCCAACGACTAAATGATCCGTGTTTGTACATTTTAATTGTCCCTTAAAACCACTTAGATCGTGACTTTCTAATCGTTGACCGTTGGAAGCGCCCCGAGCCGGCAAAATATTGTTTGCTCAAAGATATTTTTTACGAGAATTCCAACTCCCGAAAAGAGTACTTGGGTTTGCTATTATTGTGGCTTACGCAGAGCGAGAGCCGTGTGCCTCCGACAAAGCGTGTTCTCTATTTGCTATGAAATATTCCAGATGAAAAATGTTGTTAAGTTGATCCACGGATATCTCGACCGTAAAGATCACTCAGTATGACAAAATAAATCCAAAAAAATACGTGGAAAATCTTCTGACTTTCGCAAAATGCTGTTATATTTTCTCTTAGTGAGTATTTTGCTATCATTTTTTCCCGTTCATTAAGACCGTCACATTAATTTGGTTATCTGTTGATCAAGAAGAGTTGCAAAGGAAAGTGAATGTGATTACATCAGCAGTGACCCTCATTTATGTTGGTAACTTTATCAAGTTCATCCTTAAAACTCTCTTGAGCTCAGACCAAGCCTAGGTGCCCGACCACAGTCAACCAAAATCCAAAAAGAAAACAAAGCTGTGAATATCATTATCCGATTTCCTCGTGAATTTCGAGTGACTTGCACCGTTGCACGGAAAGACTTTGTTGGTCGTGTACCCCAACGTAATTTACTTATCCGCGACGTGGCGTTCAGGCATACAGATATGCACATAAGCAGCCACCGATCACATTAGTTTGCGTTAGTCTGCAAGAACACATAACGTAAAGTCAGTTTTTAAAAACTCAGTTTTAGGTTCCTTCACCCCATATGTCATGTTAAATTTCGAAATAATTGTTCGCATTTGTCGCACGTACACATTAAACTGTACATAGTCGACAGCCAATGTTCTCATACACCTATTTTAAACTTGCATCATGGTCATCATGGACATTAGTTCATGCTGAAGGGTACGGGTCTCCAGCCATGCAGAAATATATTTGAAATTTCCAGAAGTATATAGATCCTGCACAATGAATACGTTTAATGAAGACACTATCAGTATACCCTAAAGACATAAACGCAGTAAGCAGAATGCAATGTTTTGTCAATATGAGTTGAGAGTACTCAGAGAAGCATACGAAGATAAAGAGTCACATGGAAACCGTATTTTTGACAACTGGATTTAAATATGAATCTATCGTTTATACGAAATTAGAATATTTATTTTGCTTAAATTGTTTAGCAGACCTAATGTGTATATAGCTTTAAACATATTTGCAGAAATCTCTCTGGTAACAGTGTTAACCCACTCCGCCCCTTTCCTAAGATGGGCATTTGTTGATCAAGTTGCCCAACATAGGTGAACTTGTTCCTAATTACTCGAATTATAAACAAGTGAGGTAATTTCAATTTAAATAATTATCAATTGGCTGATAAGACTGGTATACCTAATGGATTAACATCTCCTAACCTTTGTTTCATCACCTTTTTCGGTGTAAAGACATGTTAACATTTTTAAAATACTACATTATGCTACATTGTAAACTGCAAGTTTGGTATCATTGTTTAGTATCTAGATTGTTACACTGAGAGTCGCCTTTCAAGACAGCAAAATCCACGCAAATGTCACAAAAAAATACGACCCAGAACTTTTGCTTATTTTGGCATTGTCTGAAAAGGTGACAGTCATGCTGCATAAATTCGGGGATTGTCGTTATGGTTGCAACACGTTAGCTGTTTTTTTTCTGAAGTTAATCACCCTGACTGTATGATTTAATTAACAGCTAGCAGTGATTGTGTTTGATGTGTCGTATATCACTTGCCGCAATGTAAACCATGGGCCGATCGTCTGTACATATTTACATTTTACTGCCTGGTATCGGGGGTCGCCTCGACGACTGTTTGCCGTCCAGTCAAACCGAGCATGACTGTGTTCGGGCAGAAAAAAAAGCTCAAACCTGTAAAAAACAACCGCTTAAAATAAAAGCTGTATTATAATATAATAATGATAATAGAAAGGGCGTTATTTTGTCTTCTTCAACCATTGCAAAATTAAAGCTCATTCGATCGAAATCGAAGACCCATCGAATGAATTGGCAACGCTCGTTTTCAGTTTCGTTCAGGCAAGCTAATCCTAAATTTGAAACAACTGGCGCATTTTAAACGTAAATTTAGTATACTTAAAGCATGGAGTGCTAAATACATCCAATTACCCTGACCTCACATACTGAAAGTGTGCCCTGTGGAAGTTCAGCCATCACAGACACCTGATTGTTAATTATCATAACAATAGAGCAATGAAACTTTATTGAGGCTCCAAAATCCGATGCTTTATTCGGCAGTTAGTGAGGTGGATTTGTTTTGTCTTAAAATTTGTTCTTTTAGCAGCGCAATACTACTAAGAATGAACACGTTAGACCTACACGTCAGTTTGTGAACTCCTGGAATTATATAAGCTGTAACGAACCGCAAGACTACAAACCGCCCATAAACGACGAAACAGCAAGGCAAGTTGTCAGAAATCAAACCCAATAAATCTGACCATTTTTGCTTGTGACTTTCGATTCTCAGTTTTTAGCCAGCATGGCCGCTGACAGTATATCAACGTGAAATAATGACTGTGAACTGGAGTGCAATAGAGATGTATGTTATCGCCCCAATGATTTAGTGTAGCCAGTCGCTCTACTGCGCTTGGCTTCAATCGCCATCGCACTGAGAGGATGTGTTTTATTTGTGGGGAGAGTTCAGTTTATGTCTTAAAATTTTAAAGGATTCGGTGAGCTGTGGCCGCCTTGTCTCTCTTCGTCACATACATCGGAAGCAGTAAAATAAATCAAGGGAGTTACAATTATACACTGTAGAATTTGGCCATTCGTCATTACTAAAAAAGACGAATGCTGAAGTCACACCAAATTTTAGCCAACTTGGCATATTTGTTTTGGCGGATTATGCATTCTAATTTGACCGCGTTTTTTCTTTGTTCTTTTTATTTGGGGGTTACATTTCGTCTGTTTGGACGCCGTTTAAAACGAGTCGATCACTTACAATTCACGAGACGTTTATAGTATTTGATGGAACGCAAATTATAAGTGACAGGATTTTAAAGATTTTAAAAAAAATATTGCTTATCAGACTTCTTTTAGGTACCAAATTTTTTTTCCACCGCTTTCCATGGAGAAAAACAAACCCGACTGTTGTTTTATACTTGTGTTCACCCGTTTTGACAAGTGGGGCGGGCACTAGCCAAGTGCCCCGTTTGGGGATAGCCCCCAACGTAAACAATGCATTTATTTCACGCTCCCGTCGTGGCGGGCTGGACAAATTATAATGGCGGCGTTGATGCTTTAACGAATTCTGGAAAATAAAAAAGAAAAGCGCATCAGCCCAGATAACGCCCCGGACTGGGACGGGGGTTTACTTAAAGAAAACCCCACCAGTTAATCATCAGTCGAGAAGTGTCAGTGCGAAGAATGGAAAAAAAAAGGTCTTATTTACCAGTCCACACGCCCGTAAAACACACCGCAATCAAATAGGTTTGATTTGAGTGTGGTCGTGACTTTTATCGCTTTCTCAGAGTTGTGTACTTTGAGAGGATTGGGTTACTAGTCTGATTCATGAAAGAGTCGGGGACATGTCGGAAGTCTGGCCGAAAAGTCCGCAAATCCATCGCGGAGGTCAGGAAGCAGTCTATATCTAATTCTTCCCTGTCCGTGTCTTTGGTGTTTACAAATTGTATGCATCGTAACGTGTTCAGTTTAAAACACATAATCTAAAACAAACTATAATAATACATTAACTTGATTTTATGTTTCACCGGCGCAAAATTTTAAGAGTATGCAGTTATGTAAAGTTACGTCGGCGAAGGAAAAACCGTGCCTAATTGAAATGTCCATCAAGACTATAATGACTCATCTTTTGCTCCATCGTTATGAGTTCGAACGATAAAACAAATCCAGGGGAATCACTTTGCGCCTGTTCCTGATCAAGATCATTTAATGTATTTTTTTTCATTAGTAATGAGACTCAACGAGTTTAAATGAATGCTCTGATTGAGAGAGAGTCGAGGTTTCAAGAAAATTGACTTTTCTCGACAGATAATGACGCATTGTCCATAGGCCCTATCAGAACCTTGAAATTTCAATTGCCCTTTACCGACGTATTTGTATAAATATTGCATACTCGGTGTTTTCTGAGTGCTTGAGGGAGAAAAAAAACACAAGCTTACTCGGGCAGGACTGAAACCCAGGACCTCGTGCTAACTATAGTGCAGACGTCGTTAATGCCACTCTACCTACCATTAAATATGTTTTGCTTCAAAAGCAATCACATTTGATTAAAAGAGCATGTTCGTCCACTCATCTGAAAGAAAAAGGAACTACTGAAATCGACCCTTGCCACCAGAAGTTATGCATGTTTTACTAAAAGAACCCATTTTTATAGCTGTCCATAGAATGCCATTGGAAACTATTGAGCTGCTGCGACTTGCAGATTATAGGCCTACACACAAGCATTCAAATACAAATGAGATTTTAATAATTGAAATTAAGACTGAAACATTATTTTTTACTGTCATTCAGATTTTGTGTTTTGAATTATGAGGAACAAGTGAACTTTTTTTCTGAAAAGTTGATGGCCATTTTTGTATGTTTTTCTTTGCAAGTTCTCATTCATTCATCGAGGTGGGAAAACGTTCATGTTAGTCATTGTATACTCAATGGGTATTCATCAGTTCGTAGAACGGTAAATAATCAGTGGTGGACAGCCGAGTTTTGTGATCTTTTTATTGAAATAGACATAACTTGGGAATGGAGTATGCAAATTACGTGAAATTTTCACAGTTACAAGTCAAATATGTACTGTATCCTATATGTGTTTTTTTATGAAATGGCCAACAAGCCAAATGTTTTAAAAATATTTTTCAAATTCGGTCACTTTTTTTTTTACTCACCCTGTATAAAATTTACATTCCTTGACGCCAATTCCATCTTGCATGTAGTTTAAAATTTCACTTAAACACAGTTATTGATAAAAGACGCCTCTTAACCAACTCATATCATGACAACAGTGTCAACAAGTTCAAAACTAGACCTTTAACCGTGTTCAAAATGATTAAACATGCCTTAAGGGGCAAAAAAGAGACCATCTATTAATTTCTTAACAATGTCCCCGTGGTTGATGTTTGACGGTCTTGTGAAGAAAAAAAATTGACTGAAAATGTGCGTTCATAAATAGAGCAGCGTGTCATTCGCACGGTAGGCCACCGCTGCCTAACAATAACACGAAGACATGTCGGCATTCTAATTCGTCACCTATGACCTCGACAATAGACCCGCACCTGCGCAGTTGGGCGGCCCAGCGAACTTGAGCGGGAACAATGGCGACCGGGTACACATTGGCACCAAGCAGTCTGGCGAAGTGGAACCAGCGGGAGGTTAGTCTACGGAAATACCCCTGTGTTGGGGCCTGTTGCTTTTTGGGCAAATCAGGTTTACAATGTCATTCTGTGCACACGCTGTGCTGGTCTAGTTTTTTTTTCTCATAACCGCATCACATTTTCACAGCCGTGTGTTGGATGTCAAGTTTTGTTTGCATTTTACTCCCGAGACTTCGGACTGTAGCTTGAACCGTTGGGTAAACTCTCAATATAATCTAACCCTTTTCATTTTGAGTTCAGTTTTCAGGAGATTGAAATCAATGTTGGTAGCGTAGGCCTATAGTATATAAAACAATGACAAAAGCTCATTTCACTAACGCGAGGCCTAATGTAATGACAAGTTAGTATGTCTCACTAGGTCTTTGTCTATTAATTTTGTTTGTACATATCGGCCTTAAATCAGAAGGTTTTAAATTCTCTTTAAGTTTCCCCATTAATATGCGGCGTTTGTGACTGTTTCATAATCTCCATGTAGCTACACAGCTGCATTGCCATTTTGAAATGGATTTACACTTTCAAGAAAAAAAAACATAAAAAATGTGATTTTTTTATATTGCTGCACCGCTCCATTTAAGCGTTGCCGCCAGCTATACAGCTTTTTTTTTCTTTACCCGGGCAAGATAATAAATGCCACGTTCTAAACGCAGTGACTTCTCAATTACGGTATTAACAATCACTTCATTTCCGTTATCGTTTGTGAGTTGGTTTCACCGGACAAAGTGCGATCCGGCACCCACGGCAGTGCCCGGGCGCGGCCCGCTCTTGAGCGTCCGCGTCGCGCCGCGTTTCCTGCGGGCGAGATAGGACACCGTGAACCCGGCCCGGCACAAACACCGCTACCGATCGCTCATCGTTAGAGCGTCTCGACCCGGTGTCCCGTGTTGCGTTACAAATCACAAGTCTTGTCAAGCGCTTCATCTTGAGTGTGATGTCGGTGTTTTGGGGAAACATTACGGGATTTCAGCTAGACCGACTTCCAACTCCCCCCCCCCCCCCTTCACGAACCCGACTGTCTACAGCTCACCGGTACTCGAGTTGTAAAGCGAGAGCGACCGCCCGAAAAAAATAAATTGCTCAAATTACGGAATAAGTCGAAATTTATGGAGATCTAGACCACTTAGTCTAGTTTTGCCTCAATTTGCACTGCAACATGTTGGTCATTTGTCTGTGGCTGGGAAGAGTGTGTCTGGCGTGGGGAATTAAACTGGCCAATGGAAGGCTTGCAATGCATGTCGGGGTCTGAATGTCCGTATATCTTGAATCTTTCATCTGAAAAAACAAAAGGCAAGTTGTGAGTCTGTTTGTCGTATTGCCTTCTGTGAATGTGTGCTGTTTATTTCATATTCATATCTGAGGTTACATACGTCACCGTTGACAGTGTATGTTCTAGATACCATAATACATTTAAGTTGCCTTCTTACAGCACCAAAACAAACAGCAAGCTTGGCAGGAAGGGGCGGAATGATTACTATTTCTCATGTTTGATTTTTCCTTACTAGTCTATCTGCAACATTAATTTACCTCTTGTGCGATAATTGATTGGTGCCTGTCTATCTTATCTAGGCCTGCATTATTTAAAAAATAAGTGACCGTGCCTTGTCAAATTTAGTAAATTCTGTTTTTATTTTTAATTTGAAAGCAATACAATCTTAAACATGTAATTACCTCCATCAATCAATTCGCAAGAGTAATAATGATACTGTCCTCTGACCCTTCTGAAAATCGTTGCCATTACAAGAGAGTACCCCTGTGTTAATACAGTAAGTCATGGCCCATTACTACTTTCAATTATGCATAATGTGTTCCCCAGAGTCACTGTCCTCGCTTCAAAAGAGCCATCCCTTTTCATCCATTGATGTGATTTATATCTCCCGACGCGTCATTTATATAAAGATGGGAGTTTTTCTTTTAAGATCAAACTACTTTCAAAAGTTCCCCATGCACTCACTCGTGAGAACCGCCGCTCCTTGGACTACCATTGCAGACGCGCATGGTATGCCAACATTGGGCCGGGTGTAGCCCCGCCTATAGGCCAACAATGAAACGCATCGTTGAAAAGTCAAGTGGCGTGTCCTACACTAATATTGCTTTTTATGATTTCACCCAAGAACAGTGAACGGTCACCTGAACCTCGCAGACAGCGAGCCATCTGCTCAACAGCTTCATTAGTGGATGATCGTGGATTCTCTGATTTCTTATACTTCCAAAAAAAAAACAGACTGGGATTTGTTTGGTAGTTGTTTGGCATTGGTGTGGCCGTGAGCCGGCCGGGAACAGGACTAATACGACCCGCTTGAGCGCTCGCAAGGCCACGGTAAACCTCACACCGGAGCAAATCCGATATCGTCTCCGGTAACGGTTGGTTTGTCCAGATATTACCCCGGCTGCCTGAATCTCCGAACCGCTGCTGGTGGTTTGCTGGATGTCATCTGCCCGCTGAACGCTCCAGGGGCTCCGGGTTTATTGAGGCAAGATGACATTTGAGTCAATAAATTAAATTAAAATCGTGCGGGGAAATTGACTTTTAGACGGCGGAAAAGTTGTCAGTAAATAATGACATGAACAATGGGATGACGCACAGACGCTGTGGTTTATCACTCCGATTGGGGACTCGGGGTAATATGTCCTCCGATGAAAGCTACGCAGTTCTTTTGCCACACGGCATGAAACGGTTCACAGAATTTCAGATTGTTAGCAATAATCTTAGTAACTTTACGCTGCGACTTCCAGGTTCAAGTTACAATAAAGTAGACGGTTTTGCTATGCAAATCTCAATCATGTCAGAGACGTGGAAAAATAGGCTTGGTAGGCCAACAAGGCTTGATAATATTTCATCGGAAGACGCACTACGGCGCGGCGGCTCAATCCGCCTCTTCATCACCTTCCCCCATTTTTGGTTACTTTCAACAATTATTGTCTATCTCATTTACAACAACAACAAATGGTGCAAAAAGGGTTGTGAAACGAAGTTTAGCAAATTATTAAATTTGACAGATGGTAGGAAATTACCTCAGTTTTTGTTTTAATTCGAGCAAAATTTGAGGAGGAAATTTCCCTAAAAGTGCAGCCAGCTGTTGGTATTTTGACCAACGTTATTGCCAGAAGTTGAAAACAATTGTCTGAATTTGAAGAAGGGTATTCCGTCGTGGATACAGTTATTAAGACATTCAGTGCGTGGACAATATTAATGGCAACAGTCATAATTTTAAACATTGCCATTCGAAAAGCTTAAAGTCTCGTTCTTGGTTATGTTTGATTGACAACCTCCACTTGTAAATGTTTAGTGAATGACAACATTAATATCTGAATAGCAAGGGAATCTCTTATTTCTTCAAGACAAGTGCACATGACCAGATACAGACACGATCAAACCCGGGCTGCAGTTCTGGCTTAACGATAATCGTGCACATAGCACGATTTCATTTTTTTTTTATTGTTATATTTAACACATAAAAAGAAGACAAATTTAGCAACTTGACGGTTGTTGGCACGTAGTTACGAATGTTATAGTCTTTTAGATTGAAATAAATCCGATGTTGAACAAATCTAAAAAAGAGAGAGAGAGCAAAATGTGGACTATGTGTCATTGGGAATTAACCTTCATTTTACGCAGTTATAGTTGGTGGGTCAGATATGTTTTTGTTTGCAATATTGACCGTTGCCAACTCGACATGATATGTGTGTCACTATACACGTTATTTGGCACAGGATATGTCATTGGTGGGGCATATACTCTCAACACAATAGTGAACTTACTGGCTAGTTTGCAGTATAGTACGGGGGGGGGGGTGAGTTTTCGAATAAATTTCCGTTCACCGAACAGATTTTCCAGTCAACAACCCCAGCTCCTATAGAAATGTGGTTGATTGCACTGATATCCGATTGTAACGAACTGACACTAAATGCATGGCCAACTTCGATCATTTCTCAATCAAATCTAAAGTACATTTCCTTATTGAGAGTGCACTCGCTATTTAGGAACACATGTGGTAATAATGAGTGATCCACTCCGAAAAAAGAACGGTGGCTTTCTATAGGCTGTGCTCGACTTGGCGACTGGACACAAAAGGAAAGTTTACATTACCTTTGTTCATGAATTCAAAAAAATGAAAACCCTTTGATTGAATAGCCACTTCCGAACTAAGAGAATTGTAGGTATAGTAAAAAGGGGTTAATTTGACATTTCTCACTGTTTGATAAGTGGTGTGAGTTTGATTGCGTCAACTGTATATATCTTTTTAAATCAGACAATACAACATTGCTTTCTTGTCTCTTCACACATTAATTCGGAATTCACGTAAGTGAACAAAATTGTATCCACGTAGGCCTATTTTACATACACACACCAGAATATTTAACAGAAAATGAAAATATACCATCGAAGATAAATCATTGTAAAACAACATGCTGTCTTTAAAAAAAAAATTCAGACATATCCAGTTTTCACTTACTCAAAAGTAATATAATTAATTTTGGACACACTTCAAAAGCTGAAATAGTACCTGATTCCCGTTCGTCATTAAATTGAAAGGAAATGTCCAAGAAAGGAAACAAAGTAGAAACTTTTCGTGGCTTCCAGCTTCGGTTAACAAACTCACACACATCGTACTCCATTTATATCAACATCTGAAATGCACTGTGGTTTTTATTTCCAATTATTCAGTTCTGTTCCGGCACTCCGGGCGATTTTTGTCTAATCCGCTCCCAAAAGTCCTCTGTACAGTAAGTTTCGTATTACAAATTACACGGACCCTGCCCCCACAACGAACACATGAATATTTGACCTGACAACTGGTTTTATGTCTAAAGTACACATTGGGTTTTTTTTTCCCAGTGAATTTCCTTTTTGTCAGTTGGAGATTCAAGAACCTTATTTGCAAAATACACTTCCCAAATCTAAACTGGAATCCAATTATTGTGCTACTAAACAATGCATGGTATAATCCTACTCACAGGTGATTATTAATTAAGTGTGATGCATGTAAAATTTGGTAATTTTGAAACTGTACGCGATGAATCAAAATGAAATACAAATTTAAAACTGTGTGTCCAAATAAAGTTCTACGAAACCCTTCATTTTAACGAAACAAACGGCAACTCGAATGTACTAACAAATCCATTCTTCCTGTTATAGTGAGATTGGACAATGCTAATATAGAAAAGTCAGTTACCAGACTACATAAAATTGAAAAGGCAAAATAAATATAACCCCAACCCCTAACATCGAAAAACCAATTTTGCAGACATTGCCGACTCGAACCGCATTTAAAGTATCCACACATGATGTGCAGTGTCTGACTTAGATTAATGGTGAAAGTTGTTCATTGAAATACTACATAAAGACAATATTAATGTTTACCAATGTAAGCGTACAGTGTTTTGTGATAGGAAAAAAACACACCTTTCTTTGACAAAAATTTGCACTGATTTACAACGATGCCTTCAACAAACAGAGAAGTTTCCTTTTCTGAAATGGAACAATTTTGTGATGAGAAATTGTCGTTGCCACTACAATGGACATTTTGTTGAAGACTCTTGTCATTTCAATGTCACTCAGTTTAGGTGGATTCAAGATCCAGTCGCCCAATCAAAACTTCTTGTTGTGTAAGCCCCATGAAATGCACACCCTAAACCTCTTTGGTATCTCTGTATACAGAACCTTTTCACCTTTTTTCCTACAATGACATGGCCCAATGTAAATTGAAATATCACACATTCTTGCCATCATATAATCGGGTGCCGGTAATGTCGATCTTAGCATGAATTTGCTGCATCGCACGTTCATGTACCTAACCAGAGTAACGTGGGTTAGAACACACAATCATGGGCGATTTTAGACATAGATGTCATCAGTTAATGAAATGCATGTCCTCAAAAACCTTTTCTAAAGGTTGCGGGTTTTATTCTACTTTTTAATACCAAGTTTGTTTAGTTTCAGACGAAACTTATAATTATTGTATTCCAAATATTCTTTGACATGTTTCTCGTCTTTGAGTACAATTCTGTCCCCACTTGAAATTGGTGAGTATGTGACAATTCTCTGAAAATACCCACAGTTGCCTTTATGAACGGATTCGAGGAAAATCATCAATAAAACTGCAGGCAGAAAAAAAAAGATCTTTTAAAAGTTTAGGGCCTACTCTAACATGTATTTCAAAACTTTAATGCCGGGAGTAGAAGTTTAAGGCTGTTGAACCATTGAAAGTAAAAAGATACAAGATAAACTTTAAACACTAAACCCTTCCACTTAACCAATCGCATAACACGTAATAACTGTTTCTGAAAATCAAAATTAATCTATGCTAAACGATCACCCATTGGTCAGTTTGTTGTCTTCAACGTGTACTATTTGTGTTTTACCTCAACTAACTGTCACGTGACTACCCCAATGGAGATGATTGCGGTGGGAAAATCAACCAAAAATAAACTTCAAAGGAAATTTGGAAATAAACAGTATTATTTCTGTCACATAACTATACAGTACAGGAGTATTTTATGTACAACAGTTTGAAGTTAATATTATTTACAATTCTTTGTCAAATATACAGGAGAAGATTCAATCAATGAGCATACTTTGATGTTGCACAATTAACTATTTCAGCATCTAAATATGCACTTCGGTATTTGGAGAAGGATTCAGTACTGCTATACATTTGAGGGGAACCTCTGCAGGGAGAAAATGTCCATTTGACCCCTTTATGGGAAGATCATCTTTTACAACTCTGAGGCCTACACTGTTTGATGACAGTGATGATTCCACTCCCTATGCAAACTCAAGGAATCAAGTTAACAACTTCGAAGAAACCAATCGGGCAAATGTTCTTACATAATACATATCAGCTTGATGTATATTTAAAAATATGACAGCGAAAGTTAATCTCTTAATGAAATGGATCAAATGAGATATCATAGGCTCTCCAAAATCTGATGTATAAAGTAGGTTACACTACAAAAACTGTGTTTAGCAATTAAACACTTTTCTAAACACTTTCTTGCTATCAGTTTGTAAACATGTTTAAATACTGAACGTGATGGAGTAAGGATGTATAGTGTTAAGCAATTGAACATTGATGTTTAGGAATTGCACATTGATGTTTAGGAATTGAACACAATAATGTTTAGCTTCTAAACATGTTTACAAAGTGATATCAAGATTGTGTTTAATTGCTAAACACAGTTTTAGAGTGTAGCATTTTATAGACAAGAACTTCTGGTAGAAAGTTTAGATTTTTAGGACAGATATGCTTTCAGGTATACGATGTACAAACGTGTACAAGAACCTCTCAAGTTACCATGTCAAGATTTGTTTGGAAATCGCATATATATTTAGTTATTAGGTGGTTTTTTTTTTATCTTGGATACCATTTCTGCCATTGCTATTGCATTGCGGTAGTTAATTATACATTTTTGAACTTAGAATGTAAATACTTAATCACTAGTTAATGTGGCGCATGTGCAGATTAAAGATCCTTACCTGTCAACTCAAGATTCATTTTAGCTGTGAACCAAATGTACGGTATGACTCCAAATGTCTCCGATTGCAATCATGCGATGAATACACAGAGATTTTTGTTATTTCAGGGAAAATATGACTAGCATGATCGTCTTTGCGTTGCAAATGGTTTAAACATGGCAAACAATAAAAGCACGTTGATGTTATTACTGTTGAAATTGGTGTGTGTTTTTAAAATAAAAGATAGGGTTTGTGTACACACCTGTACCTAAGGTGCTCCGTTAGATGTATTGGTCCCACGAAACAAACTCATAGCAGTCCCCCATGCAACAGCTTGAGCTACAGTTATAATTTGAATGTTGTAGGTATTGACAGGGTTCTGGGATGGAATGAGGGAGTACAACTATACGAGCGTTGGCCTATTGCACTTGGATACGAGCGCACCGTCATGCACGATGGGACCAGAGGTGGATAGCGAGGGGAGCATAGCACCGGTGTGTGAGGTGACGCCTAACCCGTGCACGGTGGGCTTGATCGGCAGGGGAAACGCTGGAGTCGGTGGGAATGAGGGCGGTAGGATCGTCCTGCAATGGGCCGTGTACTCGCTCAGGTAAGCACGCTCCTCCGGCGATAGGGGCGCAGCACAGCGGCCAACTGCCGGGGCGATCGAGGTCCAGGCCCCCTTGCCAGTGAAGGTCGGACTCGGTAGGTTCGAGCAACTCGTCGTCGTGGCGGACAACGCCGACTGGACAGCCTTTGCAACTTTGATTGTCTGTGGTCCCGATTTGGCTGCAGAGGGTTTGAAATCCGGCGAGATGATATTCTCGATGGTGAAAGCCTGCTTCATGGTGGGACTGGTGGAGGGGATGAAACCGTGTTTGGACGGGTAGGTGGGCGAGCTAGCCGTGCAACATGTCATAGCCATACTCGGTACAGGAACTGCGTACGGCGATAGCGAGCCCAACGCAGCGAATGGTGGAAGTCCTATCTTGGCTTGCTCTTGGAAGATCTTAGCCGAGTCGATCTGCTTGATCTGAAGGTTGTGGTCAATGGCGGTGATCCTAGGAGATTTGAATCTCTTACGGCGTCGCAAGAAACTGCCGTTCTCGAACATATCAGCGCTGAGGGGGTGCAGGGCCCAGTAGCTGCCTTTCCCCGGGCGGTCGGGCCGGCGAGGGATCTTGATGAAGCAGTCATTGAAGGACAGATTGTGCCGGAGAGAGTTCTGCCATCGCTGGGTGTTCTTGCGATAGTACGGGAACCGATCCATGATGAACTTGTAGATATCGCTCAGCGGTAGCATCTTCTCGCCTGAGTTCTGTATCGCCATAGCCGTGAGGGAAATGTACGAGTACGGCGGCTTGGCGTCGCTGTACGTGCTCCTCGCTGGTCGAGGCATGGCGACTTCAAACTCCTTGAGCAAACAACGGAGGCAAAAATCCACTAATACTGAGTCAACTGTGCGATGCAGCGTACAGCAAAATTTTGCTGACTTCCAGTTTTAGCAACAGCACTCTTTTAAAATGAGAGTTTGAGCTCAATTCAAGAAACTGACTTTGCTCGGTGGAGTTGAGTAAGCAAAGTGCACTGCGTTGCAGATTTTTCCCTCAAATGCAAGTCTGCCCCGGCATCATACGGAATAAGACTGAGGGTTTGTACGTAGGCATTTGACCGCCGCAAGAACTCTCACAAACGCATCGTTGCTTTTTTTCAATTTGGAGAAAGGCTGTAGGTGATCGGGTACTTAACCAACCAGTCGGCCGGGCAAGCTTCGTCAGCGGGGCACTGCTCAAACTCCCAGCCTGCCAAATGAGGCAAAAGATACTGTACCAATCCGCGCATTGAGCTTGATGAGATGGCATCACTGGGCCCACCAATGTAGGCGGGCGCGCTTGTTGATAAAGCCACTGGCTCCCTGTGGTGTTAGACTGAGCGTACGCAGACAGACGCGGCTGTCAATCAAGCAGGACGGTGGGCGGATCCACGCGGCTGTGTAGACTTGTGGACCAAGTGTCGTGATCTTATTATAACCACACGCCTTGTGGACAATAAACAAGTCAACAAGCCAGTGTGTTGTATAATCAACACGACAACAACTAGCCAAGCAGGCCAGTGTTGCTTGCTTACTTTTGCTGGGTTTCAACTTGATCCTCGGCGTGTCGTGGTTAACATCACAGTGGCAGAATTTGGTTTCATGTTCATGTAACATGACATGACCGTAAAATATGACTCTGGACGACACACGGTGCTATTTAATTGTTCAATTTCGTTCACCCGCCACGACCAATTACTCAAATTAATTTCATCCAAACCAGACGTCTTTTTTCTTCTCATGAGTAAGTAACGGCAACTATTTCATTTCTGAGGAAAGTTTTTTTTTCAGCGCGAAACTGTAGACTCCCGTTTTTATTTCTAC
The DNA here is from genome assembly GCF_015706575.1 of Patiria miniata. Taxonomy (NCBI): domain Eukaryota; kingdom Metazoa; phylum Echinodermata; class Asteroidea; order Valvatida; family Asterinidae; genus Patiria; species Patiria miniata. Next base: position 19,347,789 of record NW_024037072.1, on the reverse strand, counting down.
TCTCGTCTACAAAGTGTTTAATATTATTTTGAGTCGGCAAAAGGAAGCAGGCACGGTGGTAAAACCAGTTGCAGACATGATGCACATCTCAACCTCGGAGAAAGGACCTCAACTGTACAATCTGTATCTGTATTTATGGGAATGGGATGCATACAATGGAAGGGTTGACATGTTTTGCACAAAAACGAGAATGAAGGCAAGGAGTATGTGCATTGACTGTAGATGGCGCCGTGTGACTTTGCATGAGAGTCAATGAAGGACGCATGGTGTGCGTGTAAAACCATTATATGCGTTCTTTTAATCCGTTACGCATACGTTGCGCATGAGTTTAATTTTTATCGGACCAAATAATTCCATTTCATAATAAAGCAAACGTCCCATTTCTGATAAACATATACGTTGCGTAGGCCTATCCATTTCGATCGTCCGTCGAACGCATACGCAAAACATGTGTAACTGATAAAACCATAAAACAAACGCGCATAAAGGCGGCGTAATGGTCAGCACGCGCGTATGGCACGGACTGCACGCAACCCAATTTTGAAGTCAATGCGGCTCGTAAAAATAATTTGCTCGTTAAATTACCAATTGACGTGGCTATTTTATCGAGCACGTTTTGGGCGCCATAGGCATCTTACATCAACATGTTGAGATGAAGATATGTGGGTCAACCACACAGAATGTTGAAATGCTCAGTAAGTTTTCCTGAGCTGCATACGACGTGGCCCGTATAATTATGCGCATCACCATCTGCGCACGGGAGTCCGCGGCGCAGCTGTTGCAGAAAACTTTCACCATTTTGTGTTAATTCATCGGACAAAATGTCAGGAATGGACATCTTAAGTCAAAACTATAGGATGCGGATATGTGGTCCTACACATAATAGTGATTCCGCAACAAAATATAATTCTGGGGCGCAGACCGTCTCCCGTTCGCGTACCATGCAAGGCGCTCACGTGTCCTTCAGTTACAGTAATGGCTCGTATTTTTACCGCTGAGGAAAATGACGGTAGTGGTTTTTCCTCAGTCTTCCTTGACTGTGTTTCTTACTAGATGCTGCAGTCGCGATTCCCGTTTATTTGGCAAATTTATACAAAAAAAAATACCGCTACACTCGGGTTTTCATGTAGGCCCTATACAAAATGAAGGGCGCCGGAGATTTGTATTTTGGGGGAATTCGATGCATTGAGCGTTCATGATATTCTTTTTTTTTTACATTCATATTTTATGAAATAACATTCACGTTATATGAAATAAGTACGCAAACATAATTTCGGTTCGGGGTTGATCGAGATGTGAATATATGAAACAGGGAAAAATTGTTGCCTTTTATATATTTTTTGGGGGGTATTGCTACTGGCCCATGGTGAATAGACCTTATTCAGCCATTTTTGATCGTGTTTCCTGAATGTGTTTTATAAATTGTGAACTGTTGAATGGATGGTGCCAGACTATTAATGCGTTCCAAGCCTCACTTTCAATTTTTGTAATGTGGCTTTAAACATTAGGGTATGCTGAATCACAACTATTTAATTATTCATCAGAGCAGACTGGTATTAATTTGTAGTTAACTTTGCTTTAATTTCTATTCGCAAGTTCCAAAAATGAAAATGTTAACCTCGCTTTCAATTTAATATGGCGGACACGTGAATAAAGCCTATAGGCCTTCTTATGGATGCGGTCTCGCTAACTGAGGCATCGGAGGCTGTTTTCTGTGAGTGCCTTATGCATTGAAATCTTAAGGTTATCAATTAACAGGTAATCAGGGTAAGCCTCCATCAAAAACACCGATGTTTCCTTTCTGAACTCTCCCTGCCTTTAATCTTGCCCCTTTCTCCATCTGAAGTGAAAGTGTGAGATTTCACTATTGCGTCCAACAGTCAATTAGGTGGCAATCGGTAAACACAGAGTCCCCGCACCTATAACACAACTCGTCTCTAGAAAACATGATGGATGGCACTTTGGGCACGGGCGATATACACTCCGGCAGCGCGAGACAAATTGAGCCGTCGGACAACATGCATAATCCGGTTGACTGAGAACAGCGGCCGGGCTGATGTATTCTGGTAATTAATTTTGTAAGGCCTGTTCACTGAGCAGTTGCGGAGAATTTCTTTTTCTTTTCAAAATATGCCGGATTTTTGAAAACTTTACTCGACATCTTTTACTTGTATTTTTGTTTTATATAAAGGAGTATAAGATTTGATGAACAATACTGAGATTGCAACATGCAAAAAAAAGCCATAAGCTAATAATAAAAAGATAAGGGCATCCAAGCCACTGCATCCATCATGACAGCATCTTGTACCTCCTCTGGACAAAAATTATGCGGTCCACATTTTGAATGAACCACTGAACAATCAAGAAGATCTAAAAAGATGGAGGCGTTACCATAAAACAATGAAAAGCGAGGACGGGTGGGGCTGGGATAGAGGCTAGATACCATCTGACAATTCACATGGAGAATATGGCCAGCCGGGTGCCAATTGGACTATTTTTCCCGTATCTGACTTCAGTCAGTGGACACTGAATATTGTTTAAGCGCGTCTATTTATGATCACAGACGTGACTGCTATTTTGAAGAACAAAAAACTAAACGCGTGAATATGTAAATTAACGTGTCTGCAATCCGTTTTCTGTACTGTCCAAATTTCAGACCATGTCTTCAATCTTTTTCTGTCTCTTTGGCGTCGTCATGTATGCACCTCATCGTTGCTCCTCTCGTTGTATGAACGGACCGATGGCGGGCAAACCCCCCCCCCCCCACTAAATTCTGAGGCAATGCACACTTTAAAAGCTTGGCAAGTAGACAGAGCTTAATTTTCTTTGAAACAGCTGAGAAATCACATATTAATAATATTTTCTTTCAGTTACTGACGACAATCAAATTGGGAATATTTCAGAATCGACACTCGCATTTTATGTCGCACGTTGACGACCTGCCGAAATAAAACGATTTAAAATATCATTCAGAAGATGACGGAATAGACTGCAACATTCAACGTGAAGTCATACATAACATGATAATAGTAATCTTGACATGGGGTTTACCGGGGGCAGGGTTATATCACGCTCATTATGATGAACTAATCCAGTGCATTTAACCGTGGGGCTATTGGCCGACCGCAGGGGGTCAGTAGGAGTGGACAGAGGTAACAAGAAATGAGAACTTTGGTGAACGCACATGAACTTTCTCGTCAAAAGTTAAAACTTATGTCAGCTTGACTTAAGTAGTTACAGTTGATACTCATCCTGACTGATTACGCATCCAATGCGCCGTGTCAACGCCATCCTTGTTTGTCAAAACCATATCGCGTGCACGTGAGCCTGCTGCGGGAAAATCCACCCGAATAATGGGAAACAATTACTTTGGCTCTGAAAATAAGAGAAGGAGCGAGAAACTCAACGGAACCGGGCGCAGGTTAATGCAATTCTTCAAACTGACACCCGGGTGACGAATGAGTGCCGTTCAGTAATTATAATTGGACCGCCTATTTACTTTTCGCACGTTCCCTTGTGTTGTGTAGGAAGTTAACTCCGGGTGTGTGTTTAGCGGCTCAGGTGTTGGAGATAAAGGCCTGAGTAAAACACCTTGAGCCCGGTGACTGATCCCCCGAATTACCGCTACTGAAAGGCCGGCCGTCACAATAGCACGGCGTTGTCCTTTTGATGCATCGGGGCCCAAGTACGTGCGATGTTTTCTCTTTATTAACCGTTCCATTGGCGGGCCCACCACCGTTACTAATACGCGGGAGCGCTTTCCGCCCAGCCTTCAAAAGAACTCGGGATTTCGATAATTCCTGGTTATTAAATTAAATGAAAACTGGGAACAACCAATTTGGAGATCACTTTAACCTGTCAACAAAGTCAGTTGACCGTGAAGGAGACTGACACTATTTGTATGCCAGCTTTTGGGAAAGACTTCTACGTCGTCCGGAACGGGTTTTTCAAATAAACCGAAAGTAACTTGTTTGTTTGGACCTTTTCAAGACAGAAATACCCCCTACCCCACCCCCACCCACCCTCCAAAACACACGTACACCTGATGAAGTCAGTGTCCCAAGCACGGGAATTAGGGCGGCGGGATACTGACCTTCTGGTCGTAACTACATGTAGTTGATTGCTTCGCACTTTTTTCAATTAAAACTTGTATTTGTTCATGCATGAAAGTGAATGGAAAAGAAAACGTTCTGGTAAGTTGCGCAATATTGCGGCAAGAATAAAACTATTAGACACCTGCAGGATTCTGAATAGCACCACACAGTCCGAACCAAACCTTATAGAGTTGAATATTGTTTACATTTCTAGCTCCATTTTGTATAGGTGGCAACGAGTTGCGTAATTTGGCAATAGATTTGGCAATAATAGTACATACAGTGTACATAATAAGCTTTCGGTTTCAACAAGTTGGAATTTGTTTTGTTTTGGGAAGGTTAGGCATGGTTGTCTGTTCAACATTCACTGCTATTAACTCGATAAGTCTTTCATCAAATTGTATATGTGAATTCATTTGTAATAATGGCCGCCCAGCGTTCTAACCAATCATCGACTTCTAAAACCCCCAAAATAATAGTCCACCAGCCCACCTGCCCCCAAATGTCTGCTGTCCAAGGACGTGAAGGACCATGCAGTTGACCTCCGGGCGTGAAAAATACATCATGCATGGGAGGACGCCCTCCACTGTTGTAAGAACGAATGACCGGTGAATTGCATAAAGTTCACGGTTAAGTAAAAATGAACGTCACTGCCACTAATGCTTATGGTTGCAGACCAGTAAATAAGCCACCATAGACCCCAGTGGTAAATCCTCCAGTTCCAAAATTCAGGAAAAATATTCACAACCCTCCAAGGTATTTAAGACAAAAATATTATTTACCTTATTTCGACGTCTTTCATTTTTTTGTAAAATTTTTTTTTTTGGGGGGGGGGGGGTAACCAATGACTTTTGGGGAAGAAATTTCATCCAAAGATGATCATCCCTAAAAGTAGTCCTGAAGCCCATCGCCATTTAAACAAAATAATACCTACACTCCATAATTGCAAAATAGAGCAAATTTATGGCTCAATTTCATCCGAATTTCACAAAAATACGAGCTCGCATTCCTGTTCACGGCTTCCACCCTTCTTTTTTATGCCTTAAAAATGTTCAAGTTCATGGCCCACAAAATACTATAATAGCAAAATAATTGAGGGTATGCACATCGTTATTTGGCCAGAGTAGGCATTTTTTGGGCCTATGTACTGGCCTGCACCCTTATATTGTGTATAACGGAGCCACCATATTGGAACAGAATCGAGGTTTCACTTGCAAAAGCAGAGACTAAATTCGTATCGTTATGCTGCAAAGAGCCCATATCTCAACAAGCATGTATTGGACACTCTACAGCAATAAATGGACAATGTACAGATTTAAATGCATCCAGATCCCAATGTCATGGATCTACCGCCGAGTTCAGACGATTGCTCAGCAAATCATAGCAAATTTATTACCAGCTTCATCAGATTGGCTCAAGTAAGTCGGCAAGTACGTGGGAGCCATTTTGTGTCCCATTTGTTTTGTAAATACAAAGTTTACCTTCAGGGCAATTCGCAACAAACTTGCTTTCAATGATAAAGTGCGCCTACCTCATTACCTCCACATAGAACGAAGGTGTTCGCATGTATGGTCACTGCCGTGTCATTTCATGTCGTAAAATCTCCAAAGCATAGAAATTGTGTAGATCACAATGAACGCAGACATTGTCGTGACATGTCGGAATACAGTCAGGGACAGTTTACGATAGAGTCTCGATCTGAAATTTCGCCGTACTATGTCGTTGGTCGTGAATTCCTGCGACACACCAAACAATCGTTTTCTTGTCTGCAGCGTTTTGTAACGAACCCCACCAACGTGTCTATATCAACAAAAATGCCCCGAAGAACCGTACTTCCAGAATCAAAATGTGTATGTGATTCTCCTAAGAGTTATCGTTCTTGAAAAAAAACCAGGAGTCCATCATGTAATCGAACGAGGGTGTAAAATTGTGCCCCCTAGCGTGCCCGCCATTTCCATCGTTATGAGTGCCTCTTGTGCCACCCATCTTAATGTAGCTTGGCGCCTTGTGACATCGTGGATTCTCCCCGCAAAAATATTGAAAAATTGCTTCAAAATTCTACAAGGGTCTAGACAGATCCTAAGCGATAGGCTACAGTAAAAAAAAAACTATATCAAAACTTGCAGGTTAGACATAACGTCATTTTGAAGGGCTGGCCTAAACAAAAACTTGACGTTCATAATATCTTTAAAGGACTTATTTTTCACCCCCAAAAAGTTGTTGGAACAACTTCAGAAAAAAGATAATCATCAGAAATTTATTTAAAGGGAAATACATGTGGTTGAAAAAAGTTATTTAAAAATAGAAATTTGGGGTAACTTTTATGAGAGAGAAGTAGAGGACTCTGCAAAGCTATGCGCCTATAGACAAAACCGTTTGTCAGTTTGATACTACTATTATTATCCTGCAAGTACGTACGTCTTAACTTGATGACGGCTGTGTTCGTTTCACATGGACTTTTAATTAAACCTCCCGTTTGGCTAATTATTGTAGCGGTTATTGTAAAGCAAAGGTCGCGTAACATCCTTTTTATTATTCTCTGTGGACTCTGGTTTTAATGCACGGTGTGAAATCACATAGTGTTATGTTATTAATTGATGAAAACATTTCAAAGGGGCTGGTCATAATGTTATATGTCAAGTCCCTGCCTTTCTTTGAACAATAGACACAAAGAAGACATGACGTTGGTCAATCTATTCCTAGTCGGATCTATGGGACGAAGGGTTTATGATAAGACGTCCGAACAGGAACTATACGTAGAGGGTCCGTGAATAAATTCCGCGACATTCGCTTTTATTCAAGAGTCGGTATAGTCTTGAAACGATAATGAGGCGAACCCTGCATTTTAAAAACTTAATATGAAGAAGAACAAAGATGATGCTGTAGAAGGATGAAGATCAGCCTTACTGTGCTCAGATAAATAAAAGATAACAAGATCTGCCCAGGTTTGTGGCCAAATTTCAAAAGTAGTCTTTAAAGCGAGAAGTTAGCGATCACTTTGAAATAGTCCGGCACCTTTCCACTCAATACAGCAGAATCACTCAGAAAGACCCGGGAGCACGACCCAAAATGGCCACCTTGTGACAAAATGGCCTCAAACTTCGACAATGCAGCGTAATGGGACTGATCACAAACCTTACAGTTCACACACAAGAGAGATCTACATCAGGCAGTTGTCAGACAATACCAATTCATACGGTTGTGTAATAACTCGTCAGAACAGCCGACCGTCAATCGTCGATCTCATGTTGCAAGAGCTTCGTTTTTAATTAAAAGATATCGAGAATGCTGTATACAAAAAAAATCAGGGAAACAGTCACAGCAAAGACTGTCGGTGCGAAACGCCGAGGGTGTGAAATAACAACACCGATACATTCCGATTAATATAATTGTCAGCTCCCATTTGTCCTGACTGTCACTGATGTTCTGTGTTTCAACGGATTCTTCTTTGTTACGGTTCTTTTTTTTTTTAATTAAGCGCAGAGTCGAGGGCTTCAAACTAGGGAAGAAAACAATGTATCACTCTCGGCAGCCAAGTGTGAACGGCGTTGTTGATATTCGAACCTTGGCTTGATTGATCATGTTAATAACTACCAACACGTGGGATGAACATTAGTAAAAGTGTGTGCATGTGGGGGGGGGGGGGGGGGGGGGAAGGAGTATTCAGGATAGTTCAGGGCAGTGCTAAGGTGAATGGCGCCCTTTTGGAAAAGAAACCTTGTACTCCGAGTTTTGAATGTTCGCGTGCTAATGTAATAAGTGTGGACATAAAGGATCACGTGAGAACGGCAAATTCGTATGAAGGAATTCATTTCCAGATTCTTATCCTAAAAAAACCCACTCTCCGTCATTCATGACGTTTTTCATATATTGTGATTTTGGAATACTCATTTTTTCTTCTTCTAAGACCCTCTCTTGGAAACAAGTAATAGGTATTATGTAATTCTGTACAAAGCTGTTTGAAACGTCTTAATTACCTCAAAAGAACCCCATCATCTGAGGTCACATCTGAGGGCATGTCTCTGTAGCTCTGTGATTCGCTGGAGAAGGCGGTTTGTATTTTCATTGTCAGTAAATTTCAATAACAAAAACTGCCCTCGGTGAGGGCGCACTTTGTAAGGGGTCTATACACCATGTCACCCATCTTTCCAAAACCGTCTATCCGAGAAACAAGGGACACGTATACTCTCAAAGCAAAGCGATGACTTTTGACAGTGTTTCCCGGACCCAATCAATTGCGTGGTGGCCCATCTCGCAAATATTCGCGGCCATCTGAGGATTTCCTCGCCATCAATATACCACCAAATGAATTTTGCAAAAATATTAATAAATACAAAAAGTCAATGTGTTTTGTGTTAGGTGTTGATTTGTTTTGTCATTTAGAACTTGTTTTGTAACGAAGTTACCAGTTCTTCCACTGACTCCGGACAAAAAAAGCTGTATATTTTCGATAGGAATTCATCAAGCGTTCATACATGTGTATACCCGTATCTTGCAAGCATGCAAACAATTGAGATGAAATGCGCAAGTGCAAGCGCAGTTTCAGCTCCGCTGTCGATTTGGGTATAAACCCCCCCACTCCCCCCCCCCCAAAAAAAAAAACCACGCAAAAACCCTGACTTTTTATGTACGCAATCTCAGAAAATATCAGTCAGGTTTCCGTCATATTAACAGGAAGCGCCACTCTAAATATGACTACTTGTATGGGGAGTTTACACCTTTTTTTTTTATTCCTCTTGAACGGAGTAACTTGCATAAAAAAAGACAAACAAAACTAAATTAAAAGCACAAACCCCATGTGGTTAAACTATGAGCTCTCTGACCCCCGTCCTCATTTTCTGTCCCCCCCCCGGATATCAGCTGTGCAGTACCTTTAAAGCGGCTTCAATTCTAATTTCTGAAGGCCTGGTTTGGCAAAAACTGATCAAACAATCCGTAAAAGCCTTACTTTCGGAGATTCAGCAAGATCATAACAAACACTCGAGTGTTGAGGCTCTGTACAAACAGAAATACTTCCAAAGCTTTTTACCTTGATTGATTGAAAACAAACTCGGGCCTTGCGCGTAATTCCAGAGTTTCTTCTCCCCCTGACCCATTTCAACATTTGAGTTCGCGCGCGCAAAAAAAAGGCCAACTCAAACAGGTTATATGGCCGATGAAGTCAAAACATTTTACCTTTTCATCGGCCCTTTGTTTCGGCAAGATTGCCAGAGCCGATAAATCACACTAATGCACCTTCAAGTCAAGCGCCTGGCAAAAGGAATAAAAAAAGAAGGTTATTTATATATTTACCTGTTTGTCTCTGCCATTGATGTGTTTATTATTCTCATGTCGTCTCCTGAAACGCATGGCTTACTTTCACATTTGGTGATTCAATTGCCTTATCTCTTAAGCGCGACTGCATCTATCATTGGCATAATTGAGCTGTCATAGTGTCCGCATGTCACAATTTTAATTTACACAAGTTCCGGTAGACTTTCCTTGGATTGGAGCCGCGGGCGAGATGCGGAACGGAAGATGAGGCGAGCTCAGTGTATGTACAGTTCGTCTAGAGAGAGTCTTCGGCTGTTCAGTTGGGGAGACTTGGGAAGTGATGAGCAAATAGTAGAATGGATGCGGAGGAGGGAGGTCACGTGGGCGAGAGACGAAGGGAGGCAGCGCGAGACGAAGCAGGGAGGGGGGGGGGGGTATATGTTTAGTCTATTGTTTCAGATCAGGATGACTGAGAAAGACAATGACCAAACCTGAAGGTGCGATTTCTTTTCAATATGACTGAATTGGGGCAAAAAAAACCGACATCGTGCAATTTTCCTATTGCATGAGCAGCTAGATCCTACAAGGGTTGCACTTTGAATTAAAAACATGCCTTCTCGGTTTAACTACCAACTCGATTGTTCCACCAAATTAGACATTTTGCGGCGTGATTTTGGACGAGTATTATGCAGCTGGAACAGTACATTTTCTTTTTCTCCTTCCCATTTTGAATAGTGTGGTTCATGGACAAAGAATGGACGGATCACTCACAAAATGCACGGCATTAATGGTCACGGACAGTTGTCGACCAGGTTTCGTTTCAGTAATTAGTTGCCTTGTCAGAAATGAATTGAAGTCCTAGGGTCCGATGGGAAGTCACGATATGCTACAGGTAAAAACTCACGGGTGTTCTTAATTATTCCCAGTAGATTGATCACTTAAAAAAATCAGATGTAAAACTCCGTGCTTTATAGTAAGCAGTTGTTTGTAGTAAATATGGAAAGTAAAACGATAAGTGTATCGTATCGAGTTGAAGATTTCAATGAAAAGGTTTGTCTACCAAATACCTTCAGCTTATCAACTTGTCCCAAAATAGCTGTTTTTAATTGCACACATTTGTTGTTTTTTTTGTGCCTTGCGTTATGTCTGCACCTGCTTGTTTGCACTTCAACCAATGTGCGAGTATACTCCTGAGACCAGAGGAGGCTTCTGCACAGTAGAGGAAGAAGAAACGAGCAGAATTTGAACCTAATACGTAGGAATCAAAGGTGCAGGTTACTGGATAAAGTGAGTATTCATTACCAAGACTTGCACCCCACAAAAGGTGTAGATTCATTCTTCACTGATACGTAAATTGCGCTAGTGGTTCAATATAGACACTACATGGTGTTAATCTGACACTATTATTGTATACAGTGCGCGTTTTATCTAATGCTTGTGATACCTAAATGCAATACATATAATTTATGTATATCGTTCATCGATTTTATCATTGTATCTATGGATGTCATCAATTATCAGTACATAATCAAGTGCATCGTCGCCCACAAGGATTCTATAAACACCAATCGTCTGTTGGATAGCTAGACCGAGACCTACGCGCCGTCACCTGCAGAAAGCTCAGCTTCCCGCCCGATCAGTTTATGAAATTATACCGTCATTCACGCTCCAAAGACAGGCCAGATGATACGACAATATAGCAACCGGCAAGATAGTGTATCTCTATGGGCCCTTACCATTTCATATTACAAATTAATTAAAAAGACGCGTCGCCACGCCTGGTCTGTTCCCCGGTGATGTCGCCAGTTGCGCGTGCCACTCGGAAGCCACCGGGCCGGGGACGGCAAGAGATCTCGTCTCAACCCGCTAAGCTCAGGTTACTTCCCAAAAATCCCCGGGAAAAAAAACTAAGAGAAATGTACAGATGGACACCGGTCCAAATGAAAGCAATAATTTCATAAATCCAGACACGTGCGACAAATTTTCATCTTCAGCAATAAATATATTGGGTTTCGGCAGCCACTCTCTTAGCGCACGTCACCCAAGCCGAGTCATCGGGGACTTTTTAAAGTGATATTTATGGGCTTCTTGGACACCGAAATATAAACACGGCTAAATCTTTCCAAACAAACAGCATTTTCAGCTGAAAGTAGAGAACCGTTCGATGAGAACGGTAAATAATTTATGATGAAAAATGCGATTACCGAAGCTGTCATATCTTGCAGGAGTTCGGGCTAACAATTAACAAAACACAGATTTTTTTAATGCAAGTAAACCACATCTTAAGGAGGTCTTAAGCATGAAAAACCATATAAGGTAAAGAACACACACCAAAGAAACACTTTAACACATTATAACAATCTCAGAATGTACCGTTCTGCATGGATTGGCGGATGTCCTTGACTTCTATGATATATCAGTTGATTTTAGAAAGTTCTACTTTGTATTACTATACAGTGATGACCATGCATTAGCAAGGTAATTCTCTCTGAATTAATGGGCGTGTTTTAGTTTCAAGTGTCATTATCATTAATTAAGAACCTCTGAGAACGCGCAAACCGTGCTCGTTTGTGACAAATTATTCCTATGTAATCACCACGATTATTGACAATAATCATTATGGCAGTATCATTATGAGGCTAAATTGTGATTGCTAGCGAGATTTTCTTGAGGGACCGAGATTCCACAGAAAACTGCCCGTAAACTCTGCCCTTCAGCGTTGTCTACACGGCACCGCGTAGAGTGGCTACTAGGTCTTGAGTGCAGGGATAACATTGCCCATCCGAGTGTAATGGGGATCGTGGGTTCTTCAACAACGGGAAACGAGGCGTCATGATCGCTTCTGTCCATCGCTTGCGAATGATACGAAAAAGTAGGCCATTATTAATACGGCGGAAACTTTTTGGGGGGAGATGGAAATTGCTGCGAGGCGGGTTGAGTCTATCGGGACAATCACTAAGATGTATGTCGGGACAGACGATTTGTGTCAGTTTAATTTCTTCTGGGCATGGCACAGGAAACAGAATGCCATAACCGACGTGATTTCTGGCCCCAGAGAAAAAATTAAGGAGGGGAAAAATGAATGAATGGGATAGGCGATCAGGAGGAACTGGGGAGTGGGCTTTTACCAAAGCACAAACGGTTTCCGGGATTCATTTCCGATTGTTTTTAGCGTGTATTCAATTTCGGTTCGCATACCAATTTTGATGTCTGCATTAAGCAGTTAACCATCGTGTGGTCATTACAAAGGATGCTATCATTTGAATGATGCAGGTCTTCGTAGAAATTGTTAGATAAGCCACACAAAAAAATGTCTTGCAAAAACAACCGGAAGTACTTTGATGGTGGAATCTCCGCCAAAATGGACTCTTTTGGTTAATTTTATCATTTATTTTTTTAAGGAATAATGATGACCAATCAATCTGGCAGCGGAACACACTGCGGTGCTTACACAGTCTAGATAGGATTTGATTTGCAAATTTCGGAATCTAAAGGGATGGTCGACGTTTCTGCCTGTTCACAGCTTTTTAAAGGTCACACACACTTCAGTCGACGCTTAGTCAAAGTCCAACACTATAGTGGGTAAAAACTAGGCTGACCGAAGTTACCTGAATGATATAAATCGTAAAAGTTAACAGGATTTTACGTTTCAGTCCTGTCTGAAAACTCATTTTGAGACAGTGGTCAAATAAATTTCTATTTGCTACCATCTTTTCTAGACTCAAATACCTCATTTTGGTTAATACAACAACGGGTTACCGAAGACGCGATAGAAGGCGCCCGTTGAGTGCATAATTTAATCGCCGAATCTGCACGGATACCATATAGGCCTATACTAGCTGAAAAGTTTCAAATCCCAAATGCGGGGCGGAGGGGGTTGGGGTGCCTATGCGACGCGAGGGGCATTTTTTCTACCTTTTTATAGTTCACTAATCATTGGCGGGAATGGGGAAGAGTAGGCTATGCAATATCGCCTGCACTCCTCTGCATGTGTTTGATTTTTTTAAGAAAAAAAGAAAACAATTGACTTTTTTGGGGGCCGGGGGGGGGGGGGGGGTGCCGCATTGCCCACGTTGCTCCTCCTTTGGTTAGCCATTGATTGATATCACACAGGCACATCATCTAAACATAATCGATAAAATCTAAGTTTCTGGTTTATTTACATAATCTGCCCTCCATTCTGGTTCAATGTTCTAAGATTTGACAACTCGTTCAGTACCATTGTCACGTCGCACGCATTGTTTGGCTCATTTTCAGTTTAGCATGGCCACCATTGGCTCTTTTTACAGCCATTTTTAGAGAACAGCCATGGTGGAGCCGAATCGAGGCCGAACATGTATGTGCTAAAGTGGTCACAACGTGAACGGTGCGGCCTCTCTTTCGAACCAACCCACCAAAGTGCGCCCACAGTCACTGACTTTAAAGATGAATTCCCCGTGCTATTTTCGACTTTCATGCCAAAAAATAGATTCCTTTTCTAAATTGCACATTTTCTAGCAATACGAAAGTTATTGACTTTTGAATGAGACATCGACCGAAAAAAAAATCGGCCCATGTTTAGTGATGGAATTATTACTTTACTATTTCGAATTATTGGCTGCCAAACAATAATTCCCGTTCTTGCGGGGTAGGCTGGTTCCCGCCCCACAATCTGTATCGATAATGTACGGAACGGGAGCCAGTAAACTCGCAAAGCGGATCTGTTTACGCCTTAATCAAAAACCTGATTTTTTCCCCAGAGGTTTACAGACCTCCACAAATGGAGGGAAAGGAGGCTTTTGATTGGGATAAAACAAACAAAAATGAACAATCGAATTTATTGAAGTTCATGTGGAACATAACATTAAGAGTGAAGGATATCCAGTCCGTATTGTGCGTTCATTGTCAGTGACCACGCCTCATCTGTTCATTTCTGTAATTACATACAGTATAAGGGTATTAGGTGGTATATCATCTGCGATTATCATTAAAGGGAATATACGTCATTTGCTTTTGCTGTAATTTTCAGAAATGGATGGAATTGGGGGGTTGGAAATATATAGCAAATATAGTTACACTGACTTTTTTGAGGTATTGGGTTCGAAAATGCTATAAAAACCAAGAAAAACAATCATTTTCCTGTAGTCTGGTTCCCTGACTCCATATAAGAAGAAACAGAGCAGTTTGCATACATTGGGGAATTGTAAGGTCAGGGAACCAGTCTAGCTGGCTCGTACCCGTTCATAGGTTTGTAATCGATTGCAAACAAGTGCGATGGTCAATTGGGGCCAGTATTTGAAAAAAGACCAAAGAGCGTCTTCACCGATTCTTGAACACAGCGGAAATAATCCTAAATTTTCCACACAATAAACCAAACCCAGCCAAGCTCAAAACCCATAGCTAGCCAGGTTTTGCTCGCACATAATATAGACCAATGTGCTTCACACACTTTAGGTCACCCATGCATGTTTGCATACTCACCATGTGCACGTTATGTACACTTATTAAATAGTGAAAAGGTTGAACTTCACGCCACCAAATTTGAACACGAGGAACTGTTATAGATTAATCCGGACACGTGATCACTGTACACTCACAGGCCCCCTTCAATGGAGAAACCATTGTACACGCTGTTGTGCAAAACATTTGCCCCCTGATGGATTTTCTGAACAATATCTAACACAATGCTTTCATCATTGACAGGGGCTTTCGTGATATAATTGACAACGTGCATGCCCGGCTTGGTCTATATATGCCATCAGTGTAATCACCTATATAGAATCTATTTCAAGGCCCGAGAAGTGCATTTGTTGATACATGTAGTATGCTGGAGACGTAGGGCCAGTCTCCTGTTCTCTGAGTCACCGAATGATCGAGTCACTGAGTATAAATAATGTCCTACACTCTGAAAACACTCTAGTTAAATTTGACTAGGAAACTCTCTAACAAGTTGTACCCAGATGAATAGCTGTAGTCAGTTGGGTGGAAGTTTGACTGTTTTCTATCATAGTCAAATCTAACTATTGTAAAATGAGACTTTCGGGTCCAGCTTGACAGGCCAGCTGGAGATTATCCCAGTTTTATTTTGAAATCCTTGTATTGCACCTTTCGCTCTTTGCACTAATGGTGTTTCAAAATGGGTCGTGTCTGCGATCGTGCGATTTTTTTTTATATTCGTGTCATCCTGGGTGGAAGCCTCAGTGTTTCATCTATATTTATTTGAGAACCAAAATAAGGTCAGGAGATTAGTTCTTGTTTGTGTAGGGGTTCCTGCAGTCAATGAAAATGGCACCCAGTGAAGAATTGGCATGGAAACTGTTAATAATGAGGAAACAATTGTGCTTTAAAGTTCAGTCTAAGTGTGGCACTTTTTAAATACACTTTAGAGGCACGGACATGTGTTTTAGGGTGAATCCATTGGGCCGCTATCAGTCTTAAACCCGCGTCTTTAGGTTTAGGTTGTTATGCCTCTCTCGTGCAATTTTGATCCCAGAGGAGAAGACATCTCATAAGAAAACCTAATTTCCATGAAAACCTATTAAACCGAAACAAAATGGAAAGATAGACCTTATTTACGATTGGTAGTCAAGACTAAACGTTTATGTGTTCAATCCGGGTGACGGATAACGACATGGTAAATCCCTCCATGATTGGAAAACATCTTCAAACCAATACCCAGTGTAAGCATGAAGTATTGCGGACCCCACACACTTCGAGTCTTGAGCTCAACAAGTCTCCGCTTGGTTTTTTTTTCATCAGCGAGATCCATCAAGACAAAAAAGCAAGTTGCTCGGCCCTCTAATATAAGACCGTGCTAAGATGCAAAAAAAAGAGGTAACTCCAGGCTCTTGCGCCGGATGATTTATTGTGTTGTAACAAGGACAGAAAATTTGCAAAGTGCTTTTCCCGTCAGAGGGGGCAACGAGCTCGCGGGAATATCAATAATCGACTCGGAAAACATGACTTCAGACTCGGGCTCTAATTAGATAAAAGACTAGCTGAGAAATTAAGACATTAATCAGTTACACGATATCCCCCGCGCCGGGGTAAGGCAAGACGCGAGAGGCTTTCGCCGGGGTTGATATAAACTCTCTACATCGCCCCTGGGCCGAGGAGCGCGAGGTACGCGTGCATTTACTGCAACGGCGCTACGGGTAATAAGAAGTTTCGACATAAGATCCGACAGCAGAATTAATGGCAGGACGGTAATTCCGTTGCCAGGCCGATCAAAACCATTTTACTTCCGCATTACGGCGGTTTACATGTCAATTTGGACGAGCGAATAAATATTGATCATGAGTGCATGATGGAGAGCCTTCTTCCCCCCGTAGCTAGGCAAGCAACTTGACTGCGACGCGGACGCTGGAGAGGGCAAAGATGGAGCAAGGCCTGGATTGTTTTTTTCCCCTTTCTCTCACCCTTCTTCTTGTGTAGTACGAGTGGGCGCTAGGGTGGAATGGATGCGGTAATGGACTTCTAATATTTGTTTCTTCCTTCCTCGCATTAGGCGCGTCTGAATCTTGACAGTTGCCCCCACATCAATTACCCATCTCTCCGCTAGGCCCCTGTGGCCGTCACTTCCTCTCTGTGCAAGTGTAATTTCTAGTCATCCTTCTCGCCTCTCCAGCCAGGATCTGCCGTAATATCAATATCAAATTCTTATTATGGCTCCATTTTTATTAGCTATTCCATCCAGCATCATTCAATCTTGTGGTTGATATCGGCGAATATATAGATTAGTCCGCCACACTCCGGTCGCGGCATTAGGCCATCGCCGCCTGTTGAATCTGGGACGTGTGAGCTGAAAATTGTCGCCATTTTATTTTTAAAACATGAAACATAAAACAGAGCTCGGAGAGTAGCAAACTTGAATGTTGCATGTGATGAAGCTTTTGTCTGCTGAGTAGTTAATAAAAATGAACTGAGAATCGCCCACACAGAAGCAGTGGACTCTATGTCTTTTGGGTCTAAGCGCAACCTTTCCTTGGTAAGAAAAAAATGTGCATTTTCTACCGTAGCTTCCAACACGAAGAATTCCTTCTTACTGCGGAAATTGCGCTTATAATCACCATTCTGTGCTAACAGCGCTAGCACGGCTCATCATAAAAGCACAGAATCTTATATGAGCATAAGCACATAATTATTCCTGGCTAACCGTGAAAAAAGTTTACCGTCATGGTTCAGAATTATCTGCTGCATTTATCTAAGAATTTTTGTTTAAGAAGGGCCATGAAATTGGCCCTGGTAAATTAGGCAATACCTAAACTGCGGAGCCAACTAGACAACCTCACGAGACCAAATTCCTTAAAAACAAAAAACAAATCACCAGCTGATGTGAGCTCATCAAGCGCGCACGCTGTACCAAAAAAAAACCACACACGGGACTCGATACCTCTGGAGTCATTAGTAACAAGTTCTTAGACTGATCCAATATCATTTTATCATCATCAAGGCATTAGGCTTGAGACTGGGGCGGGCGCGTTCCGTCGGTCTAGGACATGAGGGGGAAGTCCTCAGTGGCGCCTGGCACATCCGAGGAGCCATCTCCACACATACCTGGGTCGTCTTGCTTGCTCTGTGTGCTTCAAGACAGTCTTCAGACTTGTTTTGGGTTTATCGGTTACGTGTCCCGTAATGCGATAGGCCTGCCAAGTTATTAACTGGCCCGTGGATGTTTTTGACTCGTGCAATTTTCAGGTGAAATCTTCCCTGCTCAGGTTGAAGGGTTGTTGTAAAAAGTCATTTTGAAGATTCTCGCTATAAGGCAAATGTAAGAAGGACTGCGATATTCTGAAACCGAACAGTCTGTGATATGAAATTGAATGACATTGGCCGGAATAAAAAATTACATCGAGAAGAAGGGTTGGGGGAGTAACTTTCCAACAGGCCCCTATCGGTTCCCAAATTGGTGGATGAATTAGGCCTACCGACTGAAACTTCTTGGAAACCCACCTTTGCGCATGTCAGCATCGCCCAACGCTTTTAAAGTGTATGGTGAAATCTAATGGCGTATCTTCCATCATTTCAGCGTGTCAGAATTGCTTAGTTCGAAGCGGTCAACGGCAATCAATGATAAAGCATTTCGAAGGCACAGAATAGAATATGATGTCATAAATTGAACGCAAGGTCATAGACCCATATACATTTAGTTTGGAACCTCGGGCGTCCAAATCTTCACACAAACTCTCGGTAAAAGAAAAAGAAGAATTACAGAAAAGGAAAATTGTACAGTCGCTGTTGCCACAGAACAAGCTATAATGAGACTAAGCAATTGAAAGTTTAATCCCTATTTTTCGGTGACTTTTAATCCGATCTAACGCTAATGATAATGGTAACAGCGGGAGGCAGGCTGTGTGTACCGACCGACCCCGGTACCGTAGCTTAAGGGGGGTGTACCGACTCATACGCCGTGTGCTGCCCAGCTGGTTCAGCCTGGTGTTCTCAACCCGCCCCGGTCAACGTCTTGATATTCCCTGAACACCCAATTTAGCGGTACGCGGCCCGCCCTAGCATAACTGACCGCAAGGCACAAAATACCCCGTGTGCCCGCTCGGCAAAGCACGGCGATTTACAAGGAAAATACACACGTTGACGGCTCTTAAAAATTTAATACGTTGGATGGGAGATGCTCCGACTGATTAGGGTGTTATTTGGGACATACGCGGCCATCTAAACTCGCTTGACCTCGGCTGAATTTCACGGGGCTTTGTTGAGTTACAGTTTTTAATCGGCAGGATCTGCAGGGTCGACGAACTGCAATTTTCATGTTGGTATAATAATGATGGAAATATTACGAGACTCGATTAGCTGCGGGCCTTCCTCGCGAAAGACCAGGGACGGATCCAGAACCAAAGTTGCAAATTCGAAAAGCGGGGGTGGGTGGGGAGAGCAGGGGAGAGCAGGGGAGAGGGTGTGGACCTCATCACTGTTACTCCGCCCCTTCCCATCGGAACCGCCTTAGGAATTGTGTCGTTGAGGGCAACTACAGAGAATTTGCGTATATAGTTACGCGTCCCATTTGGAGCAGGTCCCTGCAATTTTAATTAGGGTTTTGGCCTCAATCAAACCGCTTTTCAAAATTCATTTACTATTGGAAAATTAGCCAAGAGGTAATATAAAAAAGAGACAAATATGAACGAAACTTACCGTTTTATTGGCTTAATTAAAGGTATTTCCCTTTTGAATCTATTGCTGCTTCATTGGAAAAAAATACTTTCTGCGATCTGCATTAAATATTGCACTCTATAATTGCTTTACAATGTCCAATCCCGCATTTTTAGGCCGCACGGAAGCTTCTGGGAAAAGCATAACCAAAGTTCGAATCAAAAATCTTGTTTTATTTAAAACCACCTTTCTACCGAGATGTGGTATTAAGCTGAGTGTTGTTGTGCCGAGGTTTAGGCGGGATCAATGTACGGACTTGTTAGTTCAACGATGCGAGGCGGTCCGTCCGGGCCGACTGTATACCCGGCCCAGGTGTGCGTTGTTATCCCCGCTCGACTGCCCACGCTATTGTCCAATCCAACTGCGGTCTAATTTTTTGTTTGCCCAACCAGACGATTTTTTCCCCCACAGCACCTCCCAGCGCTCTCCTAAGAAAAGAAGGGGTAAAAACATTCTCCTCAAACTTAGGGCTGAAAGTGTTGGCAGACAATTGAGCAATCGGCCAGATTACCTGCCGTATTTACAATAGCATTGTTCCCTTGATTGGCTTGGCATTTTTCAATTTGGAGGCGGCCTTTTGTTGTGCCCCTTTTGAAGCCCTTTTCGCCCCGTCAAACGAGCGGTTGGGAACTGGGCCTGCTTGTCGAGCTGTCCCTCGAGGCGATGCCCGCCCCGGATTACCGGACATTGCACTGCATAAGAGGCTGACGTGATTGCGGGAAAAATGATTCTAACAATATTTATTATGTTGTTATTAACAATTAGACCAAGCGTGTCAAGAAAGTTTTTTCTGTGATGTGTTGAAACAGAGATGAAACTTCGCACACATTACAATTTGTTTTACAGAGCTAGTTCGAACTACGTTTTCCTCACACATGTAGTGACATAATTGTGGTATGAATTTGTACTTGTTTTTTTCTTATATTTTCAACCTTAAAATATCACCAAATCTCTCATTGGAAATAAAACATTACATGAGATGTACTTACATGTATTTAAATCAATAAGTACCAAATTTAACTTATTTTTGCTGGTACCCATTACCCTATGAAAGGTGGCTGGACCGCTAATCTCTTTCTCAAAATTATGTATAAGTCAACGCAGACGTAGCACGGCATTGTGGGTAGGTCGCCGCCCGGGTTATTCCTTCGCTCGCACCCACCGTCCTTCACTGGGCGCTTGGAAGGACTAATTTCTTCTGGATGCATGACTTAACTTCTTCGAGCCCCCATTGGATAGAATTTGTTTGAACAATATACGGGTCAATATTCACTTCCGCCTGCGCATGACACGTGCGCACAGAATGTACGTGCATGGGTGCGGCAGTTACAAAGCTCTCCACAATGCTTTGCGCGCCTGTGCTTCTTTCACAAAATGGTGTGCAGGAGATTAGCCCTTCCCGGCCCAACGCCTGTTTTAGGGCGGTGGGTACGAGCGAAGGTTTATTTCGTGCATAGAGGTTGTTCGTACCAAGTATTGACCCAAGGCTGGTCATTATTTTCGCTCGTACCCCCGCCCTGCAAACAGGGCGCTGGGATACGCTGATGAGCTTCACAGAATCTTTTATTTGTATGACCCCCTCGATACAACCCAGTACATTATCACCCCCACGCTCTGAATGGAACGGGCACAGGTGCACACGTCGCGGTCGGATCAGACGATGAGCCTTAAGACGAACACCTGCAAAGTCTCAGGTACAGCATTCCCCGACCCCCCCCCCCCCCCCCCAAAAAAAGCTTACCCCGAAATCGGGTCAAAGTATTCCCCTTGATTAGGTGCATGCACACCCCAGGGATCCGTGCATGAGGGTACATTCACCGCACACGGACGGGTACCGTACCGGGTGCGCTAAGGACGGTATTTATTGATATGAGTGAAAAGCCGCGAACTTGTCTTACCCGGCATCGTATTGGAAGAAGCCCGAGGGTGAGACAGAAAACCAAACCATTATTACCCTCTTTTCGAGTTTCTTTTTGTGGGCACTGTTCAAAGTCTCCCGGTTTGTGTGCATAAGCCCGGCAAAGGATACAATCAAACGGCTGAATAGAGTATAACAAACTCGGGTTTCTGCTTTCAAAGCGCCAATGTTATTACACATGTCGGGAAGAATGCGAACTGGCCCTCGCGGCTTCGACTGAACAAGGGAAAGGTGAACCGCAGCCGCGAATAAACAAAACGCCAACATTTCAACCCTTCAAGATTAGACGGTGACATTTCTCTCATAAAAAGACAGAACGACAAAAGGCACACACAATTTAGACCGCATTATTTTATTTTTTTTTGGGGGGGGGGGGAGGGGAGGAACGCACTGTAATCCTTGGTGGCGCTGTTCAAACTTTACATTCATCTCTGAATCAGTACAGTCAGATGATTGGTCAGATAGCTGTCACAATTAAAAAATACGGCGTTAAGCCCGGTTCATACTCGGCGCTGCGCGAAAGCGAAAGCCAACGCGAAATCGTGACGTCATCAAGTATTTGCGCTACGAATTCGTAAAAAGTTGAACCTATTTCAGCGAATGTTTCATGACGTCAAAATCGCCTCGTATTCGCATTCGAGTGAAGTTTGAACCGGCGGGGCTTAATTAAAGCAGCAATGCCAAGCCCTCGTCCGGGTGCATACTCGAAACACAACGCCTCTAAATGCAGAAACCGGGAATTTCGCCTGGCATTGAATTTAAGCCCGGTTCATACTTCACGCGAATGCGAATGCGAAGCAAATTGGACGTCATGAAACATTCGCTGCGAAATTCGCCCGAGTTGAAATATGTTCAACTTTTACGAATTCGCAGCGCGAATACTTGTCGTAACGTCACAAATTCGCGTTCGCTTTCGCTTTCGCGCCGAGTATGAACCGGGCTTCATGCGAGTTTTATTTTTTTTAATCTTAATTTTCAGGATCGACAACACTAATTGTTCACCCGAGACACCCGTTCTGTCGCGAACATGATCCGTACTGTCATGAAAACGTGTTCGGAAAACGGTCGTTTTCGAACTGGGCAGGATTGTGCCCATATCCGCTCCGTTCACAAGTACCCCCTCACCGGCAAAGAGAGTACAGTTTGGGGTGACCTTCGCTCGTACCCCCCGCCCTGCAAATAGGAGATGGGATACTCTTATGAATTCACGCTCTGATTGGTTGGATTTTGCATGACCTGTGACCTGCGCGTCATCACGGTCATGACTCTGCAAGGTTTGAAACGGCCGTTAAGACTGATTCATTACTCTTTTATTCCAGTTTAGAGAGGTTTTTTTGTCGTTGAAAAGCGTATAATAATGTAGGAAATTCTGCTAAACCTATCTGCTAAACCTACAATTCCCGTCACTTGCTCAGGCTCCGTTTCGAATCACAAACGGTCGGATTGCATTATGCGACGCTCAAAATTGTGTCCACATGGTCCCCAATGAAACAGAAATCACATCCGGTATGGAAAGCGTGTATTTCCATGGGAAGTTTTCGGATAGCATTTGCGTACATTGTCTAACTGCGGTCTTGAATAGCTGCAACCAGATGCTCTATACATAGGTCATAGGCAACTTCCTTCACAAGATTCTGTGAAGCTCATAAGAGTATCCCAGCGTCCTGTTTGCAGGGCGGGGGTACGAGCGAAATTGGGAGCCCACGTGACCTATAAGATTCGTCTAGGTTTAAATAGTTTGGAACTTATAGTTGTGGGTACCAATACTACGTTTTAGGTCCACTCATTTACCGCAATTTGTACTGCCACATCAACAGTGAATGCATCTTACAGCTAGTACATGACGATAGTAATGTATACCTCGGAAGTATACTATTGATTATGGGAAAGAAGGGTCGCGCAAGAAGAAAATGTTCATATCCCCTTGGATTGCCCCCATGATAACCACATAAAAATCAACCATTGGAATTATTTGCAGCATTGGCTAATGGTCGTTCGTGGTACATTTTGTAATCTGCTGCCACTGATATAGATTTATTGGAGTATTAAGTAGCGCCCTCATCTGTTTTAAACAGCGCGCTCGCGTGTTTTACGCGAGTCGAAAAGTCTTATGAAAACTGTCGATTTTAATAGGAAACTTGACATTTTTTTTTTATGTAAAGTTTCAAATTAGTTCACATTTCGTCGGGTGCGTGGAAGAAGGTTGTTAGGGCCAAAACAAAATGGGTCAAAAAGATGTTTGTGGTATATCGATAGAGCTTTGAAATATCTATCATTTGATATACATTTTGTATCGAGGGGCTACGTCATTCTTATGTCATTAACAGTATGAAAACGACAGAAGGATGTTTTTCATTATTTTTCCCCGGCAAAAGGACGTTAGCGTGTAATTTTAATGTAACAAGATTCGTTCCAAGTGCGCTAACGTCCCACTCAGGGTACGCAAAGCCAAGTTTGTTCCCGGCAAATGATTTATCATACCGCTTAAGCGCACGTTTAAGGCAGTACAGGGGAAATTCCCTGTAAAAGATCGTTAAAACATGTAAATACTTCAAAATTATGTAATACTTTTGAAATGAAAATGCACTATTTCAATTATTAACGAATTTCATGAGTCAAAACTTCAGCCTTATGTGAATTTAAATTTAGAAATAGGAGCACAAAACCTTTCAACTCGATTATCTTTTTGCGTGCCTTGGCTGCTAACGTTATAACGTCCTTTTCCTTGGCACACGATTTTGTCTTTATATACAGTAATGTTCAAGTGTTTACTTTTTAAAAGTAATTTTGTCTGGCTCAGCCCTTGTGCTTAAAAAAATCCTCCTGGTATCGATAGAGGGCGATGTTATTAAGAGCCATGCACCAAGGAATTTCGCTCGTACACCCCCCCCCCCGCCCTGCAAACAAGACGCATTAATTTTATTTTAAATGAGTTGATAATTAATATTCATTGTTTTCATTTAGAAAACTTGAAATTCAACGACCATTTTGTACATCAAATATACTCGGAACGTACGGGCGAACTTTTTGCCTGCTAACAGTGCTATTTGGTTCCGTAATTTTGAAGATTCCAGATCAACATTACTCAATGTTATCTTACAAAAACATCAAACTGTAGGTCATCTTAACTGTATGATATTACGAAGCAAGTAATTTATTTAAAGATTTGATCAGAACATTAAAAGCTACAAGTGATAAAGCGAAATCGGAAACGAAGCCGCGCTTTGAAAAAGGGCCATTAATGTCGTCATGTTTATTTTTAGCTACGGAGGCTGCCTGACCTACAATTTAAGACGTGAGCGTCGGGAATAATTGTCAGGTCTGGGAACCAGACTAGGAAATAGTTTGTGACATTCAGCTTATGCACCAATTCTGCATTCTTGTCTTTCTAAATTCTTGAGCAACGATTTTTAGACGTGGGTTTGAATGGAGGTGTGTTGCACCATTCAGGCCAAATCAGGGTGCTGGATTAACCGGTTTTTGAACTGGAAACGGGTACAAAGCTGAAATTTTGAAGAAAAAACAGCAACAGCAGCAACAGCAGCAACATCAGCACCAGCAGCACTAGCATTAGCAACAGCAACAACAGCAACAACAACAGCAACAACAGCAACAACAACAGCAACAACAGTAACAACAACAGCAACAACAACACCAACAACACCTACAAACCCAACAACACCGCAACAACACCAACAACACCAACAACACCACCAACACCACCAACAATGCCAACAACAACAACAATATTTTAACTGTGTATTTAGACATTCGTGTTTGGCAGTGAATGACATGAGAGCTAGAGGTACGGTGTGTACTCCAATAAACTAAACTAAAAGAAAAAATAACGATTTTTCAAATACAATTGACGTTAAAAGTTTATCGTAATTTTTTGACCATTTGGTAGCAAGTTTTAACCTTCAAGAAATTTTTCGAAGACTTCATTATCAACTGAACGGCCGGAAGTGGTATTCTTCTCTACAAAGCACCTTCATGTCTTTGTTTTTTTAAAGACGCATTTCCCTTGCAAGTTTTGAGTTTCACCTCGAAAAAGGGATGATTTTTTTTTTCGGAATTGTTACTTTCCTCGCTTTTGCATGAGACATTGAACAAAAACAATCCACCGACGTTTAGATATAGATTTATTTCTTAACGAAATTCGAATTATTGGCTGCCAGACAATAATACAACTCTTGCAGGGCGGGTTACTTGTGCACAAAATGAAGGCCTTTTTCAGAGGGTTGCAGACGCCCAACATCTGAATAAAGTAGTTTTTTTCGTTAAAACAAAACATACAAATTGAAAATTTGTGACGGGAAGACAAAATCCAAAATCCATTTCTTTTTTTAAAAGAGTCTTGGTATACATCTTTAATGCTTCATGGTTTGATTATGTTTTACATTAAA
This sequence comes from Patiria miniata, assembly GCF_015706575.1. Taxonomy (NCBI): domain Eukaryota; kingdom Metazoa; phylum Echinodermata; class Asteroidea; order Valvatida; family Asterinidae; genus Patiria; species Patiria miniata. Next base: position 19,321,975 of record NW_024037072.1, on the reverse strand, counting down.
TCCCATTAGTGCATATTTCTTTATTTTAACTTCAGAGCAATTCTCCAAGAGATTTCCTCAAAAGTCAGGTTCCCTTTCCGTTTCAATGGTAGCATTAGAGGGCGCTATTTATGCTTGATAGTCAATCTCGTGCGGCGAGTCACGAGTGTGTACTTTTTATGGGGGGCGTGGAACACCTGTGTACGGATGCTTAACCTGCTTTGCTGTTGTCAGTAGGAAGGCGTGAAAGTGGTAAGTACTGTGTTTATGTTTCTGTATCGTACTACTGTCAAACTCCTAGCCCATTGCCTATCGTTGTTATTCAGAACACTAAATTAATGCTGAAATGTAGCTGGCATTATAGGCGAACACACATATGCAGCAGTTCCATTGGAACCGGCGGGGACTTCAAATTATTGGTGTTAAGGCCTAGTAGTAGCACTTGGACCTGTATTTACAAGCATATGGTTTCACGGACTGCTGCATGTGTTGTGATATTTTTGTCCTGGCCTTTTATAATTCGGTGGCAAATGACGTGCCTTTCCCCTGTGTTGCTGTAATAATGGACCGTAGTCAGGTTTCAATCTTTGTACATGTATATCATTTGTACGGTATCTTTTCAAGATCGATCCGTCGTGGTTTGTTTGGATGCCTCAACTATAACTTCGAACAGTCACTGCATATGTGTTCAAAAGGACTCGCTCAGTAAATGTCGAATTTTTCATTCGTGTTTACTTTTTTCTATGCCTTTTTAAAAAATAATACACTGGAGTTTTATGGCAGTCTCAAATCGGCGTCACGGTGGATAAGAAACAGAAGTGACGATTTAGTTATTACAGTGTGCCGTTCGTTACACACGAATAGTCGCAGGTAATGATTTAATGGTACTTCAAAATCGATAAAAAGTAGGCATTCAACCCACCGAAACCCACGTACATATGAAATACTGCTCTGTTGGGCCATATACTGTTATGTTACGCCATATGCCTGCTTTACATTGGTTCACTACAATTTCGTGATGTGTGCTTTTGCTACACAAGCTAGGATAGGCATGAGTGCATTTACTGTTAAAACATTATCCAAAAATATAAAGGCTGCTATACCTGCCAAGGTCTACAACCATGCCGTGAATTACAAATGCGCCCATTCTGTAGCCTGTATGTCGGTTCCGCTTTACTCATAGGGCCTTTAGGGATACGATTATTTATGCTTCAGGTTAGAAACCTTGAACCTTGGCAACTTTTTAGCTGGATTTTCAGGTCAGTCAGTGCGCGCAGTAGACGGTGAACGCCTCGCTGCCACTGTAATGCACGTACCATCTGTCATTATGATGAGACTACCAGGGCAGTAAAATAAAATTTGGGGTTTTTTCCAACCGTGTGCAAATGACGCTCATTGCTGTAAAATTATCTTTTTTTAACGACAATTTTTTGAATCTAGGATTTCGTATTCCTTTTCTATTATCACTGAATTGGCGATAAAAGTCCGAAATGTTCATCTTGTCTGCATATCCATGGAGCGTAGCATGTACCCTCATGTATTCACCACTCACCTTCAATTCGTGCAGGTGGATTTGCCAATAAAAAAATGACCTGATATCGCCTTCATGGTTGACTAGACGTCTTGCCATCATAAAATATATGCATTTCTTGTTTTCTATTCCAATATCTCTTATAATTACATTAATACTCTAAAAACGGTGATACGACGCAATAATCGACTGCAATTGAAATCTGGCAATCCAAGATTCGATATTAAATTTTCAATTTGCTCAGTGCGGTTTTATTTATTTTGGGGGTATAGTTTTATATTTATGACACTAACCCCTCCAAAATATTTCACCCCCCCCAATCACACACATAAATGGTTTCGAAATACACGTAAACAAAAAGCTTCCCTTCAATTGACTACCGATGTAAAATTAAGAAGGTTCCCCAGCTCTCGAGTACTTGGAAATTATTTTGGATATGAAGAAAATATGAAAGCATTGAATCGTAGCAATACACAAATAATATGCTGACCACAAAATGGAACACAAAATTGTGAAGCACATTCCAATTCTGGTTGCCTTGAGAGTACAGGGCAACCAACATTCCTTTTCAAATTTGTTTAGGAGCATCGGCCAAAGATAATGGAAATTACGTTGGAACCCCCACATTGAGAATACCAACAAACCATATCCGGTGCCTATGCGGTATTATGCCAGAAATCAGATGAACGAAATTATCAATCCTCGTGACTGCACTTGAATATAAATACAATTGCCTAATCATCTATGCACGTGAGCGGGGAATGTGATGCAATCGTTTCGGTGCTCACTGGGTCGTCTCAGGTTTGAAAGGTTTGCATTGAAACCAATGCTAATTCATTAAAGACGATCAGATCTTGTGTGAACACCGTTTCGGCTTAGGAGTTTATTAGTGGGGAGGTCCGTAAATGAAACGAAGGAACTGCAAACTCTTTGTACAATTGTATTTTATGATGAGCAGGACGTGTCCGAGAATTAAAAGTATTTTGAGGTTTTTGTTTACTTGTTTAGCACTTATGTTGCTTCAAACGAACAAAACGCACAAATTACAAATGATGGACTGTACCTTAAACGCACAGTATTGCCTCGTCAATTAACCTTTGACCTCTAATAGTTTGCATAATAGTCAATGGTAGTCACGAGTAGTGAAATGTACCATGACCCCCTCGTGACACGCGACACGGCTCGCTCCAAAGTTTAACGTCCGCCCAGACATCGCCGGAATGTAGCGTTTACTTAGAGTGTTTCAAAGCAAATCAACATAACACATTGGAGTTTATAGCAGTGTGAATCAAGACTAATCGGCGTCACGGTCACGCGTATTAGAAGTAACGATTTAGTTATGGACAAGTGTGCCGTTACACACGAACAATCGTCCGTAGTGATTCGATGGCACTTTAGTAATAACAGTCCGAAATGTTCATCTTGTCTGCGTGGAGCGTAGCATGTACCCTCATGTATTCACGCTCACCTTCAAGTCGTGCAGGTGGATTTGCCCATAAAAACATCTCCTGATGCCTTCATGTTTGACTAGACATCTTGCCATGTTTTTAAAATATATGCATTTCTGTTTGTTTTCTTTTCCAATATCTATCATATACTCTTAAAAACGCTGATACGACGCGATATCGCCTACTGAACAATGAAATCTGGCAATGCAAGATTCGACATTAAATGTTCAATTTTCTGTGCGGTTTTATTTATGTTGGGGGCATGTTTACATTTATTACACTAACCCCTCCCAAAGTGTGTTACTCTTGCAATCACACAAGTGCTTGCGATTCAATATTTCACAAAAAACAATCACACACACACACACGTAAAAAAATAGCTTCCCTTCATTTGACTACCGAGGTAAAATTAGGAAGGTTCCCCAAACCCTCTCGGGTACTTGAAAATTATTTGGGATATTACTAGCATTGAATTGTAGCAATTACACAAATAATATTTTGACCTTAAATGGAACAAAAAATTGTGAAGCACATTCTAATTCAGGTTGCCTTATAGCAAATAACGTCATTAATAGAGTACAGGGCAACCAACATTTCTTCAAATTTGTTTAGGAATATCAGCCAAAAATAATGTATTTACATTGGAACATCCTTTATACTTTAAACATATCTGTGGTGCTTATGGGGTATTATGTCAGAAATCAGATGAACGAAATTATCAATCCTCGTGACTTCACATATGAATATAAATAAAATTGCCTAATCATCTATGCACGTGAGTGGGGAATGATATCAAGCAATACTTTGGGGGTTCACTGGGTCGTCTCAGGTGTGAAAGGTTTGCATTGAAAGATTTGCATTGAAACCCATACTAATTAATTTCAATAAAGACGATCAGAGGCATTTTTATATCTAGTGTCATAACTTTATACACCGTTTCGGCTTTAGAAGTTTATTAGTGGGGAGGTCCGTAAATGAAACGAAGGAACTGCAAACCCTTTGTACACGATATTGTATTTTTAAATTAGGGCCTAAGCAGTGTACGAGAAATAAAGGTATTTTGAGGGTTATTTTTACTAGTTGGCTGTTAAAGCACAGTATTGCCTCGTCAATTAACCTTTGACCAATAATGCTATAGTTTGCATAATATATAGTCAATGGAAGTCACGAGACTTATGTAAACAAATTAAGAAAGATGTAAAATGTACCATGACCCCCTCGTGACACGATACCGTTTACTTAAGGTGCACGTCCGCCCAGCCTATCGCCTGAATTTAGTGTTATAAGAAAGGAAATCAACGTATTTCCTTCGTGCCATAAAAACCCCACCGAAAACCTCAAATTATCAATTTTAAGTGTTGTGCGACTTTTATATTCCACATTTAAATTATCTTTATTTCGTGGGTAGCGCGTTTTTGGAGCCGGAAATGACGCATTCTAGACGAAAGATACTCCTTTGTCTGGAGTCCCTGAATATATTCCAGTCTAGCTGGCCCTTAATTTTGACCGTATTTTGGCGATGCACAGAAATTACCTCTTAACTGGGAGTGGGTGGGGGTGTGGGGTGGGGGAATAAGGAGGGGAGATTTGTTTTTTTGTGTGTGTGACAAATTCCGGTAACAATTAAGCATATATAGCAACTATTATTAGCAAGACGTTGCTATCTACTCCTTTGATTGGTGTACGGAGGAGACGGTGTCATTTGATTCCAGGGTTAACGGGCTCGGATGTTTGTTTTTATTTTATAAAGTTTCAAATAAACCTCAGATTTATTACTATTTTTCTTCTTTTGCGGGAAGGAGAGCCGGTTAGGATGGAACCGACATTCCCTTCGGTCTGATCAGCGTTATAAAAATAATCTAGAAATAACGTCATCCAATAATAACTGGCCGTTGAACATTGATCCTCAGGAGCAGTGCGTGTACATTGTTTATCTCTTGACGATCTTAACGTCCGTTTTTAGTTGACAGTAGCGGATCTGCGCACCCCATTTTTACACAGTTTTGTCCTTCTTTTAGGAGTTACGTCTTGTCTTTTTATTACCCGTTTCTTCTGCTGTCAACTGGTTATTTAATTTAATCACTTCAAGGACAGGATTTTTCACACACATGACATTACAAGCCCCGCTTGGAAATGTTTGCCAATCTCGGTAAAATCATTTACCATTATACGCATGCTTGAAGCATTTCACGTGAACGAATAAATTATGTCATATGATTCGGAGTAGCGTATTATCCATCACAGTCAGTGTGGTTTTGGTATAGCGTACTGCGCAAAATCGCTGTGGTCTGAATGCTGCAGGGTGCACGCCTGTAAATAGACCAAAAGTCCGTCCGCCGAGCTCATGAATAAAAGTTATAGGCCTACCCTCAAAATATTCTATATTAGAGAGTTTTGAGCTGAGCCATAAAATTGGGGAATTGAATAAATATGGTAATGAACCTCTGGCCCGGACTTGGGGCTCCCAATTCTGAGCATTTTGGATGCTATTGGGCTCGAAAGTGGCGCTATTTTGCCATGTCGTGGAGGGATCGTTTTTCAAGATGGCTACTTTTCCGCTTTGGGGAAAATAGGGGTCGTCTTCTTTGGGTGAGAATATCTCTAAAAGTCAATGGTCAACCCACCAAAAAATGAAAAAAAAATGAAAGATGACACTTTGATCATCATTTTTCTGTGCAGCTTGAATACCTGTGAGAGTTCTGAGTATTTTTAAAAGAATTTTGAAGTATGCGCATTTAGCACTAGTGTCTATGGGATTTTTTTGCAGGGTGGTTGCACCCTGCAGGTTCCCCGGTCGAAAACTCCGATGAGTACAGTAGGGCCTATAGGTTTAGCTTAACTAAACAAGCCTATAGTCTGATTTGTTTTGGTACTGTCATGGTATAGGCATAGTATCACAGTATATGCCTGCTCCTTGATCAAAGGTCAGAGTGCTCGGTATTTGAACTGGAAGTTCAGATAAAGAACTCGGACTAGGTCAGCTTCGCTAAAGAGTCGGGAACCAACTCATCCAGTGTCGTATTTTCCTATGTTAAAGGTGTAGTTAAGCTGTTGCTTTTATGGTTGCCCTTTATTAGGGACATCAGTTGGACGCGGTATGTTTCTGTTTAAAGGCTTCCGAACTTGACATCTGATATTTTTACAAAAATCAGTCTGTTTTGGGAAAAAAAAACGTCTTTGATTGCCCTTCACGTCTTTGATTTCCCAAGAACGTCCCAGTTGTGGATTTCTGCTTGATACGACAGTGAGTCAAATCTATCTCCAGACCCTTCGTTTACCATGAAAACTGTTATAGCATTTGAACGCTCCATTGTAGCAAGTTATCGCCTTATTATTACTGTGTGATCTGTTCCTTCCAAGATATATAGCTTTTACGGTTCAAATTGTTAGGAATGGCAAGTACAGAGAACAGCCAGCTTTTATCGGACGACCGACCTGGCTCGTATTTGAACGGTATGTAGGACGGCAGTCACAAATCCCCTTGTTATAATATTTAGCATGTTTTGTGATGTTTGTGCTGGTATTATCAATTTCATGTGAATCGCATCCATAATGTGTCTTTTCTGCTGGTGTGCATGGGCAGCTTCTCGGCGATATCAATGTTGTCTTCCTCTTTGATCACTTATCATTACGTAAATTTCTATTCTCATGTCTTGTCCTGTTTCTTCTCCCCCCCCCCCCTCCCTACACCACCGGTCACCGCTCTTAGTTATCAGGATCATGACAATAATTGGTTCCACGTTGTTTTCGTTAGGCCATTGCCATCAACAAATTAAACGTTAGGCCTACCGGCCGATCCTGGAAAGAAAATCAAATGTTTGAAAAAGAAGTCCATCTACCCCATACCGAATATGTTGATTAGTTAAAAAAAGACGTTTGAAAAAAAAAACACCATAAGGCCGAAAATCCATGTATCCATTTTCGAGGTGCGTATTGCATTGTGTCAGTTGCGTAGCCATGATGCATTGCGTACTGTGAAAATCCATGTGTCTATACACTTGACGGACGTAAAAGCTCATTTAAAGAGCTGGCGTGCAGCAGTTTTACGAGTAGAAATATCAATAGTAATCAAATTTGGAGTAGCTTTGGCAAAGTACACATTTTACGAAATGAACATTGACAACATTTAACTTCTCAATAAAGTACACAGGGTATGAATGTTCAATGCTGTATTAACGGAACATTAAGAATATTTAATAGACCGCTTGCAGACGCGTTCGATAATTGACGCGCGAAGGTGCGCGACGCCATGTTGTGAGACAAAATGTGCATGGATAGATATGCGCTTGACCCACAACATGGCGTCGCGCGCCTTCGCGCCTCGATTATCGAACGCGTCTGCAAGCGGTCTATTGAGGCCGGTCCTAAATTTATTGTGCTTAAAATGATTCACATACGAACTGCTTCCTTTTTGGGACAATTTTATTAATCTTTATCTTTTTACCCCACGACTTCATCGTTTCTCTAAAAGTTGTATGGGCAACAAATATCTTGCGTGTTGGATGCGTCATCCATTTTAATTGCTCCCTGGAGCGTATAAAATTTAAACGGACAACGCAATACGCAGAACGCAGCACGCAGTACGAACACATGAACGTACGTGTGATGCGCGTTGCTTTTCAAACAACTGTTTTTTTACGCATCACGCAAAGTGCACTACGCTCAACGAATGACGGACACAGGGATTTTCGGCCTAGGCTGTTTCCGAACTTATGTCGTTTTTTTTTTTCTGCACACGTGCATCAGTATGCGTAGCGAGTTTACATGACTTGTCTTGCATGCAGTATGCATTTAAAGGTATAGTCCATCATTTGTAATTTGTGCATTTTGTTCATTATTTTGAAGCAATAAAACTCCTCAAAATCTAAAGAAGGGTGCTGAACAACTGACCTGATGAAGTTTCAGCTCAGCTTCGCCGCGCACGTCTAATAATGCCGGTTAACTTCCGATGGCCTTGGCAAAAGGCTATACACGTGTTCATTTTGAAATGGTAGCGATGAATATTGTTGAGATCGGGCTTTGAAATAGTGGGAAAGCTTGCTCCATTAATGTTTCGAATAATGAATATGCATGACTTTTTTCTTTGCATGCAATACACGGTCACTTTTCCAAGGAGCAATGGCTTGCGTGCATCATCATAGAGGGCGCTCCTTGACTACTCACAAAAGCTCCTGAATTGGCGGAAACAATGGGATCGGAGGGCGCTATTTGTTTTGGGTATACAAAAGAGTGTTCCCAGAGAATGCCATATCCTGAATAGGCTAATAAGGCTACGAGTTTGAGCAAACCTTCCGAACTCTCCCTTTGTCACCGCTGAGGGCGAACCCGTGCACTGTTTTTTTTGGGGGTCTTTTCTTTTCAGTGAGGGCTTTTTTGTAATACGCTGTATATATTTGTTCTAAGGTGATCCTGTGGTATTTCTTCCTTGCTTACTTTCTATGGCTATAATGCACAAAACGATGGTGGCCCAAGAGAGACCTAACGATATTTTGTTTGTCATTACCATGGCAAATGGCAATAGACTCTTCTTTTCTATTGGCTGGTTTAACGCAAAATATTTTCAAAATTTGTGATACTTGCAGAATACTTTGCTTCGGGGTGGTAAGATGTTGTAACTTTTTTTTATTGACGGCTCTCAATGAAAAAAAGCTAACACGGAAATCGCCCCATAGGCCTTTAAAAGGGAAAATGGCTCTTGTATGGGTGTAAAGGTTTGGTTTGCTGTTTTGTTAAATCTTAAACATTTTTTCAAAATTTTTCTTTCAGCGTGATGTTTATTAAGCATACCGATCGTCCTGGATTTTTCGCATCCGAAAATCGCTGTTACCACAATTTTTAACAATTGGCTAAAGTATACCTTTAAACCTTCTTTAAACTGTTGATAACCGTCTGCCGGGCTTTATCAATTGTTTCACGTCATTCTGGTCTACAAGCAGCTTGCAAAATCCATTCCGAATTAACAAAGGGGCAACTCGTGTGCACCAATATAAAAAAAAAGCGGGCGCCTTCGTTTCTTTGCGGATTCAAGTCCGGTCACTGGAACCAGTACCTCACTATAACAAACAAAACTGCTACACCGGGTCCGGATCTTAAGTCATGTGACTAGCCAAATGTAAACATGGAGATGTTGAATATTGTACATGGTTTCGTTACTCGCCATTTTGAATCACGTTCTGATCCACCTCTCGGGAAGGATCCCCAAGATCCATAATCCAAATCAGGATCTGAGAAAAACAAGATCCGGATCAGGATCTGTGCGAAATATACATGCCCAACGTGATTGAAGACCGATCGGGAATTTTGAACCACTTATTGGTGTAAATTTTACTCACCTGCACATATTTATATATTTCAATGATCTTCTTTTTGTAGAAGATTCCAGCCAAACCCAGAAGTCTTCGGCGGACAAGATGTCGGAGGGTTGGTTCATGCACGTGGACAAGTTCCTGGACAACCTCCGTCTCAGGAACGAGCTTATCCGTCAATTTTGCGCCGAGCTCCTGGGGACGTTTATGCTAGTGGTAAGTCAAGATTGTGTGCAGAGGTTCTGAACGCAACTTCGGTAGGATGGTCTGGAATGGTCAACTAGACTAGTCCAACTACAGTCAACTTGTTAGAACTTGTCAAAGTTTTGGTAATAGCTCTCGCTCGAACTTGCTCAAATTTGGCAGTGATGTTCGGTAGTGATGTTCGCCTGCACTGCTCGTTATTTTTCAGTGTGTTTAGGAAAGTAATGTTCGCTCGTATTAAAGCCAGAGCCCTATAATGGGGTGCTGGTGTTGACTAAATTACTCGGTGATCTATCTTTGGATATATTTTTTTCTGAACGGGACTAAAATGTCTCCAGCGCCTTTGGCAGTGGCGGTGTGGACGAGCAAAGGTACAGTACTATAGAAAACTAGTAAAGAACAACATTTTCGACATTTCGTTGCTAGGTTTGATCGATCTATAGGTCTTACCAAAGCTGCTTTGACTGGCTGGTTGGCCGTCTCAGAGTACTTTGACAGAATCGGGAAAACACAATTGCTGATGACCTATGCCTGTTCGTACGCCCTGACATGACGCCGATACCAACTTGACAACTAAATCAATGCGCACTATTACCAAGTGCCGGCAATGGCAGTTTAAAATAAAACTGTTTCATACATCGCCCTCAATTAGCAATAATGCAGTTGTTATCTGCAACCACACTGTAAAAAGTTGTTGATGAAACACTGTTGGGCAGTGTAATTTACCCAGCATTGGTATGAAATTACCTCATATTGGGTGGAATAAGGTACAACTGTCAAACTATTGGGAAGAATCTGCCCAAAATTGTAGGCAGTTGATAAGTCGACCAGCATTGGTCGAATTATTATCAACCCATTTTGCCCAACTTGTTTACAGTGAACCCTTTACGACCGTGCATGGGTTTTCTACTTTCTCATCACATGTAGTTGATTGGTGATGGAGCCATTGCGCAGATGAAGTTCTTCGGTGGGACGGGCACTGGGGCAGGTTTTCTGAACGTCAACATCGGCTATTCCTTCGGCTTGATGCTGGGGGTGTATTTCACAGCATCAGTGTCAGGTAAAGTTTTTGTCCACAATACCGGTGTTTAAAGTTTGTTGGGCATATACGAGGAAGCTTCGCAATCGCTGACTACCCAGCCGTGTGAAGGCCTCATTGTGTACAAGGCGTAGGGTTTAGAACTGGAACCATAAGGGGTAAAACATAGGGAAGTGCTGCTTCCTAGCACTGTGTGGTCTTTTGATTGTTCTCAAACTGGGAGTGAGCTGTTCCTGTTTTCGTGGTTTCGATGGCAAGGGGGAGTCAGGTTGGCGAAGTGACACTTCTATTTTTGTTTCCCAACTGTGGGACTCGAGTTCGAATTCAGCCTCGACCGACCAATAAATAAGGCTGGGTTTTCGTCCCTGCCTGATTCTTTGGCTTTCCTGAAATATCCACTTGATTTTTGCTTCGCACCTCACAAAATGAACATTTCTTCATTATATTCTCTCTCTCGCTAGGTTTCTTGAAGCTTCCCACTCACATTTCCTGTCGTGTACTTTTAGGGAACACTCGGCGTCGTAACCAGAGAGAAATTGAACTGAACAATAATACTACGCTTGTCAAAGTGCATGTAGGTGATGATTTTTTTTCTCACGATTTAACGTTTGGTGTGATACCTTGCAGGTGGTCATTTGAATCCGGCGGTGTCACTTGCCTTCTGCACCTTGGGCAAGCTGAAGTGGCTTGCCTTCCCGGTCTACATGTTGGCTCAGTTCATCGGTGCCTTCCTGGCCGCGGCCATGGTCTTCGCCGTCTATTACGGTAAAGCTTGTGTAGTGTACACCCCTTTCATATCGGCGTTCAAGAGCTGCGCTATAGAGCAAACTATTCTACGGGGTTGAATAAAGTAAATGATCGAAATGGTGGATGTTTGAAACGGTTTGGAGCGACTACGCCGAAAGATCGACTTGATCGACTGTTGTAGGTCTTAGGAATTACTCCAAAGTCTAGTCAATGAGAATTTCATACACGAGGTTCGTCTGTGTGAAACCAAAATATATTCGAGTCAACCTGAGTCGCTCTTAACACTTTTTTGATACGGTGCGACCCTGAAATTCAGTTTAACATGAGTGTACACGCTATAAAGACAATACATTAAACATTGCCATCTTTAGTATAACCTCAGTGCTGTAGCTATAAGATATTGAAGAGAGGCAGACGTTATTCTGCGGTTGGGTCGGAAAATGTGCTCGAACATAATTATGCTCAAATTTCTCCTTACTCAGGAGGTCATTTAATTTAAAATTTTATTCGAAGTTTGAAAAATCTAAATTTGTGGATTCCTGTGGAAATCCCCACTGTAACTTGAAATTGAATCGTAATTGAATCGTATCCTCTGCAACCTAAATGTAACTGATATAACCAGATTAACCAGGCGTGTCCTCTGGTCATTATCAGGAGCTTGACGTGTTGTCCTCCCGCATTCTGCTGGTTCGTTGGCTTTAGTTTGCTTCACTTTTCCCAAAAGAAAAGGGATGCTCTTTGGAAAAAATGTAATACACGTGCATTTTTTTCATTTAGCATTTTGTTATTGGAACGAAATGTGAAAAAAGGATACCTTCAAAATACCGCCGTTGTTATCACGCTTTCGCTGTATAAAGGGTTGTGAAAAAACCCTGTAATTTCTTCCCATTGTCTTCTATCTCTAAGTTGGTGTGATGTTTCCCCTGGGATGCTTTACCGACCATAATGATACATATACAGATACAGATATATAAGGGTTGAATGCTGCAGGCATGTATTCCATAAATAGGTTTGTTAATGGTTAAATACATTTTAGAGGACTTTTTCGACAACTTGCTACTTCGATACTTTTTGTTCTTTTCAAAATATTGTAGATTCCATTGACAAAGAAGACCACAATAGGACGGTGGTGTTACCGACCAGTACGGCGGGCATTTTTGCTACTTACCCCACACCGGGGCTGTCCTGGGGTGTCGGATTCGTCGACCAGGTAAAAGAAAACCACGTTATTTTTTTCGTAAGGAAAATCAAGTTTTTCTTTAATTTTATAACCCTTTCATAAAATATGAGACTTGGTTAATAATCCGTCGGATCAGTTTGGTAAAAAACTCTTACTCTTGAACCCGGTAACTGACCTCAGTGCTCGGCCAGTCATAAGACTGAGCCCTATAAAGTCAGATTGGGTAAAACAAAACAAAAACATGTAAACGGTGAAGCGTTTAAACTCTTTGCACGGGTACTCCCCCAATTATTAAAATGCGAAAAATAGAACTGTTGGTTCCCATGTTGCCTCGTGCTCGCTGGTATGCATTTACATTGTATAAACGATGAACAGCGTATGCAAACACAGCGCCCTCTCGTCAGCCACGCACAGTGTCCATCTAAATACAATCGTCACCCTGGGTTTTCAAATCTTTGGATTCGTCTCTTTCGGCTTCGGCTTCATCTGTGGTTTCATAATCATTTATTAGCCTAATGTACGTCAAACCATTATTTTTTATGGAAATTGTGGCTTCATGGTTTAACACTTGATGTACCTGATGCACACATTGGACTTCTGTTGAGTCTAATTCCCCTAATACAGGCGCCTAAAGTCGCCGAAGTCGAGGCTGAAAAAGCCGAAGTAGGAGATAACGTAGAAAAAGGCCTTTACTATTTTTTAAAACTTAAAATTACACATTTTACTCTGTGACCTGATTCTGTGGTGTTGTAACAACTTTGTCCACTAGTAAAATAGCAAGTCGATTGGCCTTTTCAATTGAAGCCGCATTTAAATTAATACCATCTAACCGCTCACCTTTGACCTTTGACCGCTCTAGCTCTTGGGCACGGCCCTCCTGATGGGTGGCATCATGGCCGTGACAGACAGCAAGAACTCCAAGCCACCCAGCGGTCTGGAACCCATCTTCGTTGCCTTGACTTTCTTCGCTGTGGGCATCAGCTTCGGCTACAACTTTGGCTATGGCATCAACCCTGCCAGGGACTTCGGACCGCGTGTCTTCACCGCCCTTGCCGGCTATGGGTCCGATGTCTGGACGTAAGTTCCCACGGTAGTGAGCTGTTGTTTTACCGTGTTGTAGTTGAGTCCATCACAAGTCTGTTAACTTAGTAAACCAAAACTCTACCAACTGGGGAGGGGGGGGGGGTTGAACTTTGTCACAGCTCATGGTAGAGCTTGTGACTTGATTGGGACAGCATGACTAGTTGGATGGACTTGCGATGACTTGTGACGGACTAGACAATAACATCGTCTCTGGTTTTCTCAATAGAGTTAACAACACCAGGTCACATAGCGCGCTCAATAACAAGTATGCCACCACGCATCTGAATTAAGAGTGCATTGAAAACTTGCTCTACTTGCAAACTTATGTAGTCGCTCTTTGCACAAAAGCGCTGTATAAAAACGGGGCTTCACGTGATTTTGCAATAGACTCTTTCTAAGCCGTACTGTGTAATTTGCTGTGCCATAACAATCCATTAAAGTGGACCTGAAGCTTGCCAGTGCAGCCTTCCCTTGACCAAACCCCGTAAGTAGTGTCGATTATTAACCCTTTCTGTTTTTTTACAGACAAGCTGGGGTTCACTGGTGGATCATCCCGACCTTTGTGCCCTTCCTCGGGGCACCGATAGGAGCCTGGGTGTACTACCTCGGTATCGGCATGCACTGCGAGTCGGCCTACAAACGACACGAGGACAACGCGCAGTTACTGGAGTCTCAACCATCGATGACGGAAGACAAGTAACCGCACACCCTGAAAACTAACCAGCTTACGTTGCATGAATTAAATCTTATGATCGTGTTAACCTCTGGCTGTTTCATGTAGTCTGGTTCCCTGACCTGACAATCACCTTTATATGCCTTAATCGATCGTTGGTCAAATGATCGTTAAATCTACAAAATTAAAAAATGACGCAGCTAAACTCTGCCCTTGTCTTAGTACATACTCTATGCACAAGGCCTAAATGGACATTAACTCAAAATTGTCTGGAAACTTCGGACAACGTGACAGTGCTAGTGGCGACTACCTGACCTAAGATTCATCAAAATTTTCAAAACCCTTTGGTCTGGGAACCAGACTATGTTTCAATCTGCATAAAATAGTGTAACATCAGTTATGGACACCGTGCAAGAACAGTACGTGGTATCGACCTACGTGTATGAACGTAAGGAGATGGTGCTCGTGCGAATTGCGCGTATGACAGAGTACCATGACCACATTTCATCTGAATTTGCACAAACACGAAGCGTGTGCGCATGCGAACGCCATGAGCATGGGCTTCCGATGACGGGCTTACGTGCTGGCCTTAGCCTTTTTCTCTGCCCACCGTTGAGGGGGTATTTGTGCACGGAGTTCAAAACCCTTGAATTTCAGCATTATTTACCCATTACTAAATGTAACACTTATTATTTTTTTTCAAAGGTTATAAAGACAGCTGCAACTCACTTGCCTCTTGCACTGAATTCGTATAAGTCCAGAAATTGTATTTGCTTTTTTGTGATGTATAGATAATCTCAATGGCGCTCTTGACTGAGCTGTGTTCGTGGTTAAGATTTCGTTTCGTTCGGGGGCAAGTTTTCTCAATGCATGGCGATGACAGTCTACTGCCCTCACTCGTAAATTGTATTCTTGAAGGGGAAGCTTTGGGACATAATTAACTTGATCTGATTTCACACCTTGGTTATGATTTTGTTTTATTCAGCGGAAAGTTTTCTCAATGCAATGTGATGGCAGTCTGCTGCCCTCACTTGTCAATGAGAGACTTTTGAGACGTTGGTGACATCAAACACACCGGTCCTTTTTCAATTGTTTACCTCATGTTTTAGTTAAAGCGCGCATGCTCAATACTGACATAAGCAATGGAAAATGACCGGTGTGTTTGCTGCCACCAGCGTCTCAAAAGTCTCCCATTGTATTCCTAATAGGGGAAGATTTGGGACAGATATTAATTGATCTTTATTTCACACTTTGTCTTAAGATCGGTTAACATTTTGTTTCATTCAACAGCAAGTTTTCTTAATGCAACGTGATGGCAGTCTGCCGCCCTCACTCGTCAATAGTAGAAGGAGAAGAATTGGGACAGAAATTAATTTGAACTTTATCTAACACATTGTCTTAACACTCAGTGCAGAGGGGCAAATGCACAGCACACATTTGATACATCAGTTATTTAGATCTAATTCTGATTATACGCAATGACTGTTCTACTAGCTTTTGCAACCGTAAACAGACTTGAAATTTACCGCCTTATTATCGGCATCTTAATTGTTTTTTTCCCGTTGCATGTGTATTTATAGTTGCGTAGTGCATGATGTGATGCATGAACTGATATCGAAGTAATACTAATTTATCATCTTTTTGGTTGAATCGCTTAATCTGACGCACTAACAGCCGGGTTTAAGAATCAGGTACAGCACTTTTTTTTTTCTTGAGGGGAAATTTAATTTTTTTTTAAAGTGCATGTTTTGTTTTAACGAAAAAACTTGAAATCGGGCGGCTGCAACCCTCTGAAATAAGGAATATCATTTTGCGCAGAAAATGAACCCGTCCTGTGATACGAAGTATTTTCTGGCAGCCAATCATTCGATTTGTGTGAAGAAATAATTTAATTACTTAACGTCGGTGCCTTTTTTTCGGTGGATTTGTTTTTTTCATTTGATGTCTCATTCATAAATGAATACATTTTGTATTTCTAGGAAAATATTAACTGAAAAAAAAAATCTATTTTTCGAGGTAAAACCCGAAAATATCACGGGGGATGCATCTGTAAGTAACGATTTTGCTTAAATGTTGTGCGTTAAAGCCAAAGAAAAACCCTTCGTGTGGCTATGATCATGTCACAGTTGAGATGGGCATTGGGCACTATCGGGAGTGAATTGAAGAAAACGTCTTTCGTATGGTTGTTTGGAAGTTGTTTCAAGCGCAATGTCCAATACTAAAGCTTATGTACAGTTGATACTGGAGTTTTGTATCGAGAACTGTGATTGTATTTTTTTGTATAGAAGGATAACCGTATGAAATTACGTCATTTATGCGTTTCTGACAGATTTTTCTCACTGCCATGAACAAGCACAAACAGTGTGCGAACAGAATGTTTTTAACTGAAAGGATTTAATAATTTTCTTTTCTGTATTACCTAAAGATACCACAATAATGCAGGTCGTTCAAAATAATAATGGGTATGAACTGTATGTAATTTAAATAGTTTCTCTAATTGGTGTCAAATGCTATTTTGAACCTAAAATACACTTTTCTGCGTTTATTTGATTCTGAGTGCTTGTTCAGTACAAATAAACACTTTCTGGTGAAAATAACATGTTGTGAAGCATTCTTTATTTTTTATTTGTGGGCGGTTTATTCTGGCCAAAATCCTGCCTAATAACTTCATGAAATAGTTTAGTCCTAATGCACAGCTAAAATGGCTAGCCTGATTTTGATATTCCTTGCATGTTCATTGTTCATAGTACACACCAATTGTTCTAAATTTCCCTTGGGGTGAGTGCCTTGGCGTTTGTTTATGGTGTCAATCGAGGACACACACGTGCAACGTCACCGGTGAATCGAGGACTCCTCGGCTGGAAAACGTGTACAATACCAACGAGAGCAGCTGTTGCGAAAAAGTTAAGAGTACAAACAAAAGAAAGGGGAAGAGGAACAAAAGGAAATCCTCGATTTACACTATAAACAAACGTAGTGTTTGGGGTTGGTTGTTATACTGTGGGGGAATTTGTAAATCTCTGCCGTAGTTCGGGTACATATCAAGCTCTAAAATCATTATAAAGCATTTTGAAAATAATTAGATAAATTTGGCCTCGTATCAAAGGATATGAAGTTCTTGATGCAGAGTATGAACCTTCTCCAATCGAGTCCAGTTGCCTAACAATTACTGAAGCCGAAGCCAGAAAGGAAGCCGAAATTTGAAGAAGAGAAAAAGCCCTCGTATAAACGATCCGTCTTTAGAACATAATAGAACGTCAGTATTAACTTCATATGAGTTCAAATGTTATCATATTCAGGATTTTATTATTTCATATGTTTCATTTTGACAGATCCATGTAAATCGGAGTGTCATTACAAAGGCGAGTTATACAAGTCGTCTAGTCACGGAAAGGTCAACAGGAGTTATTGACAAGGAAATCGTCCGTCCAGAAACCGAGTGAACATTTTGGTTTAAGTTGCTCATCTTGGTAAAACAACAAACCGTTTCAAATGATGTTAACAATAGTGTATATTATATCTTCTCGTTTAACACTTTCATTTTCCTTAACCTAAATATATTAACTATTAAAGGTAGGTGTCCATGTTTAAATTAAAACTTTGTTCATTCTGTTTTGTAACTATTTAAACAAACATCTCCTCAAATCGTTTCAATCCTATTTTAGAAATAAGTACTTTAAACCATGAAGCGTTTATAGCTCCATGTTTGAACCCTGATTCAAAAGTATGTACTTCAAATCTTATAGTACACATAATGTTTGACGTATCTTTAAGTCCATGAGATTGAAATGGAGTGTTACATGACAAAACTACATGGAAACTGACATCGCAAAATCACTGTTGTGGGAGTGGTGTGTGTGTGTGACATCTAACTGTTGATCGCACCCAACAAAATTACTACGACTACAGAAAGCTGTGCATCCGTTCACCGCAGCAATCCCTAATACCCGAGACGCCAAATCGCCGTCGGCGGGTCGCAGCGACGCACTGATCATCTCCCCACACAAGTCGGCTTATTAGGAAGATTGTTTCCGGTCGCCTTTACGTTGTGATTAATACAGGCACCAAACGTAAAGCGAGAGACTACTAATAGTTTTTTTTTCTACTGTCGAGCTGTAATGGGGAATTTGTGTAGGTTTTTTTGACCTGGTTTTCTCAGCTAAGGGCTGTAACAATTTTGAAGTGAGGGGATGGAGGGAAGGTCTTAGATTAATGTCAACCACCGAAGAAAGTTGGGGAAATTCTTTTTACGGACGTTAATACGACAAGCCGAGTTGGACATCATCAGACACAAGGTGGCGCTTTTCATAAACTTGCATAACACTTGAGAACATGCGTGTACATAATATGCATACGGCGACTTAAATTCAAATTTAAGATTTACACTTTTCTTTTATTCCCTCTTTTCACTGCTTCTTTGCGTATACTCATAGAGGACGTCATGGTCCACACTCTTTAGTTATTGAATGTACTGTACAAAACAATGGGGGATCAAACTTCTCGTTTAATATAATACAGTAATGTTCCCTGGCTGTTCTCAAGAAGCCATAGCGCAGACGCATGTTGCATTGATTACCGCATTGCATTTTGGGTACCAGGTAGGGACATATTGACTGATTGTCCAACTATTGATATTTTTTTGCTCCATCGATGAGGTGTGGACCACACTCAGACATCAAATCTTTGGGTTCAGTTCCGTATTCAGATTTTATTTTGATTAGATTTTATATTTGGTGTGAAATAACTATACTGCGCCGCTGCAGTGGAAATTAAAACGAATGGTGTTCGTCACATACTCGGCACGTACGTCAGCACGTCGCAGCAATTCACATGGTCGAAAGCATATACATTAAATATTAATGACATAGTACGACATCGAATTATTATAGTGCCTACCTACCTTTGCTTCAAGAATGCAAGTTGTAAACACGCCGGGGTGACGATATGGCTTCTCAGAGTTACCCAAAAGCTATTTGCTGAAACCTCGGCTTCGTTCGGGATTTGGTTTCAACGCCACGTTGTTTATGAAACATTTATGACGTGGTACGACACCGTATGTTTATCACTACCTTTATATCTAGAATGCGATGTAACAAACAAAGCGACGTCATTGCATTGCGTCTCAGAGGTACACAAAGACCATTTGCTGAATCCCCGGCTTCGTTGCGGCTTCGGTTGCAACTGCACATTGTATATAAACAGTATGACGTGGTACGACATAGAATGTTTAGTCCCTAGATGTTGTACATTGCGTCTCAGAGCTACACAAAGGCAATTTGCTGAATCCTCGGCTTCGTTCCGGCTTTGGTTTCAGTGTGGTCCGAAAGCATGTATAACGATTGTAAATGTTTGAGAATTTGAAACGTTGCTTATAACAAGATTTGAAGTTCTCGTGGCAGAAAAGAGACCCAAGTTGAGCGGGAATCATTGGGGAGTTACATCAGCGAGTGGATAGTCTCCAAGCAGAAGTTCCGTATGGGAAATCGCAAGTTTGAAGCAGTGATTTGCTTTTTAAGCCTTAGGCCTATATATGGGACCGTCTCCAAAGAACTCTGTTATCATTTTTGGGAGTGCTGTGTAGGTATGCTGATGATTTAGAGTTTAGATTTTATAGTAATTGGTTTTTCACCACCAAACGCGGTGATCAAGTGACAGTCACTGTAGAAACATATCTTGCCCGTTTTTGTTCAAGTAAATATGTCTACAGCAACACGTGCGTGAAACTGTGGTCATTTCCCAATCGAACCACTGATTTCAGAAATCATTCAAAACTTTTATCTTAATGAACAAAATCTTTGTATAGCAGGAAACAATGTATAAACCAAAGAGTCTCCCAATACTCAACTAAATCATTATGCTATACACAAAGCCAATACTGAGGACGAAGTCAGTGTTTTGGAAATCCGTCTAGAATCCTCCGACCCATTCCTACTCGCATTCTTCAGTCTTGTCTGGTCTTACTTTTCAATTTCCAATTTTTGTTTACTTTTTAATTTTTATTTGCTTTGTCAGTGTACTTTTGTTCATTTGTTGGCCGAATAAATAACAATAATAATATTAATATAACTCACACAATGCAAATTTACACCGAGCTATTTTAAAATTGATATTCTGCTTCTTCGCATCAACATATTTTGTCAAGACGTCAACAATTAAGAATAAGTGTACTATTTTACTCTTGGTGATAATGCTTTTTGTCCACAACAGAAAGGAGAAAAGTCTGGAATAAAGTTTTTAACCATAGAGGAAACATTTGAAATCCAGAAAACCTATCGATTTTCATTCCATGAAGTAGCTCTCCCCGAAGTTCAGCTACACCAAGCGGAAAGTGTTGAATTTCGCCCGCCTTTCCGTTCGTGTTCTCGCGGCATTAATGCGGGCCGCAGGGCCGGGCCTCCCCTGACGCGAGCCCCGCGTAATCCACACCACCCCACGCCGGCCCTGTAATTTGTCCCCGGAGATCAGGTGAACTTTTTGTTAGATTTTCGTCCACTCTGCTCTCCTTATTTACCGAATTAACAAATAGGGTCGCGGCTCCCGCAACCTTTCTGAGAAGCCACCCCAGGAACGACAAAGCATTGACTTACCCCATCGCCATAATACACGGGATCGTTTTCTACAGGATTTCTTTTTGTTTGTTTTCAAATCGAACTAATAAAGCAAAACATTAAATAAATCATCACAACATCAAGTTGTCTGGACGCCCAAGGTTATATAATTTTAATGGAGGAAAATCGATCGTTTTGCCCAGAGGCGGTGGCTTTTCGCAGCGATGTGATATGCGTTTCATTAGGCCAAAAAAAGTCTCCGGTTTCTGGTATGGAGCTTGCCCAAAAAGTGGTGCGGCGACGCGGCTTTTTTTTTTAACCGGTTTTTGTTTGTTTCAAATGTCGGCTGATGACTGCAAATGGTGCCCGACTAAACCTAGTGTAAATATATGGGAGTCCAGAGAGGTCACATAAAGCTTATTCTCGATCATAACCCCATCTAAAAACACGTTAAAATTGTGCAGCAGCAGGATTCCAGTCAAACCAGTGAGTTTGGCGGTTTCGCGAAGAAAAAATCTCTAAAAGTGAATTTATAAAAAAAATGCCCGGTGCAAGCATATTCACTTTACAGTTTTTTTTCTGCGCGAAACTGACCGATTCGCAGAGCGGAGAACTGAGTTAATTTCCTCTGCACACCTGCTCACGTGACCTCCTTAGTAAGGAATGTATTTGTTTAGAATTTCAGACGCATGATCGTGACAATGACTTATTCGCAAAGGTAAACTGAAACACTTTTGGAGGCTCCTGTTATACAGAGCGTGAATGTTGACCTAAAAACACCGGCGAGATTTTACGGTAAAACGTGACTGCCGCGCACATCGTATGTACACAGAAGCTACAGCAAGGGCGTAGCAAGGTCATATTTATTGGGGGGGGGGGGGGGCACTTGAAAAAGGGCACTTGCACATCCGTGCTGGAATGTAGACACGTTTTTTTTTTTCTCTGGACACTTGTCTTGGCCTCCATAGAATCAAATAGTTGGGGGGGGGGGTAGGCTGGTACCATCTGTCGATGGGGGCGCCGTTCGAAACCGACGAGTTTGCACATTAAAAACGGACTATATTTGGCGCATTTTATGGGGATACATGCGCGAAGTTTTAAAAAATGCACTCGAGAAAGGCCGCTGCCAGAAAAGGGCACGACTTATTTTTTTTAAAAAGCACTTGTTCAGAAAAAAATGAAACTTGTTAACAAAAGAAGGGCACTCTTTAAGAATATATATATATATATATATATTTTTTTGGGGGGGTGTAAGCGCTGGTGAAAAACAATTTTGTGAGGAAAGGGTAAATACCCCCCTTAATAATAATATTGCGCACATTATTCAAAACAAGAGTGCGTCTTGACCTCCAGATTATTCAGCGGGCGCCTTCTATCGGTAACCCGTTGTGGTGTTACAAAAGCATGGAAATTGACCAATCAACAGCTCAAGCCGAATTTCTGCTCTAAATGACGTCACTATTTCTAAAGTCGACTCCGATACTGACTGGCGCACGGGGTCGCATATAATTTGCATGCACACATGTATCAGACGTTGTTGACAGGAGCGTGCGGGCTCCGTTGAACAAGGATGATACTCAGACCGTCAACCAGAGGAAGATAATCGAATGCCAGACGGTAGACATGATATCACAACTCATACACAAATTACGAGGATAGGCAGATTCGATTTTGTTTTGGTAAAAGCTATGATTTTTTATTTTTTTTGACGAAAGTCGTTTTCCCTTATTATGATTGGCTAACTCCCAGGCCCAGTACGCCGACATGTGACGTGTACGCAGTCCCCTGTTCGTATGCGTGAGGATATTTAAAATAAGATGACCCCACGTCATAGGTCATTCCGACAAACGACGGGTTGGATGTTCTCGGAGTATAAATTCACCGTGAGAGATTTCGAGGCTGTGCTCAGAGTAATCAAAATGTCACTGGAACTTTAAATAACTGAGCCGGCGCGGACTCACATCAGCTGCCACAATGTTTCATCCCAGAGGTTGTTAACCAGTCTCCAAGGACTGCATTATTATAATGTACAGCGGAGAGTCCATGATATATCTCCCCATTCCCAGAACATGGTGTTGTGGAAATGGCTTCAAATATTGTCCCAACATTAATGCTACTGCAGTGAATCGATTGTGAAGACTACATGTAAATTATAGTCTTAGTTCAAGCCGTTGCTATTATGTGCAACTGACGTTTTTGAAATTATACACCGGCCACTGAGAAAAATCTCGCTCGAACGTAGTTTGACACTTTGCAGTGTCCACTCCTTCGGATTTTCACCAAGAGCTTAGGAATTTGGGCACGTATTAACTGCTGGGGGGGGGGGGGTGTGACCCTCCCCCATTTATCGTTTTTGTTGGGAAAATAATTGTCCGCCTGTGAGCAATATCAGATGTTCGTTAGGAAATATGCCAGAGTGAAGAGCACCACCTTTTGCCCGATATGATCGTTCACTTTACACCCCCTCCCACTTTGGAAGATGGTGTCCAGCCCGCCTCCTCCCCCCCCCCCACCACTTTTGATTTTACGGAAGCCGGGTGACCGGGAAATGATCCCGTCTACCTTTTAGCACGGATGGTCTGACGGCAAATTGGCACCTCCTTTCAAAGTAGTCTATAGTCTGGCGCTCCTGCGGGAACTCAACCTGAAAAAATCTTAGGATTTCAGTTTTGGGATTTTAGATTGTTTTTGTACTTTTTTATATACATTTTTTAAAGTGTGAACTTATTGAGTGAGGAGCTTGCTTAAGGATGAGCGTTAATAGGACACACCTATACTTCTGAATACAGACTCAAATGACGTCACACTGGCGCGGGAGGCGATTTAGAGGCTAAGATCCACCAACAACTCGATTTCGGAAACATCGAATAGGAATCTATTTATTTAACGCTGGCTACAATGTGTGGGATGTCTTTATTAAAGGGTCGGTTTCGCGACGAAAAAAATCTCTAAAAGTGAATTTATAAAAAAATGCCCGGTGCAACCATATTCACTTTTACATTTTTTTTTTCTGCGCGAAACTGACTGATTCGCAGAGCGGAGAACTGAGTTAATTTCCTCTGCACACCTGCTCACGTGACCTCCTTAGTAAGGAATTTATTTGTTTAGAATTTCAGACTCATGATCGTGACAATGACTTATTCGCAAAGGTAAACTGAAACACTTTTGGAGGCTCCTGTTATACAGAGCGTGAATGTTGACCTAAAAATACCGGCGAGATTTTACTGGAATACGTGACTGCCGCGCACATCGTATATACAGAAGCTACAGCAAGGGCGTAGCAAGGTCATATTTATTGGGGGGGGGGGGCACTTGAAAAAGGGCACTTGCACATCCGTGTTGGAATGTAGACACTTTTTTTTTTCTCCGGACACTTGTCTTGGCCTCCATAGAATCAAATAGTTGGGGAGGGGGAGTGGGCTG
Source organism: Patiria miniata (assembly GCF_015706575.1). Classification (NCBI taxonomy): domain Eukaryota; kingdom Metazoa; phylum Echinodermata; class Asteroidea; order Valvatida; family Asterinidae; genus Patiria; species Patiria miniata. Next base: position 19,297,815 of record NW_024037072.1, on the reverse strand, counting down.
GTACCATCTGTCGATGGGGGCGCCGTTCGAAACCGACGAGTTTGCACATTAAAAACGGACTATATTTGGCTCATTTTATGGGGATACATGCGCGAAGTTTAAAACAATTCACTCGTAAAGGCCGCTGCCAGAAAAGGGCACGACTTATTTTTTTAAAAGGGCACTTGTTCAGAAAAAAATGAAACTTGTTAACAAAAGAAGGGCACTGTTTACGAATACATATATGGTTTTTTTTGGGGGGGGTGTAAGCGCTGGTGAAAAACAATTTTGTGAGGAAAGGGTAAATACCCCCTTAATAATAATATTGCGCACATTATTCAAAACAAGAGTGCGTCTTGACCTCCAGATTATTCAGCGGGCGCCTTCTATCGGTAACCCGTTGTGGTGTTACAAAAGCATGGAAATTGACCAATCAACAGCTCAAGCCGAATTTCTGCTCTAAATGACGTCACTATTTCTAAAGTCGACTCCGATACTGACTGGCGCACGGGGTCGCATATAATTTGCATGCACACATGTATCAGACGTTGTTGAGGAGCGTGCGGGCTCCGTTGAACAAGGATGATACTCAGACCGTCAACCAGAGGAAGATAATCGAATGCCAGACGGAAGACATATGATATCACAACTCATACATAAATTACGAGGATAGGCAGAGTCGATTTTGTTTTGGTAAAAGCTATCGAGTTTTTTTTTGACGAAAGTTGTTTCCCCTTATTATGATTGGCCAACTCCCAGGCCCAGTACGCCGACATGTGACGTGGACGCAGCCCCCTGTTCGTATGCGTGAGGATATTTAAAATATGATGACCCCAAGTCATAGGTCATTTCTACAAACGACGGGTTGGATGTTCTCGGAGTATAAATTCACCGTGAGAGATTTCGAGGCTGTGCTCAGAGTAATCAAAATGTCACTGGAACTTTAAATAACTGAGCCGGCGCGGACTCACATCAGCTGCCACAATGTTTCATCCCAGAGGTTGTTAACCAGTCTCCAAGGACTGCATTATTATAATGTATAGCGGAGAGTCCATGATATATCTCCCCATTCCCAGAACATGGTGTTGTGGAAATGGCTTCAAATATTTCCTTCACATTAGTGCTACTGCATGAATCGATTGTGAAGACTACATGTAAATTATAGTCTTAGTTCAAGCCGTTGCTACCTTATGTACGGTTGATCTGTGCTGAGTACTGTTCGTACAGGCCTTGTGAAGTTTTTGTAGAATTTCCCAACTGATGGGCTTTCTAATAATTTCTGATAATGGATTGTTTCGTTCCTATTTCGATCTGAATGGTAGAGTTGGCAAGGCATCCATCAGGAATTATCATCGTGACCAACATGTGGTAGTTTTGGACGATCAATTAATCTTCGCAAGCCAAACTTGAAGAAAAACAAAGTATTTTTAAGGGAATCCAAACAAATTACAACAATGTTTTCATATTTTACCTTATGGAGGAAGCTGAAATTTCGTTTACACATTCCTTGTGTCCAGAATTACAAAGATGCTTGGTTTAGGAAAGGTAAATATGTCGAAGTATTTACAGAAAATAAATCGTAGATCTACGCTTTCGTCGTAACATCCTCAGTATAGTGCACTGCCGCTGTACGCGTACGATGTCGTTTCAAAACTTTCTTACGCGCGCGCACCCATAGCAACTGTGTTGCGTACGCGCGCGTCAGTCTCACGCGAAGGTGGTTGAGCGCATGTGCAGTGCTGTATTGTTACAAGCTGCCGTATGACTGTTGTAAATTTGGCCAATCATTGCCTTCCATGGGGCTGGATCAATGCTGGTTCAGGGGTCATTTATTTGCTTGTTCTTCTTTATATCACCGTTAATGCCCGGCAACGTGATCGAGTCTCGACCAATCAGAAACCATCAACTCTCCAAGGTATTTATAAATGGAATATTTCAAATCGAGTGGAAGAGTGTAGTAAGAATTAGAGGAATCCATAACTGATAGACAATTTTATCAGCCGACTGCTATACCGGCTTAAATTCTAGCGATGAATAGGCCTAAATCACCCTTGAGCAGAGTTTACAAGTTGACTGTACGTGATCACCTCCCCGTTCCTGCCACACGCGTGATTTCAAAGGTCCTTGCTTTTAACGGCAAAAAGAAGATCACCAACAATACGCCCACTGTGTTTTCAGGAATATCAACGGTGTCTGGTATCCCAACCAGGCAACCCGAGAAGAGATTTATGTCTGTCTGTAATGCCGTGATCCCTCAAGGTGATCCTGCCAGATTCCGCCGGAATCCACACCGGGTCTCGCCGGTGTTCGCCGCGTATCTACCGGGCCAGGAATAGCCTCGTCCCGCTGAGTAACCAAATCACTCGGTAAGATACTGTAACATGCCAAAGACTCCGACAACTTGGAGTGTGGGTTACCGACCCACGCGTGCCACGTTCCCTGAGCATGTCCAAAACATGCTGGACAAGTGTTTTTTTTTTTCCACAGCTATAGTTTTATTCCAGTGTTTCAACTGATTAGGCCTAAAATTGAATTCAATTTTCTTTATACTAGTTAAACAGTTCCCTAGCTTGAACGGCAAATGTAGCTTGGCGGCAAACTTAGCCCGTATTAGGTACCACATGGTGGAGAGCCAGTATATCGAGAGTGTGGACATATCACTGTAGGCCTACACGATTTTCCTTCACTTCGAAATGTCACCAGTATTTTTCGTAATATGTGAAATCGTGTAAACACTCGAAAAATGACATTTATGTCAAGTTAAAGTCCTTAAAAAAATTGTCACACATTACACTCGATATGCTTTAGAAAAAAACCAATGCCTGAAAAGCATACATTAATTAGAATTTAGTTGTGTGAATCACGAACACTCTTAATCACTGTACAGAATTTTTTTTATGAATGAGATGTGTAAAGTCAAGACCTTCACGAGTCCTCTCAATTCAATCATAACTTCTTCAGTCTCCAATAATTTCACAAGCTATTCAAATGAACTGTGCACGACAAAGGCATCATCGTTCATCCCCTATTACTTAAGATCTTACGTTTGATTGGCTTATTGTTTTACCTCGTTGTGGACTTGTAATTTGAATAGCGCGACTTCTAACCTCATTTTTACGATTTACGTTACGATTTTGTATTTTCCACTCATTGTCCGCTTTGGAAGCTTAATTAAAATGTGGAAACTTTGAAGATTTTTTGTCTAACAAGTCCCGAGGTTTGTGAGCGAGCATTCAGTCAACGGACATGACCCATGTTCGTCAGACAAGCTTGTTTTTGACAAGTGTTAATCGCAAACAACCTTCTCGACATGACATACAAGTATATAACCAGTTTGTACACCTGATCGACGTGTAAGCCTACATCATGTGATTTCTTCAACATGCTTTTCAATTTGGATGTACAACAAAATGACCCGAGGGTATTTTTCGGCACATCCAGCTCTCCAGCTAAGTCTGTCTCCTTTGATTGCAGTGATTACATCTCAGCCGACCGAGCATATCCAGGTATCACAGCCCTGCGATCGTCACTGCCCCCCCCCCCCCCGCATTCATACCCCCTGATTGCATTTGCCCGGCACGGATGGCCTAATTTTTCCCGGCACAGATACCGCACTTTTGAATGAGATTCTATCTAGAATTTCAGCCAGGGAATCATAATTATCTGAAATTAAACTCGCTACCCAATATTCCGTTACAGGGCTCATCTCACAGGGAATCCGTTTCTCATCTTCATTTTCCCAAGACCTTTTTCCTTCTTTCATGTTGGTGTCATGTCAGACCCGTGCAGTATCTCAATGTCTCTCAATGTTACAAAAAGCTGTCAGCTCCAATTCCTTTTGACTATTCATGTATTGTAGCCCCAAAAAGTAAGTGTATACACGTCAACAAACCGCAAGAAGTATGTGTCGCGATTTTTTAGACGTTGGAGTTCATTCGTTCATTTCATTTCATTTCGAAGCATGTATTTCATCTTCATGGCAAAATTATAAAAGCATAAAGGCAAGTAAAGGTGGCAAAACAATAGGTTGTGCTAAATTTGCCGAGTTTATACAAAAGGACTGAAAAAACACCTAGAAAAGACAAAGGGACATTTTCAATGCCAAGCACGTACACAAGCACAGCTATTAAGGAGCTTAGAAGGATTCAGCATTTAAAAGTTCGCCGGGCTTGCAACAGTGCAGTGCAGGTGATAAAATTATTTGAGTTTTCGCCTAAAAAATATTAAATGACTCGTCACTTCTTTGAGAGATAAAGGTAAGTTATTCCACATAGGTTCAGAAAATTTGATATTTTGAAAAGCGTATGTTCGTTGATGAGGTGTGTGGAGATTAAAGTTTGTTGATAAATAGTGTTATATATAATTTTGTTATAGTTGAATAATTTGTAGTCCGCGCTCAGTAGAATATTCTTCGCTGATATGGGCTTTGAATGTAATTCCGTTGGTGTCCACATGCTAAAATAATGGTTTCGTCTCTATCCCGCTGCACTGATGCACCATAGCGCAGACACAGGGCAAAGTGTGGTATCAGACAATCTCGTAAATGGAGGCTTTTTAAGTGGCGCTAGATTAATCGTAGGCATTTACTCCTTGCCCCTTGGCATGTTGTACATATCGCGCACATGGCCTGCAAAAACAAATAATGCACTGCATTTACGCCAGCCTCCGATAAAAGCATCGGGCGATAGCCGTAAATCCGTACCGGCGAAGTGCATCCACTTGGTTGGAAGGAGAAAAAATGCAGACAAGTCACACCATCGTGTGCCTGAGGTGCTGATATTGGTAACTGTTTTAGTTAAATTGTTTAGATGATGATAAAAGCTCCAAAATGTACGCAGTGCAGATCACATTAAGATACTGTAGGAGATTATAATGGTGGCATCTGAAGGCATGTCCGTGTGGGGTCATGATATGTCATTTACCTGCTTGGGCCAATTTCATGGCTCTGCTAACCACAGCATTCTGCCCTTAAACACATTCTGTGCTAACAGAAAAATTCTGCGCTTACCCTGTAAGCATCAATCCTTTCTTACGGGATGTACGCATGCGCATATGCCAAAATGCCTCGCTAACCACTGCAAAATACTCACGGAATTGTTCGCTAAAGGTAAGCAAAACCAAATTGGGCCCTGGTTTCATAAGGTTAGGCCTACAGAATAATACACGTATTTCTAACGCATATTTAGGTCTACGTATCCTGATGAATCTCTTGTCGACTCCAACTCAAAGTGAAGTTTTGAAGGGGGGGGGGCGTTTCCCTGGATTAAACTTGATGCCAATACATATATGATGGTTGAAATAAAAAAAGACGTGATGATACCTCAACATCGTATTATTTAGTGCTTATATTTACATAAGTCTGTCCAGTGGGTCAGATGTATATGACTCATTTTTCTGGATAAAGTCACAAATTGGGAATATTGGGCAGTGGGTTAATTACCACAAGAAGTAAAAAATTTAAGAGAGCCGGAAAGAAATAATAATAATGGATTGGACAGAGACATCCCATAGACTTGTGCACAAAATTTTTCAAAAACTTAAATGTGCCCTAACCAATATTCCCTTGACCTTTTTTTCCGCGAGTTTCGGTATGTTTTATATACTAATTACACCAAGAACAACAAATATAATGATTGCGACGGCAAAATTGTGTCTCTAAAGGGGAGCTGTGACATAAGGGAGACATGAAAATGTCTCCCTAATGACCGATGTCTCCCATCGTGCGAAGGAATTACGATAACGTGTCTCCTTAATGGTACCATTACACGTATATAGTGCGTGCAATGTTTTTAGGTTAGTTGGTTTTGTTGCGTGTGACCTTTGTTTCGTTCACTCTTAATTTGTTTTCACTTTTTTTTTATAGTATGTGATGACAATTTTCCTTTTAAATCCTCCAAATTTCAATGCGTTCGTATCTTGCAGAAATTAGCAAAGTATAATTAGTTTCTGTTACATTTACATGTTCATAACGTGTATCTGCAATAACTAATGCATGCCAGTGGTCTACATCGTTTTGGATTGTAAGCTTTGCATAGCCTCGTTGAATTTTTTTTTCATTAAATAAACATGGGCCCGCCCTTATTAAACGAATAGAAAATATAAGTATACAAACTAAAGCTCGAATGGGATTTCGACCACACTGTTGTAATATACCATGTGGTTGGAACATGTTGCACAGATGTAAAACACCTGCTGCAAATTGATACTTTTCATTTGGATATTCAGGCGAAGAAAAACATTCGGATGGATTTTGGAAACGTGGCCAAAATATCTTAAAATAAAACCCCAATTAGTGAAGGAATGCTATGTGCATCTTTGCTCGTCCAAACTGAGTCAAGGACATGACGTCACCAGATCGTGCAGTTTTGCCCATATTTGCTGTTAACAAAATATTTGTTAACAAAAATAATTGTGAGTATTGACGTCCGAACACTGCCTCAAAACCTCACTCAATTAAGATACAAAGTCAGAGAAAGTTCATCCTAATTGTTGTTCCTATGTCAACTAATTTGAATATGTAAACGCGTACTTAAAAAGTAACCAATCACGCTGAGGATTGACAGGAAAGGTTTAAGCATCACGGCGCACATAGTGGGGCAGATAGGGGAAATAGTTAGGGGAATTGTGCCTTTGATGATACAAGCATGGCATTTGGCACACAGTCAACGTATTGTCTTAAGAAAGATATTTGGCTAAATTAGGGCCATCGCAGATTTTGAAAAAAAATATAGGTATAGAATAACAAGCAATTTTAATTTTTTTTCAAAACGGCTGCCATTGCTTGTTATTCTACCTATATGTTTTCAAAGGACAAATCTGCGGTGGTCCTATAGCCAAATATCGTTCTCATGGCATACTCTGACTGTGTGCCATGACGTATAGCCTACTCTGACTGAGGGCGCATATAGCATGTCTTCTTATACTCGAAGTCAGGTCTTCAGACAGTGTAATGTGTGCTGCTCTTTCTTTTAAATTGAGTTCCCCGTGCTCTCCAACAGATTCATTTTTTTTTTACTATAGGTTTTCCCGGCCAATTTCCTGAAATATTTATTCACTTCTGAAAATCGGTCATTCGTTTTCCTCTGAATTTGAATGCACGTCTTTAATTCCATTTCAATTCAGCGAAAGTTCAATCGTTTCCATTGTCTGTACATTCGGGTTTGAGAAACAGACGGCCATTGACGTTACCTGGGCATTCATTTACGCAAGCATACCTTTTCGCGCAGAGTTCTGTAATACAATTTCGTGAATGTGCAATCAAAAGTACGTTTTTCTCATTCAAAATAGCAGATAACATCACAGAACATTAAACTAAAAGTGAAATAGAATAATCAGTGATTGAAATCATCCTCTGAAAGCGAAAAAGAAGTCTTGTAAACGAATCTGAATGAACATAAAAGTAAGGTGCTGCTCAATCACGTAATATTATTGATTGAACTGAATTGGAATCAAATGCTCTGCTAGCGACAATGAAACGCGTGTTCAGCGCGATTCTCAAATTCAGACGAAAATGAATGACCGATTTTCAGAAGTGAAAGAACATTTTAGGAAATTGGCCGGGAAAAATATATAAATGAACTTCAACTTGTAGGTTTTTTTTTCAACCAAAAAACCCCTTTGTCCTGTTTTGGATGTCTGCATACAACCTTCTGAAAAAAAAACATCCGCTTTGAGAGCAGACTTGCTCCCAGTCCATACATTATCGGTACTGATTGTGGGGCGGGAGCCAGCCTATCCCGAAATTGTAACGTAATAATTCACTAACTAAACATTGGCAAATTTTTGTTTCGCTCGATGTCTTATTGAAAAGTACATAATCATCTGTATTGCTAGAAAAAGAAAGCAAATTAAAAAGGAGTCTATTTTTCGGGATAAACTCGAAAATTGCACGGGGAACACATTTCATGGCAAAAATACCATTCAAGACCAACTAGAGGCTGATGGAAGCGTGGGCGGGGGATGCTGCGCTTAAGGGCGGTTGGCAGCAATCAACGGGAGGATGGTTCCAATCGATAAACAGTATTTAAAGGGAAAATACAACATTTGCAAACATCAAAAAACGAAATGATCAAATTACCACGAAATACCTTACTGAATTGTTAGGGACTGACAGTCTAAAGCATTCTTTAAATCGTGGCTCCTGGTGGGCTGACCAGCGTTGGAGAAAACTGGCTTTTTTTCAAAAACTGTTCTTAATTTTTCATATTTAGTTATTCTGACTTTTCTTTGCAATTGATCACACACCTGTGAAGGGGTACAAGCCTGCTAGACTGATTCTCTGACCTTACAATTCCCCAAAGTGTATTAATTGCTTCGTTTCATCTTAAGTGGGGTCAGGGAATCAGACTACAAGAACATGATAGGTTTTTTGGGTTTTTCCAGCATATACAAGCCCAAAACATAAAACAAGTCAGTTTAACAATATTTTATAACATACTAATCCTCCAAATCCATTTATTTCTGAAAATTGCAGCAAAAGCAAATGTTGTATATTCCCTTTAAAGGGAATATACAGCATTTGCAAACATCGAAAAATAAAACTACCAAGTTTTTGCGAAATACCGTAATAGGATGTTGGTAAATGACAGTCTAAAGCATCCTGTAAAATTATGGCACCTGGTATACTGTCATTTTCAAGAAAAGTGGTATTTTTGTATCAATTTCCAACGCTGATCGGCCGATCAGCGTTGGAAACAACTGGCTTTTTTTCAAATACTGGCCCCAATGGACCATTGCACTTGTTTGCAATCGATTACAAACCTATGAACGGGTACGAGCCAGCTAGACTGGTTCACTGACCTTACAATTCCCGAATGTATGTAAACTGCTCTAATTCTTCTTATATGGAGTCAGGGAACCAGACTACAGGAAAATGATCGTTTTTCTTGGTTTTTATAGCATTTTCGAACCAAAAACCTCCAAAAAGTCAGTGTAACTATATTTGCTTTATATTTCCAACCCCCCAATTCCATCCATTTCTGAAAACTACAGCAAAAGCAAATGATGTATATTCCCTTTAAAATAGAAACATGAATAGGCGCGTACCAAAAAAAATATGTATATATCAAAACGGCGTTTCCCCACAGCAGCAAAACCGATTTTTTTTTTCGCATCTCGATTTTACTCTCCCACGCGCAATGGGGATGTATACACCTTCGCGTCGATTAATGAGTACAATAACGTATGCGGCCTTCACAGGACGGCTCGATGATTTCACTTGCTAACCACCGATTTTCCAATAGTCAATATCGTCGGAATCATGGCCCGCACAACAATACAATATACTGCCAACGGTTCTTTCTAATATATCGCACAGCTGTTGCGCTGCCTGTGAACACAAAACACAAGTGAGGCACGTTCCGTTTATGCACTACAATGTTCTCTGTTGATATGTATCGATAGGTACTCATGGCTGATAAGGTATTATTCAAATCTGGCATCGATTGAATGTTGCCTTTTCAAAATGCAGCCGTCGAAAGTTTGCATTCATGGTATATATCTTTGTTATGCACATCATACCTTTCAGGTCAGATTGGACTAAAAGATAAATATAACTCGATTGCCAATGTCATTTCTTTGTTATGCATATCACACTTTTCAGGTAAGATTTCATCTTCAGTAGCAATAATTAAAAATAAGTAAAGTACCAAATACATACAAATATAAATCAAATAAACTAAACAAATAAGACCCGTTGAAACACATTAATTTTCAGGCACAATATCACTACAATACGTTGGGACATTTTGCTGGTCAAAGTTCCAAGTAATTTTCCCTGTAGTGAGTTTCCTACTGGCATAGTAGTTTTGTTTACCTCGGGGAGAGTTCTGACTTTTTCTATTTCCTATGATCCTCACATTCTCGACCCGGAGATTGCAACCTTTTTGGTAACCAATAGTATATCCGACCTTTTAAAATAGAATCTTCCAGATTTGACGTTGGGTTTCTCAAACGAGTACTTTGTGTCAGCCCAATACACATCGTGATGCCCTATCGAGTGACACTGTAAACTGGCCTTTGTCGGCAATTTGAACTGACTGTACTCAATTGTTTACACCACAGGAGCAACAAGACCGCTAATGACTTGTATATTATTAAGATAGGTTGGCATTTCGAGTGCGTGGTATACCGCCGTATTGTTGTGTGCACGTGGTATCTGCTCATGGACGCGACCGATGAGGTTAGATTGCATTCAGTGGGCGTTTACTTTATTATGAGCCAGACCATGCCAGAACATAAAAGCGATGCTGAGAGAAATCTGATAGTTGAGTAACGGTATCTAGTACTAGTAGCCGGCATTGCATACGACTGCAAGGTTACGTTTACCCGTGCTCTGTACATTTACCAAGTTCTGTGACGAAATCATTTGTGGTCTACCTTTTTTCTCTCGTCTTTTCACTTGTGATAGCTGTGTTAGTGGATGGGCCATATCGTACCTGATTTGTCATCGAGTGGCGTTGGAAGCAAGAACAGCAAGTTTGAATCATTCATGATCTAGGTAAGTGAAAGTAATTAAACAATGACTGTTTTCCCCCATACATTCGGGAACACAGCGGTTCCCCCTTTCAAAGCAAGTCCTATCGCTCTCTACTTTTCCTCCATTGTCCGATTGAATTAGGTTTTCCCATATTGAAGGGGTTTTACAGACTTGTGGTCCGTTGGTTCATGGAGGTTCTTCCTCCACTACGTTGGTTAGACATTGAAGTCAGTATAAGCAATCCCTTCCAGATGTTCCGGCTGGCTGACACGAAGGGCATTCAGGCAGCCCCTTCAGTTACAAACGCTGTTCACACCGAGTAGTGGAGAAAAGTTATCAAATAGTTTTTGATAAGCTTTAGCATTTTCTCCAAACGTTTTATCATGGAAAAGAAACAAATTCGTTGCAACGGTTACCTGGAAAATGAACATTTTGGGGATGGTGCACTATTTGTTTATTTGATTTCACGCTCGACTGACGTAATGTTATTGTTAAAAGCACTGTATATACTCAGTATTGTCCGAGAGCTTGACATGAAAATATGGAGAGAGAGATAAAAGCTTTCTTTGGTGGAACCAAACTCGACCATTGAGCTCTGGGTCTGTTAGCCAATAAATGCTACTGTATATACTCTGATGTGTAGCGCGCGGGTACAAGTAGGAATATTATAACATATTCATTGCTGGTATATTTAGTAATTTTATTCCTGTAATAACACCAGCGGCGAGGGGGGGGGGGGGCTTGAGCCTCGACCCCCCGGCCATAAAAAATCTCTTCCAGTCGCCCCCCCCCCTTCCCACTGGAAATGTGTTAGCCCTGTAAGTGACCATAGTTAACGGGTTTAACAGAAATTGGGCGGCCCTCCCCAACTGTAACATCCACCCCCCCCCAACACTCGCCTCCCCCCTCCCATGGTGAGAAAACCCTGGCTACCCCGCTGTGTAACACTATTTATTATTCATATGTACAGCACACTTAGTATGTTTCAAAAGGGTAAAATATGAAATGTGAACCTCGATTTTAAACACAATATTGTTATCTAGCTGAATCTCAATAATAATTTCAGCTCCAATGCAATCTGATATCAATACATGTTCAAAAATCATACCATGCATGTATCTCTATTTTGCATTAAGGTTCTCCAAATTCTTTTTTGAAAGGTTTTCTTGTAATCTTAAGTCAGACAAAAGAGCTTGCCGCTGTCGTTTGCGTGTTACGGCCTCCAAGTTTCGACTTGTGGGGCTGTCCGCCGAGCGTGCTGTAGACTGGTCGTAAAAAAAAGACTTAGTGACCATCACATTCCTGGGCCCGCAATTTTTATTTCATAATTAGAAGAAGCAAATACAAATAGTGTATAGGCAGGACACACAAGTTGTTGCTGTTTTAATCATAATTGACTGGCTGTGTTGGGATTATGTAGGCATGCCACTCACTTTGCGGCTGATTAGAATTCACAAAGGTCAGGCAGGTTCCCGTCCCATTTAGAACAACGACTCAATAAACTGCATATTATCTGTTAATACAATTATGAATATAAAACCTAATGGTTTTGTGCTGTATATTAGCATATTTTAAGCTTTAAGCACACAAACCCTGGCAGCAAAATGGCACACTGATAACTCAATAAAGACGGCAATGGTGAGAAAAGAAATCTTTTAATTGAGGATCATCCTCAAAATCAACAGACCTCTGGGGAGGCTTTCATTGCTCTTGCAAATTACCCCTCACGTGTGCCATTGACTATGTGGCTGTCTCGCAGTATTGATACCGATACGCCAGCCGGTTCAGCCCACGTTTTTAAGGAGCGATGCAAGTGTTGACCGTTTCTCCTCAAGAGCCTATAGCCGGAGCAGCGTATTGATTGCAATAACCTAATACTTGGCCTATAAACAAGCACGACCTCCAACGCAGTGGATTGAGGCGGGGTGAAACGTACACACACATACCTCGACGCCAGAAGGCAACGACAGAAATGTGACAGAAGTGAAAATTAAAAAAAAAAATAGAAAACCAAGAATTAACAAATATAAGCCTAAAGCCAAGAAACAGCTTTCACTTGCAGAGCGAATTACCACACAATTTGTGTACACCAGTTCGATAAAAAATAATTAGTTACATTGTTTTCAAAAGGAATATTCATTCCAACCTAGATTGCCGCAATTGGATTGTTGAAAGACACCCTTATTGATTGAATATGACTTTCCTGGACAGGAATAATGTTATTGACCGTGTTATCAAATATACTTGCCGTGCAGACAAAGACCTAATAATATTACCCAAAACTGATAGCATATTCTTTCATCCATTGTGTTGTAAGTAAACAGCTGTATATGCCTCCGGGACATGTTTGTGCCATTATTCCGACCACAAGTAGTATCTGCCTAATATAAGCGCCTTTTTTTTAACAAAAGACTATGATGTTGTTTCGATAACAGTTTACAAGATAACATGTAGAAAGTTCAGTTAAGTGGATAACATTTCCAGAAACGATTGAAATTCAATGAAGTTTTACTCCCTAGTTTTGATAGGTATAATGACAATGTGGTAGCAGACTAGCAGTTTGTTCAGATAATTGGAAGAAAAAAATATATCGTGAATTCGAAAGAGTGGAGCTCGGGCTTGGTCTGAAAATATCATTCATAGTTCAGAAACATCAGTGGAGTGTAAATACTTAGTTATTTGGGTGTTCTTGTTTTATTTGTTATCACTTTCTTCTCTCTCTATATTTTTTTTTTCTTTGGGTATCTGACTTTACTCCAGGTTGCTAAACATGTATTTTCTCAAACAAAAAAGAGTCATGGAAACACACATTTAATATTTCTGTTTGAAAAATATTTTTCTTACCCTACTTTTTTTTTATTGGATCCGATGCATTGAAATATCTGTAAATCTGTCAATGTTCAATACTATTTTGGTTCGTATTTGAAGTTTAGTCATCTTTATAAAGTTTTACAACGTAATTTCAATATATTAGTTACCTAGATGGTTGTGTCTGTCGCGATTTGGTAAACTTCGGTTGCAGTGGAGAATTTGCGGAATGCAAGATATTTGTTCTGGCAATCATTAATATCGGGTAATTATATTAGTTTGACTTCGCTGTTCATGGCCTGCGGAAAGGCTGCAGCAGACCGCGATCTATAGTGTGATAATGATAAGAGTTGCATTTCATCGCGGCAAAGCATCAAGTGAGCCTTTCATTTCTGATACATTATTTGGGAATTCTGAAGTGACACTTGTGATAACGTAGGTCTACTTCAAGCACGATTATAAGCAAACGTATACCCAATTTTGCAAACATATATCTTGGATCTAGGTAGGGTGAGTAGAGCGCAGTTTTTTTCCTCATGACATTTGAAACTTCGCCCTTTATTTGAAGTAACAGTTGAGTAGTAATTAGTCACGACAATACGTTTATAAAGAAAAATAGTTTGGTGTAGGATGGTGTATAGGCGTGGCCTCTTTACCTCCGCCACAGAGGTTATGTTTGGGTGCGTTGGTTTGTCTGTGAACAGGATAACTCAAAAAGTTATGGATGGATTTTCTGGAATTTTTTTGGGAGGTGGTCCTTCGCACATGTACAAATCGATTAACTTTGAAAGTGATCCGGATCTGCATGTGAATGCGGGATTTTTTTTCAGGATTTTTTACCCATCAAATGGAAAACTTATACCCTGTGAGACCAGCTTCATGTACCTTTTAAATGGCTTTTAAAATTTCGCTTCGTTACCCCTAGCGGGAAAATAAGCTTTAATCCCGGCCTAGATTATCCTGGCGTGCCAGGAAACCCCGTGTTGACTCTGCGAACTGAAAAAAGCTATCAACTCACCCCAATGCGTTAATTAATAGACGTGTTTTGGCATTTCATGGACAAAATAGCATCGTACGCAGGCAAGTGGAAAACACAATCAATATTGGATCTTAACGGAGACTGATTTCAAATAGGCGCCGAATGAAAACGGACACGTGGAGAGGAAACGCATTAGGGGCGTGGGAAAAGAGCGATTTTGTGTACGGTTTGAGCTGGCTGCAAATTGGGGCCGCGGTCCTATACGCTCGCATTCATTTCTATTGTATTCCTAGAACTGAAAAAAGACTTCGAGTTTTTAATTAACGTTGATAGACATTTCAAAAAAAATTTACCTTCGGGGAAAAATTAATAATAAAAAAAAAACGTCGGGGAAAAATTTGTATTACCCCCGACTCAGTGGGGATAATGTAACGTCCTTCTATTTGTGGTTTTATACAATCCAATCAAATATAATTTAATGCACAGTAAAAGCTTTATGCGAAAAAATGTAATAAACGAAGAAAAATGACAAGTAAAATAAAACTTAAAAGAATCGGATAGCTATATTAACCATGACTGTTTTTGGGTTAAATTTATCCTGTAATAAATTTGTTGGGATAAAAAGCGAATATCTCACACTGGACCAGAGATCTTTGAGGTTTCGAATAACGCGCTTGATTCCTCATCAGAACCATCGAAAGTTGTCACGTGTTCAATTTCTGATTACGGCGCCTCAAATGCAAACCATTGAGAATTCCCATGCAATATGGAAACAACCTTTTCCCGTGCATGAGAGATGTCTAGTTAGAGACAAATACACGCACACACTCTTGCAAAACAAAATGATTGGAATATTAGTGACTTCCACGAAAGGGGTAACGGTCGTATGTGTTGTTGAAATCATTGAGCAGTTACCTGAATAACGTGACCGTCACAGACATTCTTAGTTTACTGTAATTTCGTAATAATCTCTCTTATTATGACACCATTAATATATAGCTGCTGCAAAACTCCAAGCATATACCAATGTTCGTTGGCCAAATTTGCATTTGTTTCAAGATGACATATTTAAATCCGAATACCAGTATAATCTTGATGACCAATTTCGGCCAATATTACACAACCAAGATTGGTATGAAAAAACTTCAATATTGTTGGTAAAATACCACAAGTTTTACCAAATGAAGGTATATCTTGACAAACATTGATAAAGATTGTAAGCAACAATATACAAAATCTTTGATTGGTGGTAATAAACAGTATAGTAACATCTGTAGAAATAATGGGAATGTGAAACATTTGACAGTCAAAATTTGTTAAATAGTTAAAGGTGGTGACAGCAGGCTATCGTATGAAAAACAATAAACTGTTAATATCAAGAAGAAATCATACTGAATGTGTAATGACGTCATCAAGTGACGCGTGCGTCTTTTTTTATTTGCAGTCGGAGTGAAAGCTTTTAAAGGTCAAGGCAGAAAACAAATAGATAAAAAAATACGTATCAATTCGGAAATTACGGGTGGTTCCGATTTCCCGTATCTATTGCAAAATGATGCAATGTCGACTCTAAAGAAAACACAAAAAAACCAATCTCGGTAATGCAAATGGAGTGCTCTCTCTTGATATGGAAATATATAAGTCCCCATTGACATTTCGCTACAAGACGGATCGTTTTAATGGACGCGTGTGTCTCTTTGCTTGACTTCTACCGAACGGGACTTGGTGACGGCGTAAACATTTCGGGCCATTGAGCCTTCCGGTGAAAATTGAATAAGGCATTTTACTCATTGAATTACTTTCCCTGTCGACTTAATCGACCTGTAAGTGGACTAAGTTTGAAGGACCTACATCCAGGTGATTGAATTAGAAAGGTTTGTTCTCAAACATTCGCCTGATTAGATCCTGATTGTATTATTAATTCGGAGCGGTGTGTATAAAACCGTGCTCTATCGAGGATCTCCGGCCTCATGCACTGGGAAGAAACTTTTTAAAAAGAGTGCAAGTGTTTCGCAATTAAGAGTAATATGCTTAAGAAACATATGCTTGGACTGTTAACCAGAGGAGCTCTTAGATTTGTTTTTCTAAATAAAAAAACGAAGAAAATAAGACGGCCTGACGTTCCAAATCTGAAGGGGAGCCCTTCAAACCCGAAAATAAATTCTAAAAAAAAAAAAAAATAGAATTCGGTGTATTGACGCCCTCTGAGACTCATGTGATGTCTGATGATGAATTAAATCCAGTATTTCGATTCAGTGATGAATGCTGATTTGAGTGATTTCGGGAAAAAAGAAGAAGAAAAACTTCACGGAATCGTTTGAGCTTTTCTGAATTTCATCGGGAAACCTGTTTAATCATTTGAACGTGTCAGTAAAATGTATAAGATGTCTGGGAACTCATTGTACTCACGTGATAATATTCAACTAAGTTTACACATTCCATGCACCTTGCCATCTTTCTGAACCCTCTTAGCTATATATTTTCCCTGCCCTTGAACTGGTAGGATGAAACCCTTCTAAAATACGTCCGAGTGGTTGTACATGTAATACACCTGTTTGGCGTTGTCTGTCCATTGATTGTGTCAGGGGTATTTTTCATCGATTGTTTCCATTCATAATGCTGTTTATGCTGTTAGCCAGGGCCATTGTAAAAGACGCACGTGCAATAATTCAACGGACAAAGGTAGGTTCATTGACCGC
This sequence comes from Patiria miniata, assembly GCF_015706575.1. NCBI lineage: Eukaryota > Metazoa > Echinodermata > Asteroidea > Valvatida > Asterinidae > Patiria > Patiria miniata. Next base: position 19,280,876 of record NW_024037072.1, on the reverse strand, counting down.
TAAATGCAGTTTGCATTGATCCAATAGAACAATATATAATAGTCCCTCCGTGTTAATATATCAGACCGGTGGAAGAAATTTGTATGGGAAATTATTCGTGTGTGTACTTTGTCTTGGTGAATATGTTTTAATTGTCTTATATAGTCAATATGATTTTAACATGAGTGAACCTTAATGAAACAAGTTATATGAATTCTTGTCATGACCACCATTCTATGAGGAGGATCTATCTAAAATGATAATGTAATCATCAAATAAAAAAATTAAAATACGGTCTTGAAATTGCCATGAACACGAGTAACTTGAAAATAAGATAAAAACAACACAGGGTGAGTAAAAAAAATCAAAACCAAATGTCGGGACCATTGTTTTAGTGAAGTTCTGCATGTAGCACTTTCAAAATCTAGGATATGAAAGCCCAATTCATAAGTTCAAGAATCATTCAAATCACTCAACTAATTTTCAAGTTACGGATTTTAAACACAACCACTGTTTTAAAGTTCAGTCCACGGATCACAAAAAGGTAAGTGTTCTTTTAGCCAAACGAAAACAAATCACAGAGGGATGTGTGTGAATTGTTTTCGTTTTGCTGAAAAACTGAAGAAAAAACAACCGCTTACCCTTTTTGTGATCCGTGGACAGAACTTTAAAACGGTGGTTGTGTTTAAAATCCGTAACTTGAAAAGTACATAAGTGATTTAAATGATTCTTGTACTAAAAGAAAGTTTATGAATTGGGCTTTCATGTCTTAGATTTTGAAAGTGCTACGTGCAGAACTTCATAGTCCCGACATTTGGTTGTTGTTTTTTTACTCACCCCGTATGTAGGCCTAGTTCTATACAAATTTGCTCTAAAAAGCAAGACATTAAGATAACATTGTAAAATTATGTCCTGCTCTTGAAGACATTTTGGGCTTGGAAAATAAAACGTAAATAAATAGGTCATTTCCCTTGGTAACACGATCTAACTTTCGTTTAGTCTACATATTTACGTGACTCTATTCATTTTCTGTGGTTTTTGGAATGTTAGATGCCCACCAATGATATAATGAGAATCTTGCACGTCATGTACATGTAAAATATTTGTTTTGTGAACACTTCTACGTCCGCAAGATGACATCTTCCCGAATATTTCGTGGAACGGAAATTCTCGAGGGAGATTTTTACAACTAAACACAAATAGTAAGATTATGAGGCGCTCACTCCCTGTGACTAATGCGATTAAGGATTGGACCGCCTCCTTGCCACGAGAGAATGAACGCACGTTCCTTGCGTTCACGGGATTGCTTCGGCGTTGATACGGCGTGATCTATGGAATTGTGACATAGAATCCATGACGTCACTGCGTTGCTCATACTCAGGAGACAGAAAGAAAAAACCGCCTCTGGTGTATTATTAAGGTACGGGTGTGGTTTGGGACTACATACTTAGAATAACCGGTAAATGGCTTCGCGGAACAATGCAAGGGAGTGCGCAAGTACAGCGAAATTAGTAAAGCAGCTTGTATCATCACTGCATGTTGTCTCCATTTTCGCTAGTCCGATCCGAGGGGGTCAGCCTAATGTCCTCGTTATACCTAGACCCTATCTGCACTGACTCACTGACAGATGACTGGCAGTCAATTGTGATTTAGACTAGTCTAGTCTGGACGAGCATTAGTAGTCTGCGGTTCCGGCAACGGGCCGGGAAACATCGTCCTCATGATATTAAAGTATGATAGTATATGCTCCTATTATTTAGTTGTTGCATGTCTGTCTCTTGGACCAAACACAAGACGAGGTGTTTTTCCGTTATAAATTATCTAATCATGGAGGAAGTGTTTCCTCCAAGATATTTATGACTTAGATGAAATCAGCTTATGGATTCCCTAAAATTTGTGCATTTTGGTGTCAAGTGATTCGTTTTCCCAAGAGCTACTACCGAAGTTGTTAAAATTAATTAAAGTTCAACTGATATTCAATACAGGTCGCAATGCCATAGTGGAACGGCATTGTGATCACCATTTTGGACAATTCAGTCCTTCGACCCCTGATCGCAAGTTGTTGGTATTAGGCAATATCTGTTTATGAAAACTACCTGTTTTATACATCAATACGGCCTATAGTGTTGTGTCTGATAAGTCGACTTTCAAACATGATATGGAAAAGAAGATAATTCAGAAGATATAGGAGCGTTTGTAGCCAATCAACCCACGGTCACGTATAATGCTATGGAGATGAAAAAGACCTTGCGTTGCGGCTTCATATCGGATATTCAGTCCGGATGTTCATTGCGATCACGCCTTGCACATTTGTGTTGTCCGCATCCTTCCCCTAGAAAAGATACAATCGGGACAGTGATTTATAGCCACAGTAAAATTTGCACCTATGCCCCGAGAAAATGTCGTTTGAGTTTTATGTTCACAGCGTGGTGTCTCGCAGATCAGGCACTGTGTGATGTACAGCCTAGCCTTAAGCAACTAAACTGAGCGATAAAGAGTTCGTATAGCCGTTTCAATGTCATACCTGCTGGTCACGAAAAAGCAATTTTTTTATGCAAAATTGTCGCAAAAAGTGAGAGATGGAGTATTTTCTCCGCAGGGAATCTGGAACCTGGCCGGAAATCACGAAGATAAATTGAATTTCTTCGAACTAAACCACAAATTTTAGCTATAATTTTCATCCAAGGACACAAATTTAATCTCGAGTAGCGCCCGTCGTGGAACATAGGACAGTACATTAGAGTTCGTTGAACGCTGTCTTACTTTTTTGAAGTACGCATTTATGATAGAGATGTTTCTCACGTACACATAATAAATTTACTGCCGCGTTGTCTAGTAGGAAAGGTCAGTAAAAATCGTTTGGCTGAAACACGAAAACTCAGTAATGTTACTGAGAGTGGAGACATGAGAGGGCAGTATTGTTCAAGTCGGCTTGATCTGAAAATTGCGCATATGGCGTTCTCGAAACTTGGGTTCATGTCTGGCTTCGGCTCAATGTCTACTTTCGGAATCGTTTGGACACGTGGACCCATACACTGAAAAAGAAATGTGTTTAACAACTCAATACTCTTCTCAACACGTTCATGCTATCTCTTTGTGATCATGTTTAGATAATACACACGTTTAGAGTATTGATGGATAATGTTTAGTAATTGAACACTGATTTAGGAATTGGACACGTAATGTTTAGCTTCTAAACATGTTTACAAAGTGATACCAAGATGCAAGATTCTTTTTAATTACAAAACATATTTTTGGAGTTTTTTTAACAGTGTCCTCCAGGACAGAGGCATGACATCTTCTGAACCCTAACCATGAGGCGAAGTTTATGTTTAGTTGAGCAGAATAGAGTGCATTGCGAGGAAACATGGCTCCTTTCGTGACGTTCCATTAACAAATTGTTCTTGTGACTAAGAACAAGTTTGTCGTCACTTCGGGCCGTTTCTTAATTTGAAATACGAAGTTTATCATTTGAATTTCTCAAGGCATGTTGTTGGGGTTGTTGCGGATGGATTCATGTGGTACGTATATTTCCCGTTTTTTCTTATAGCAGCAACTGTACGTTCATCATACTGAAATATAGCAAGGTGGTGTTTTTTAATCTGGACACTTCATATCCGGCTTGATGGCCGGCTGGCTGTTTGTGTGTGATACTTTAAAGGGGCATTACGGCCTGAAATCCCCGAAAATGTCATGTTTTGAATTGTTTACTTATACTATTTTAAAGGTCTATTTGAAACTAACCTAATGTCTTACCGTTCCCTTGAAAAGATGAACAAAATACCCCCGGTTGTTTACATCGGACACGACGGAGTACGCATACGTTTTCCTGTCGTTTTAATTCAATGTACGATACACGGTGTGTGTGTGTGTCGCATAAATTACACACATCGCACATCACGTCCGCAGAAGGCGACCACTGTGCGGATGGAATCACAACTAGCACTGAACAGCTCTATTTTTCGGGACAAAATTGTGACCCCCGAAATTCTTTTTTTTCGCATGGTTCTCGCAAGAATAACACTAAATTAAAACGCCCATTTTTTGGTAAGGGATGGCTGTGTGGACGTTTATATCCTACTTCTAAATGCTCTTTCCATTTAATATCATTTCGTTTATACGCGTTTTGTAGCCAAATTGGGCGTATTCCAGGCCGTAATGTCCCTTTAAGTTGCACCGGTGTATACGTTTGTGGCTAGTATTTTCATACGTGCCTATATCGTAACCTAATCGGATCAATAACAAAGGCGTCGCTGAATATTAATTTGAATTATATCCACCGTGTCTATAATTTCCACATTGTGAAAATACCCACTGAAAGAACGGACAAGACGATTTAAACAGAAAAATCATATCACTCTGTTAGAATAAAAAGGACATAAATACCCAATAAATCTTGTACCTGTATTTTCAATCGGAAGGAGTGAATCTCCACTCTCAAACAAAGGTGGAGATGAATTTGAAATTATAACTGATGTATTGCTGTCTTCCTGTATTACCACCTAGTGACGCCCCCGGGGTGAATCCTCCATTTTAGCTTTCAAGTTGTGCGCCTTGAGCTAAATTACCGTGATTCCCATGTTGCCACTTGTCCCTTCTCACTCCCGAGTTTGAAGAACTGCCATATCGCCATGGCAATGGGGAAAATGTGCATAATCACACATCCCCACATAATGAAGAGAAGTTCCGACACTAGAAATGACAGGGTTGTGAGTGCTCGCTCGCTGTCCTGAAACCGGCTGCTGGGGGCAATCTCTGGGGAAAGTCGACCTTACTTGGAGAAGTCAGGAAGCAAGATGTCTCCCCAAAGGGTCCTTAAACAAACCGAGACAACCGGTGAATCGGCTCACCAAAGGCAGCTGATGCCTCTCTTTTTGTCTGAGATGTCATTTGGTCAATTCCCAAGATCAACCACACTTCTGCTTTTCTGAGAAGAGCCGAAAAAAAGGATGAAAATGGTTCAATCAATTCTGGACAGGTTTCTGCGGTTGTGGCTGAGTAAAGCTCTCCTGAAGCTTACCGCTTAATGAGAATTTTTCCGCAGGACAGTACGTTCACCTTGTGAAACCATGTGTCAAATGATTCATTTCTGAGTAAATGCATCCAGTCAAGTCAAACGTAAAATCCAAGACAAATGTAAAATCAATGCAACGTCCGTTAGTTTGTGAGATTAATTTGTAAGCGGTGTATTGTTTCTGCGAGGTTTAGGCTGCGCACAATATTAAAACCTGAACGGTGTGTAATCATTTGCCATTCTCACGTTAACTTTTAATTATCGTTCACAATCTGTTGTTTGTTTGTTTTTCGGCGGCATACCGCATCGTTCCCTATCTTCCATTGCATTGTCTACCCGTTAGTTGTATATACCATTCACACAAAATCGTAATCATCGAAGTCAATATGGATATATGTGAGCCTATTGTTGATAGAACTGTCTGTAAAAGTAAATTAACGGGTATAATGTAGATCTCTCAACAATAGCTGCAATCCTATGTTTTTCTTGGGGGGGGGGCCGTTGGAGGACAGTCAAGTTCTTTGCTAATACAGAACGCAGAATTCATCCTTTTTGGCTTTGATATTTGATCCCCGTATGACCTGTATGTACAAACCTACAAACAAATCGAGGGTAGTTCTTGCGATTTGAATGCACCTCAGGTACAGTGCCAAGTGGACTCTAATAAGCGTTTTTCAGGCTGGGTGTGTATCACGTGCAGTGACGAATGACGCGTGCATTGATGGAGGACTAACTAGACGCCTCCCAGTAAATTGAAAGTAGGCTAAGCCTTGATCGGGGTATTAGGGGAGGAAGGAATTATGGAGCTATAACGCAGCCGTCTTTTGATGTAAAGAAGGTCGGGGATTTTTGAATTGAAATGTTCCGGGGACACATGGGAGTTTTGGGGACCTAAGGGACTTACAGCTGGCCTATTTAAGTGAGACGACAGAGCCTCTGTATTATATTCCTCGTGGCCAGCGCTGATATGAGGCGTGGTTGGGTGTGAGCAAATTTACCACATCAAGACCAAAATCGTTTTGTGTTCCTTTTCGACAGCATAATATAGGGCTAAAATTTTGTCATCACAAGCCCAATTCTGTTTGCCATACACTAAAGATTATCATATGAGCCCTTTTCCTTTTAAAGACGAAGTAAATGGCAATGTTATCACGAGATCTCTTCAGTTTCTAACACCCGGTTTCAGACTGGCGTGCCTTAGTCGCGCCGAATCAAACTATTCCGAAGAAATCAATTAAGTAAAAGTTCTATATTTCAAAGAGTTAGGAATACTACGTCGAAAGATCCACTGTTGCAAACATTCCAAACGACTCCAGAGTTAAGTCAATGGTTAAATGAACGCATAAACTTTCGCCTGTCTCAAATCTCAAACCACAATCTATTTTAGCCCCTCCGCGATTTTTTTCCCGATTAAACTCTATTTGGTTGGGCGCGACTTTGGAACGCCAGTCTGAACCTGGTATTAGTCAAGTTTAGAGAGAACATTGTGCGGTGTTAATTAGATGGGCGCGGTGTGCGTTTTAGTCAGGTACAACTCGGATGCATTTCAAGACGCTTTTTCATAAAAGGTTGCCCGTAAGCTAAAGATCATAATTGTTAAACGTACATGAAATTCAGTTTCAAAGTGGACTCCGTTATTACCTCAGTGCACCTCATTATTATTATTAGGGGGGGGGGGGGGGGGGCTAACAACCAACGACACAAGGTGGCGTTGTTCACGATTCGAATAGGTATACATAGCACAGATCTTTTTTTTACGTCGATCCGTGGCGATTTATATACACTGTTAACTTCAAATGTGGTCAAGATATTCAGTATTTATTTTGAGGACGCCATAATCGGCATATACTGTTTTATATAATAATGTGTAAATATATAGTACTTAATAATATTGGCTACACTTGAAACCATGCGACGACCCTTCCACTGCTCCCGCTTTGAAGCTTTGAAGCCCATGGTGAAATCGAAGTGACGCGTAGTATGTACGGTATCACACTGTTCGTCCTCGCCTCTGGGTTGAAGGAGGTATTTACCGAGGGGAAGGCATGACAGACGTAATTTAGTTTCAATTCAATTACAGGTCTAATTCCATAGTCATACGCATTTACCACTTGGTTTATGCGATAGATCTTTTGAGAGACTGGAGGTATATGACTGTGTGCCCCGCAATTTCAAAACATATATTTCTGAAAACAAATCTGCATAGATCAGAGATGTTTGCGCTTATAAGCGGCAGTTTATTAAAGTAAAGCTGTGGTAGGACTACAGCTGTGATAATATCTTGTACCTATCCATTTGTCAGCATTCACGTATTAAATATGTCACATCAGGACTTAGATTTGAACTCTAAAACTTGGCGGCCGCTGGCGGTCTTTCATTTCATTTCAATGGCGCTGCGTTCAGTATGCCCGGACGGCGAATTGCTTTAACAATCAATCACTCTCAGAGTAGATTTTTAGGGCACACTGGATGTGAAGGCTGTGACTGTATACTTCGGCAGCAGTCATCAAATTGAAATATGCAGTAGTGTGATCTTGTAATTGCTCGCTTGGCCCACTGCTTTCTGTTTAATTAATGACATGCACTGTCTTGGCTGTTAGTAAAATTGAATGGCTTTAAGTATCACATTCTACATCATTACAGGCTGTAAGTTTCCCATAGAAAAGCAACCATTTCGTTTTTCATCAGCTCCTTTTTGAGCTTCTTAAGGTGAAAATAGTCGAGATTCTTGGAGTCCTGTAGCTGAATTCTTGTTCATTTCACTTGATTTTAGGGAGGAAATGTCGCCACTGTACTTTTCATGTCCAAGGCATGGAAACTATAGGCTCGTCACAGCAGTAATTGCATTTCATTTTGATAATCTCTCATTTGCCCGGCGGGCATTTTGTCCCCACGGATCGCTCCAAAAGGCAAGACGCAGTGAGATGTACCTGAACAATAGGAAAGTCCATCGGCCAAATTGCATCCCTTGATTTGCAGTGGAAAATAGGAGAATTATGGAATAAAGGAATGCCCCTCTGGGGACAATCCCCAATAGAGGTGCGGGCTCTCTCTTGGCTGGCAAGGGGCAAACGTGAGACCACATATTCATGCGCGGACGGGACAATTTAGGAAGTCTGTCTGGCATCGGGGATTTGTTATGTGTGTTTGGTTCCCCTGTAGGATGGAGTTAAGTATCAAAGTTGCTTGGGACAGTCGAAGTGAATCTTTGGTTAAGTGTAAGCCTCGGTACTCGAAGTGAATTAGATACGAGTTATCCTGTTTGACTGAGACATGGGCACGACGAATTTAATTAGAAGCTTAGATGGGATACATTCAATGTAGGCAGCGTATAGGAAATCAGGCACGACGTGCTATTCTCATGTTTACATAATCAAGCACAAATACAAGTACGTGTAAATCATCACGTAATCACAGTTAATGGTTCTATTTCGAGCTAGTTGATCTTATGCTGGCTATAAAACCATAAAGAGTTACAACTTTTAAATGAAATCCGGTAGCTGGCGCAATACCTCGGACTCACGTGAAGAAGTCTTGCTGCACATGGCTCGATTGCATGCTTGTTTATCGTGGTAATGTGATCCAACACGCGCGCGCACACATTACGTAATATACCTCGGACACCCGACGATGGGTTAACAATGGTTTAAATGCTTGGTGGCAGCAGACATCCGTAAATCCATATGTGCCTATAGGGTTGAATTGCACTCAATACGCGCTCATAGGAAACAAACATTGAAACAAACATTGAACAAGATTGAACAACGCAAAATCGGACAGAAAGAGCGCCACTTGGAGACACCCATGAGCAAAGGTTGATTTGGTTTTCACTCCGGGACAATGTTCTAAAAGTGATAGCCTGTTTTTACACGCCCCTCCCCCAAAACCTTTGCCTAGAACATTTGTCAATCTCTGGCCCAGGTCTAGATATAGCCCTTCGCCCCTGTGCACAATTAGATCCAGATGTTTGGAGCTATTCTGAACGAAATCCCCCCCCCCCCCGAGTTGCAAGCTACAAATCCCAAATGTTTGATCTCCAGCAAGTTTTCTACACAATTATCTGATGGATCACAAAATATTATTGAGATCGCGCGTAGGAATTTACATGTGTTAGTTAAGCGAACCCTTAGACCTTTCTTTTGTTTGCAAACATTGAGCGCCATTTTGTATGGACTGCCATAAGCGCATAAATGCTATGCCGTGGTTGGCAACAGAGTTCGTCTAAAATTGCGTATTATCACCCATATTAAAGAAAGAGGCATTTTTATTAAGTCTTTGGTAGTGGTGGTTGATTATTTTGTGTTTGCAACAATCCAGTGATATGTTTGGAAATATCATCGACTATTCTTTATTTTTGCAACGTTGACCTTCCACAGTTTACCAATTTTAGTTTTCAAAAAGTGGCCAGCAATTGGCGTCTTTCATTTCCACGACTACATAATTCGAAACTGTAAACTAAGGCCTTTTCCTCAGTTCTTTACTTTTTGACTTGTTGATAAATGCGAACTTTAAACAGCCAGAACTTGTTAACGGAATGCCTGACTGAACGCAACAAACAGTATTGTAAGGAAATTTGTATTCTCTTTCCTAACACTCTCAAATCACCCTCATTTCAACCTCTGCCCAGTTCTGTCTCATTTTGCAAGAACGACACACATTTTTTTTTTTAGAAATATAAAGCCGTATTACTATTACTACAATATTGCTGTACGTTTTCTGCGATTTTTTTTTGGGCGGGACAAGTGTCACTTGAAACGTATATTTCCGTCTCGGAAACATAATGTACCAGAAAATCAAAGTCGCCTAGCCAATAACGAATGTATGGTATCATTTTCCGAGTAGTTTTAAGGTAAGACTAAACCAGTCTGTATGTTTAGCAGCGGCGGCAAGTCGCGGAGCCCAGGGTACTTGAATCTCGTCCATGGTGCTCATGCTATTTACCGAGGAGCAAAAAGCTTGATGGCCAAGAAACCGGGACTGAAGAGCGGACGTATCCATCATAGTTCGACTTTTAATACCTGTAATTTGTTTATGACTGCTTTGCACGGTGATTGAGACGTATGGGCCTGCCTCTTTGTCGACAGGCACTGATTTGTTAATTTAGAAGGCTGTATCAATTTGGAGATTCAGGTCAAAGGAGAGGCATAATTATGTCCTGGCCTTCCACTTCGAATCCTGCCCATGCCGATATGTGGATTGGGATCCCAGTCTGATTCCATTTTGGCTTTTCTTCCCCTCTAAACCTGATATTTTCTTCATCGCCTTCTCTGTCTGGCGTCTCTTTGGCCTAATTCCGAGCTATATGTTTAGTCTGTTCACAAGGCAACTCTGAGCTACAGAAGAATTGCAATAAAGTCTTATGCGGGGAAGCTTGGTCGTAGTTTTCACTCCGAGAGTGGGGCTTTCCACGACCTCCGGAAACCAAGTGCGCGCAACCCATCCGGTAGTTACTACCTAACAGAGCCCCTAGCTGCGCCGATGCAACGTCACAGAGCTAGAGGTGCTGTTGCAAATCGTCGCTCAGCAGAGACAGTATTAGCAAAAGAAAAAGAAGAAGATAAATAACAGCCACAGCTTTTTGTACACATTACTCGTGACCAGTGGTTGCCTTGTTTTAAATTATTACCAACATTTGCCGACCACAGGTCTCGAAATTGACCAGACCTAAAGGGTAAAGTCATCTGCTGTGTGAGCTGTTAAATGCTCACGATTTTGCATTAAATTGGGACTGAAATACTGGTTTTGGAATTGGTCAAGTGATATCTAATGAACATTCGCAGACGCATGACCAGCCAAACAGGCAATTATAGAGCGGGCTGTAAAAACGATTCCCCCCTTTTCAACACACAACAATTATGTACTGAACACGACAGTTATGTAATGAAGCAATGAATATCGGAAGCTCTAAAAACCAGTGCAGTTCTTTAATGACAGAGAGTAGATCAAATTGATAAAATAAAAAAAAATACATTTATACTTCAGTCGCATACACAACAGTCATCATTACTTAAATACGCAGCCCAGACTTACTCCTATCTGCTCAATTAAAATTAAATATGGATAAGTATAAATTAGGAAAACTTAATCATACAGATTTAATCCCCGCATATACCTGGATAACCACACTCATTTTATCAAAGTTTAGCTGTAACAATATCATATACGGAATCACTTGGGAAAAAAAAGGATAGAAACTAGCAGCCTGCACAGTCAGTGAGATAAACAAAGAGATATTTAATTCCACTGAAAGCTAGCATCGTCTCTGAGCAGATACGAGAAAGTGAAAACTGACACCTGCTTCCCCTTTTGGCATAGACTTCGTTTTCTCCTGTTCCGGGCTCTTTCATTTCCAAAGAGATTTTAGAATTATTATTTTTTCGGCCCGTAAAGTGCCCGGAGGATTTAGTCATCCAGTGAATCGGAACCTTTTTTGCCAAGCACAAAACATCGTCAGAAATTCATTAAAAAAAGATAATGCATTTTTCACCGGTGGATATGTGCCGGGAGTCGGTCCAAAGTCGAAAATCCGCCCGGGCGAACCACCTCGGAGAAATCAATTGGACAGCATTATAAACCAATCCGCTGTCGTCGATTGCGGCATCAATTGTTAATGGTCGGGTTGAAATGGAGGCTGATAAATTGGTGTTTTTGGAGGAAGACACATTTCAGCGTTAGGAGAGCGAGCCAGGTTCGCCCCAAACTTGAGGAGTTTGACAGGGCGATGACATCGGTGTGCGAAATGAAACCTTGCCGAAGCTGAAACATCCTTTCTCAGAATTATTGCTACCTGCAGTGATATTACTTTGACACACAGGAAACCCCCAAGCAATGTCAAGCATCTTCTTTCCTTTTGTTTACCGTTTTATGTTGGTTTCGAAGGAAATGAAAAGTTAAGTAATTTATCAAATCAGATAAGATATGCCTGTTTTTTTCCCACAAAAGCAAATGACGTATTTGATTATGTATTGTGTTATTTAGCCTTAAGTGAGTAAATAATAGTTGAATTGAATTAAACATGTATTTCTTAAACTAATAGGGCTGTTGAGTGATACCACACATTGGTTCTTCATGCCATGAAGAACATTTTCAGATGTGGAGACATTTCATATTTGACCCCTGGTGACCTTTGAGGGGTCAATGACCTTTACATACACTATTTATAACAATTCTTCTTGAAAACACCACTTTTCTATGACCCAAGTCTATGTAATAGGTCTCTTCATGGTCTCCCAGACTACCCCCCCCCCCCCCAATAACTTTGGATCATTCGAAATACGCTGTGGATGGACCGGAAACCAGTCTAGGTCTCCCCGAACTCTCCTTTTCCGGCCGTTGAAGGGGTACTTGTGCACGGAGCCTAAAAGTAATTTGTGGGGAATCGAATATTTAGATCCGCTCGCGTCCCAGAAGGCACCTATCCTCACGACCTCTTTTCATTGCACCGCACAATGCAATCATAACGAGCTGGACGCAGGATTTTGCTCGGTAAATATCTTATTTTCCCCATCTTTCGGGTTGGGTTACATTTGCTAAGGGTAATCATTAATGACTTTAAGATACCTAGAAATCACTTGTATAGAAAATATTGTTGTAACACCACTGTATAGGTCAGTAAGGGTGTTGCAATTTACGACATAAAACATTCGGTTGCATGGAAACTTTTACTTTGGGCCTTTTTCACGAGTTGGCCATTTTTGTCGAGTTCCCTGAATGTATTTCAATAACTGTTAACTGTTGAATTGGATGGCGCCAGACTATTTATGCAGGCACAATGAAGCCTTGTTTTACTGACATTTTTTTAAAAATAGGGCTTTAAATATTAGGGAATGTTTAATTACAAATTTAAAATAAAATTATTTATTCAGGCAGACTGGAATTGATTATAAATTAAGTTGCTTTCATTGCTCTTCGCAAGTATCTGTTAACAAAATTGGGATTTTACCCAACTTTCAATTCAATATGGCCGACTCGTGAATAAGGCCCATCGTCACTGTGTAATTTGGCTGTGGGGCCATATGCGTGCTACGCACAGCTGGCAGCGGCTGCTGATATGAAGCAATACTGACCTCAACCTCGAGCGATGGTAGAACCCTACTCTGATACCTCCCATTAGATAGTGATGGGCTGGCCACTCAAACTCAAAACATTGCACAAACAGATGGACTTTATTACCGTGCCGTATATTGGTATATTTCAAGTGATATTGTTCTATACACGTACCCAAATGTTATGGACGCTGGATAAGACCAAAACAAAAGGTATCCGGTTTCTGGTATGGAGCTTGCCCAAAAAGTGGTGCGGCGACGCGTTTTTTTTTTTTTTTACCCATCTTTTTTTCTCTTAAAATGTCGGCTGATGTTGCAGATGATGTCTTTCGATCGTTGGGTTGGTTCAGTGTCAATGAACGGATCTTAAATTGGGAGACGTTTCGATATATGAAACAAACCTTAAAACGCATCCTTAAAGGGTTTATTTGTGTGTGATTTGATCTGATCAGATTCGAGTAAACTTCTATGTGGCGGAGTGTCAATGCATGTCTACACCCGTGACCCATCAGCCAGTGTAGGTGGTACAAGGCCGTTGGTGCAACATTAAACTGCATTTGAAAAAGATTGGAGTATGATTAGGCCAACAAAAATTAAAAATCGGTCTCTGGTCAGACCAAAGTTCCGGAATTGACGCGGCCACGCGGCTTTTTTTTTTTTTTTGCTTTTTTTTTCTTTTTCTTCAAGCTCGGATTGTACAGACAAGGTGGGTACTATTTTGCTTTTTTGGTGTCCTCTTGTACATTGGTGTCCTCCATAATTTGCCTTGGTGCTTTCGATCATTTGCCTTGGTGCAATTTCCCATTCCTTGGTGCTCTTTGGTAAAAAAAAAACGGAGGAGGTGCGGAAATAGAGGGCGCTGTTGGAGCTACCGCGGAACATTTTTGAAAAAATAAGATCGACGCGCATGATTAAAATCGACGCGCGCGCTGACCAGAGACCGACTTATTTTTTTTTTTTGGCCTTATCCTGCTCGATCTCCAAAATGATTCTACTCCAAAACCGTACCCCCTTGGTGACAGAAAATGTCTTGGAAGTTAAAACAAATGATCCGGCTTCGATTGAGGAGGTATTTGAAAACGGTATAAATTGCGAAAAAAAAAACATCCGAGGGAAAACAGGAATACAATTCTCGATGTTCTTAATTGAGTTTTGATGGTCCCACAAGAAGACTGCATAATAACACTTCAAGGATAATGGTCAACATTCAAAGGACAGTAGAGGTAATACACATTAGTATACCATTGAGTCAAGACAAGGCGAGCGTTATATAGTAAAACTGAACTGGTCCAAGAGAACACAACATTATCTTCACTTTATTCAGAATAGATATTGATTGGTCTTCGCATGGATCTGGTGTACAATTTGGCCGGATGTAGCCCATTCGTTGGCGTTACGGTGTAATCCTGTACGATAACACTGCCCGGCTTACGAGTGACAGTAAGTGAGTATACCACCGGGACCGGCCAAAATCTAATCAAAATCGCCACACGAGCAAGATGTTCGGACTGAAAGTGACCATTTTCAGTGTGGCCCTTTTTCCTAGTAACTGTGTCCGAAGCGAAAATGAATCAAAGTGGTGCACCTGCAGAGCCGGGGAATCAAATTTGTCGGGCAGGCTGTAGCCAGGGGAGATGGTTTATTGGTAATCTTTACTCAGGTTGAACAGGTGCATTCCTGTAGGGGTGCGGGTGTGGGTGTACGTTAAAGGGGGAGGGCCTTAAATATATACCTTAGATTTGTTACATAATATGGGTTAGGCTTGACCTAACAGAAAATAAAAATTCACAGGGAAAATTTGGAATGAGGAAGTCTGATGGAACAAATCTTAATCGAAATGTGTTAATGTCAAATTATTAGGCCGAACAAAATAATTGTAATAATATCAAATCCTAAAAATGAGGAAAAATCGCAATAGAAACCCCCCAACTCTATACGATACTTGGATTAAATAATATGACTATATAGTTGTCATTTAAAGAAAAGTCAATTTCGAGGGGTCTATTTGTGGAGAGTCACTGGAAATATATTTTGTAAGTGCGGCATGAGATTGAAACATATTCCTCAATATGTTTTGTAGTCACAAAGATATCACTCAGTTTTATCAAAATCCTAAAATACGAGGATTAAAATTGACAACCTCAGTGTGCCAACTTAATTTGTTTTCTGCGTCTCCCGTAAGTACTGCATTCTGTAATTAAAGTATCTCTATTTTCTATCGAATCGTAACATTTTCTTTTGGAATCCCCAGCCGAGATTCCCCGAACCATTTTTCGAGGTTAAGGATTGGCAGGCGCAATGTTCACCTGCACGACGTGGTGTACCATTACAACCTCCAAATCCATACTTCGGTAAAGAACATTAAAAGCAGTTAAGGAAGCAAACGCACGAACTCAAATTCATTCGTAGAAAGTATCGTATCAGTAAGGGAAAAGGTGTGACGTAGACGGACGCAGACTCACCGTACCTTCATGTACCCCACAGTAATAGCAAAATTGGAGCTCTTGCACAAAGTGATGCTCTTTGTCGGTTATCGATCATGCTTAACCGATATGGGTTAAGAACAAAGACTAAGTCTATTATCTATAGTCTTTACCCTGCAGCACCTAGACGTTCACACGAAAAAAAAATGAACGTGATATAGGCTGCGACACGTTTTGACTTAATTTTGTTGAAATTGACTCCCCAAACTTGGTTTATTTTCCCTTCAATATGGCGTATCGCTGTTCTCTACCTTTCTTAGCCTAAGTCCTTACCCTAAACCGTAACATCTTTAACCGTAACTGTTACTCTTCCCCGCTAAAAAATGTTTTGGAATAGGCCCTACTCCTCCGAACGGTTCTAATGTACGGGTAGGTGGATCAGAGTTGTACGTAACATTGGGTAACGAGAATTTAAAAAAAAAAGTACTCCTGTAGCCACCTCTAGCCCAGACCTTTTTCCGCACCATCACCAATTCTTAATCATATAACAGTCGACCTGAATCATCCAAGTTTAATATGATTTTGGGGGTTAAATCCAAACTCTCGTTCCCCGTACACCCTGTTTGGTAGAGAATGGTTGATTCATTTGTCCGGTTCCAATTGTGCACATCTCATATGCTTGCTCTGTTACACATCAGGCTGGTGTAAAACAACGCTGACATGACCAGAAGACCCCACTCCTGAAAATGTTGGCGAGATTTACGAGTGGTCGTTGGGCAATTTGTGTTGGTCCCTCGGTAATTGTCGGCTGGGCCTGTTCATCCGGCACGCGTCCTGAGCTTTGGCCCGTTGCCTGGGATGACTACACACTGGTTGATTACGGTAATGCAGTTACTCGCGGTAAAACCCTCTCCATAGGCGTTTAATCATTTATTGCCGGGGTGACATGCTATATCAAGTCTCACATGCGCATCGTCTTCATCGCTATCTGTGGAATACGATTTGGCTTCTGCTCCCTGACAAATTAGCCTGACAAGTTCATGCAATTCCGCGCATCGTGAAATGAAATGCGTTTTAAAGTGGCATTTTTCGCATACTCAAATTCTGCATTTCAGAAGAAGAAATAAAACCAATGAAAATAGTGAGTTATTGCAAAAATGTGTTTTAAATAATTATTGTAACCCATGTGGGTATTGGATTAACACATCACTGAGTATGTAGAAGCCTTTTTTATTGCTCATTATTTGAATTGAACAAGTTATTAGAGCATCTTATAAGAGCGATCTTTATGCTAATAACATCACGGCAATGTAAACATTGGGAAGACATTTTATGATTTTCTAGTCCGTCAAATGGTTTCCCAAATATTCATTTCGATCCGTCCGTATAGAATACAGTTCAAGAAATAAAACTATACGCAGGCGGGTATGACTTTTACTAATATGCAACTCGTTATATTCACAGTCATGTAGTTTCTTTTTTGTTCAGCTTTCAACTAGCTTTGACCATGCATTCTATCGAAATGAACATCCTGGTATACCTACACACACTGCCCCTATTAGTCTCTATTCAGTGACTGTGTATGTACAAATATTAACCCGTCTGCTTGCAATCATGGCGTGCCTGTGACAGCCCCATGCATCATGGTTGAGCCCTGGAAAATTGCCGTGTCGTGTTTATCGTGAGGTATCAACGGGAATTGCTTTTTTTCCTCTCTCTCTCCGCACACAGCGACCGATCTCGTCATCTCCTTTATGGACGATCACGTCCAGTTGTTCTTGGCTTTTCAGTTCAAGATGATATTCTCCTCCGCGGCGGATGGCCAATCCTTATCTCAAAAGATTCAACGTTTTACTGGCTCCGGAGACTTAAGCTGGAATTGCTGCAAAATAAATGCTGTGCGGCACAAAGTTACTTATTGTTTTCTTAGTAATGAAACCAGGGGTTTCTCAATAGTGTACAGACACTAGCTCGGAATCCCTAAGAGACCTAGAGAGAAGCAGGGATGATTTGAATTCCCAAGAAACCTCTCAGAATCAGGCAGGGACTGACAACCAATCAGCATGTTGGAATTGGATGGTTTAGAATCACTTTTAGGATTAGAAAAAAATATTTTACAAAATGCATTGGCACCATCTCAAGACCCGTCGTTCCTGTTCAGATATTTATATTTTTGTAGCGTTATACTGCCTTGGTTATTTGGACACTTTACACAACTCAACGAAAGCCATGTAGTTGCTACGTTTGGAGCCCGAAACTCAATATAACAACATTCAACACCGATCAAAGGGTCCTTATATCACTGTCTACAACAATATAATATTCAAGTTATGTAACTTTGTAATTGCATGGTTATTAACCATCCTCGTTATCACAAGGCCTACTGCCGTATGCACAGTGATGCTCGCAAAAATACTTCTTGTATTAAATACAACGATAAGGGAATGTTGTTCATAGTGACAGCATCTTGACCATTTTACCAAAAAAATTATTGTCGTGACGATTATAACCTTTTCGAAAACTCTAGCAACATTTAAAAAATATAATTATCTAAAGGCTTATGAACCTTAGGTCACACGCGTCACTGTTTCAAGATGGGCAAGCAGGAATGTATGCCTGTGTGCATCAGTTATAGGGTCAGCTGTAAAGTCATTCCTCATAAACCGGGATGGGGTGGCCTGGGTATCGCCTGATGCAGGCCGGCTATCTTGCCGGTCGCTCGGACATTGATTACCGATGGCAATCTCCGGCCATCTAATGAATATTTCCAATCGGCCTGTTCTCGTGTCTTGTCCGGAGTAACAACCGTCGGCACGATATCCGCCCACATAGTCAAGACCATGTTTGTTTGACAATAGCTATCATCTGTGGATACTGATGACAAATGTTTTGGTTGTCAAGCTTCAAATGGCAAACTTGGAAAAATGACAGTTAAGTTCTATCCCATTGTTTGGATCCACGTCGGGCTGTTCATGCAAATTGTACTGTACTTAGTTTTTATGACTATTCTGGTTAAGCAAGCTTCCAAAATGGAAGCAACTTAAATTAAGACCAATCCAGGCACGCTATCAATTCAATCACGAAGGCATCGCTAGGACGCTAGCTACTATTAAGATAATCCGCACGGTCACGGGGAAGTTGCTTTGTACAATATCGTGCACAATGGTTTCTTCATTGGAGGGGGGCTTCATGAGTGTATTCGTCTATACAATTTGAGTCGTTTGGGGAATTATGAGACAGGACTATCTGGGGAGAACTGTCGGGTCCAACATCTTCTAAAACAAGTCGTGATTTTTTCGTCTGCTTTTCGATTTGGGAATGTCAATGCCTGTGTGAATCTATTCGTTATATATGGTGAGTAGACTTCTGTTGCTGAACTCCTTCTGGTTGAATGACACTTCACTCACCTTGGTATATATGAGCTATTTGTACTTATATCTATTTAAGGTGACCATATGACATGAATTTTACTTGGGAACATATTTTGTGCAACTTTCTACTCCTCTTAAATGCCGCATGAAAACTATGTGACAAAACTTTTTGGTTATTTGTTTCAGAAGTGCACTTCTTTATTTTTTTTTAGTTCTATGTTTTTCCTGACAACTGAGGGCGCTGTTGCTGTGACATCATTTTAGAAAGGCACTGTTCAGTTCAGGGGTGATCTGTTCAAATTGTAAACCCCCCAAAACTTGCTCATTGAAAACATTTGTGAGAAAAGTTGGCTCATTGGCTTATTGTCGTGCACTGACACAACAACGAATCAGCAAGGAAAAGAAAATTCACGAAAGCAAAGTATTCAAAATTCTGGCAACTGGTGGTGCTGAAATAGCTGTAACATTGAGGTTTCTGTCTAAAATCACACCAAAGTTTTGCTCATGAATATGGAAATTTGCATTAGCATACAAACTAAAAGGCACCAACGAATATTTTTTGAAAATGGCCCATTGAAAATGGCAAATAAGTTTAAATGGGACAGAAAGGTGCATTTCAAGGATAACATTTTATATAAAATTACACTACATGGGCCCTTTAGGTGCTTCACTGCAGGGATCTATCTATTTCGGGAGGTTGGAACACATCAGATTCGTGAAAGCCTGACGTTTAGTTGCATCACCCTTCATCTTGAATTAAGTATATTTAAATGTACATTTTGATGGCCCTCAAGATGTATTGTAAACATTAAAAACTAAATAGTGATAATTAACTAAAAATTAAAAAGAATTGATAATTAAGAACTGATAATCTGAAAACGATACAGTATCCTTGTGGAGACATCTCTTTGTTCTCGTGTACTAAAATTTTCGAGTCTGAAAATCTTGTTTCAAAATGCTCCTATTTTCACCAGAATTAATTTCCTGGGCTGAAATTCGGACCAAATATTTCTTACATACATACTTCAATTTACGACGGTAAACACACCTTGGAAATTCCTAGTTTTTGAGTCAAATCCATATATCTAATTCGTGATAACCGTGTGGGGACGTATTCATCTGTAGAGATTGCCTTGTGGAGACCTTTACAATCTTTTTTCCTATGTTCACACGTCTCCATAAGGCAGTGAATAACGAAACATACTGGTGCAGAGAAGCAGATTCAAATGAGACCTCTTGAAGTATTACACGCGCTTATGATCTATCTTTGTTGGTGAATATAAAAAACTTGCGACTGGTGCATGTGTTGATTGGTTGATTCATAAAGGCCCGAGGGACAGTTGTTTGAGAAGCTCCAATGATAGTTATTAGGCACAGAAATATCCTAAGAAGATTTCTGTATCTATCCTAAGAAGATTTCTGTATTTTTGTTTGTTGGGGTGTTTGTTTGGTTGTTTGTTGGGTTGCGTATCTGACCATTTCGGACGGAATATGTGATGCAGTTGATGCTGCTTGTGACTTGAGCTGTTTTTCAATCTTTTCTTCACAGCAACTTCTTGAAATCCAGCCCAGGTTTTAATCAAAAACTATATTCTCACTCTTAAAGGTATTGTCCTGTTAGACCTGATAATACTCTCTTGATGAATCACTCTTTGGGTTGCAAAGGGTTACTGTAATGCGAACCAAAATAAGCTGCCTTTCACTGTCCAAGGATACCTTTCCTTTCGTCAGTAGGAGGATTGTTTACATCTCGTTCCAGACACGCTTCACACGTACGTCCCTGAGATAGTTTGGATGCATGTTTATACCTGTTGCATTGATAGACATGCCACGCCGTTTAGCCTGTGTGAATCCGCATGAGTTGATACACATCTTGATGGATACTTCACATGCCCCTATAACTCGCATTATTCCCCATGGCTTCACTGTAGCTTGTTGCTGACCGTCTCCAGTAAGTCCCAAAAGGTAATTTGAAGCGACCCCAAGCATAATGTATTCAAGGAAAATGTCTTAGACGCCTACTTGCACTGACATGTTCTCGTGGGATATAGAAAAAAGACACCCCGTCTGCATTTTGTTGAATCATTATTTAAAATCGAACTCAGTAAAGAGCGACAATGTCATGACTTAGATCAAGATATCAGTTTGAAATAGCGAAAAGCATTACACCAAAGGTGCAATAGAGCACATCTTTTGGTCTATTTCGCCGGTATATTGCATTTTAATGATGTCTACATCTGAATTGTATAATCAACACACTCCAGTGTGTCTCAAACGCGAGCCATCCCATCTGTGGTTGTTGGTTAAAGCTTAACTTAATCTCCATCATATTAGGGGCAGCTCCGCTCCCAAATATGCAGTCGAGGTGATGTGGAAAACATTAAAAAATTGTCTCTGCGACACTCTGGTGCTGACGCGTTCATTGGTCCGTGTTTGCCAAACCATCGCTACTTTAATTATAAGCTTGACAACATTAACGACATGCTATCGATCACCACTTCAACGGAAAGCTTTGCAACTGTGAACAACTTACGAGCGAGAAAGGATGATTTTGAGTTGAGCCTTTGAAGTACCGTGACTGCTAATTAACATTAGCCTAGCCGGGGTAAGGAGGGACTTGTTTTGATGACATTATTGCCTTAATTTTCCGGGAGCTTGTAAATTAGAGTAGTAAGACGTCTGCACTAGTAAGCAGGAGGTCGTGGGTTCGAGTTCCACCCGAGTAAGCTTGTGATTTTTTTTTCTGTCAAGCTCTCGTTCAGCACAGAATATACAACACTTACGTAGGTGTTTGCCTATCAATGCATTGATCTTGTACACTAAAACAGGCATTTGATTTAAAACAGGCATTCATATCAATATAGATATAGAGTTTGGAAATTTTGGCGAAATAAGATACGACGTGAACAAAAAATGGAAGACAAGATTGGAACCCATTTTAATATTTTTTTTGGGAAATTCAGATACATACGAATTCATCGTATCTGGCTGACAGACGAACGCTTTCAATACGTCCACTTTATCGCAGACATTCTAAACGCTGTGTGTTACGATATTTTTTGTTCTCCCTGTAACACATCTGTCAACAAGGCTTTTCAATTCAAGTAATCGTATACTGTCAAGGTTTCTTGTACCGGTGACTGATACCCACCCTGCCTGTCTAACATTTTTTTATGCAACTTGAGTATGCACAAAACAAGCAAGTACACCTTTCAAGGGTCTGAAAGGAAACGGGTTTTATAAAGAAGTTTGCCACAGCCGTATATGAGTTTTTAATCAAAAGTCTATATGCACAGCAACGGGGACTACCGGTCCCTAACTGATAACGAAAAATTGCCCGGTCTTCCAAAAAGCGCAAGACCGTATCTCATCGCTCACGATATCCTGCCAAATTAAAATGACGTCCGTATTTTTGATTTTGTTTGTTCCCCCTGGGATGGCTCCTGGGCGAGTCGGGGCATTGTTATTGGCGGTGCATGGGTAGTTCGTGTGACAACCGCACCGTTCGTCGGGAATTGATAAGTGCCCAAATCAGACCATCCATCAGATAAGCACTCGGAGACTCATGGCAACCAGGGAAAAAAGGGAAAGAGGAAGAGAGAGAGAGAGAAAAAAAAGAAAGTAAAAAAACGTGCCCGGAGGTAGTTCTATGGTACATTTTCCGACGACAAAAAGTGCAAAGCCTGACATTGAAAGAGATTGCATCGTCGAACTGCGATAATAATTACGCTCCTGTTCAGGCTGGTCGATTCAAGCTGCGCACACTCGGGAATTCTTATCGAAAGGAACGTAGCGAATGGATATACATGTAGAAACAAAGGTAGGATTAACGGACGTAGGACCTTCCTGACGAGATAATCTTCATTTCCCTGTCAATATGAAGCATGTCTGCAAATGTGATGGACGCATTTTGTTTTGTAAATTGAGGCTCTATTTTCTTTACTCTTCCGATATTTTTCTAAACACTGAGGGACAGGTCGAGACACACCTATTTTTAATAACAAAGCACGAGACAGATTGCCCTTTTCTTTTTACCACTTCAAAGATTGTTTGCCAGGTTTTTTTCTGCCGAAGACTGCGTTGCATTTTGTTTTTTAAAGAAGGACGTAGATGGCTATTTTACTCCCAAATCGAAAGGTCGGCCACCATCTGAATTGACTACTGAACGACCACAGTCTAAGTCCACGGAAAACGTGTATCGGATTTGTCAAAGAGTCAACGCCTGTTTGGTTTGGATTACTCGTCCCCAAATTAAAGTCGAGACCGAATCAGTCGATTGTTTGCGAAAGGACGTCTCGCTTGGTCTTCAGTACAGGCTAGCGTTTCATCTCCGTCAAGGTCCAAATCAAGTCAGAAATCTAAACGGCGTCGAAAAGCGAGACGGGCATGCGGCTTATTGAATCGCGCGCATGTTTCCACAGATCGATTGCTTGATCGAAAAAATACGACATCCGATGTCTTCACCGAAATGTCAAGCCGGGTTCGAATCAAAATGTTACTCTGCTACCGTTGCAAATAAAGCTCCGATTCTTTCTCGTTTGGACTGAATACTGATCAAGCCAGAGGCACGAGGCCGTGTCCTGCACGCGCCTAGCTTCCGTTGTGGCTCACAGTGCGCGTCCCATTCAGCGAGGTTTGGACGGGAAGTGCCCCCGACAGGAGGTTCCGGGAAGGACAGCTCAACCGCGCCTTCCATGAGCTGTTTTCTGATCACGTCCTCTCCAAGTATGACGTCTGCCTGAGCTCCCGAGAGGTCTGAATGAGCACCCTAGAAAACGGAGATAATGTACACACACGACTACACTATGTGCTTATACAACCTAGCGTATATCAGGAGGGCTAGTAGGTCAATTCGAATGGCTGCAAAACGAAGACCTGGACTTTCTCTTTTATTATCCGGAGAACAACGCGCCGGTGCAGTGTAGACCTTAACGGGGCATGACGGCGTTTAGACTCTCTGTCGAGAACGGCAGCTCTCGACGGGACACCCCCCTCCAGGAACAAGCGAAGCGATTCCCCTCGGTCCTTATATAGTCCCTCGCTTAGGTTCCCTGTTGCGTCTCGAGTAAAGAGGGGGCTCAATTGCACTCTGGGGGGCGCCCCGGCGGCAGCTGCTGTATTGACACGTTGAGAAGTGGGAAGGCAAACGCGCTACACGGAATGTTGATTTTGCTGTCCGTGTACTATGAAGGCCCTATGTGAAGTCCAAAGAGTGTGCGGTCATTGTAATGATGCGAGATGTTATACCATGGGTATACAACACTCTATGGCATCAAAACGGTATCAGAAAATCATGACAAACACTTTTCGACTGCATCTGGGGGAAGAATAATTGTAATGATAAACATACCAAATAACGTCTTGGATTCAAGTCCTTCCAGAACAAACGTGTTTTTTTTCCATGACCAGCTGTCGGACGCCATTGAGTATATTCAGTGGCCATATTAAGTGGGTGAAGGGCGATACGCAGTACCTAAAATAACGGGAGAAATAGATACAGCAGTTCAAACTTTAATTTGGATGTTGTACCGAGTCTGGATTTCAATAAACCGAAAGGCATGAGCAATCGAGGGATTCCTCATGGAAATGTGCATTGGTATTCTTGTCACACCACCAGGAAACCGGAATGACAAACAAGTGCAATTAATGCATACGACCCGTGCTGTCCAGTCACTGTCAGGAACAGTTCCCAAGATCCTCAATTTACGACAAATTCAATCAGGGTCGTGTGGCATTCAGGTCACGTCGACTAGGCTGACTGCAAGATCATAGGCCTACCTAGAGAATAAGAGTCTTGATACTCGAACCAAAAATGATTTTCTTTTCCATAATTTGACTCTGGTTGAGAAAAGTTAATTATTCCCCCAAAAGTATGTAGGAGCATTATGCACTTTTGGCCGACACCCAAAATGATCGTAATCGTAATATGAAAAGCTTAAGAACCCAAGATTACAAAAAAAATAAAAGATGAAATAAGCTGGAACCTACTTGAGCTATACAAACATAGCTTGAGAAAACTGTAAAGCTTTAAACATTATTTACAAAAATATACGAGCACAGTATTGAGATAAACCATTAAGAATTTTCATGTTTTGGAGGAGCGGATTTGCTAACGGATAATATACACAGACTATTGAACTTTTGACGTCAGATTTAATTTGCCATTTTCTAAGGGCACCATCCAGCTTTTCCCCCTAATGATCCCAATTATGACCAACAACAGAAAGTCTATAGCAGAAGGTTCAAACAATGATATTGATGTCTGTCGATCCCCCCCCCCCCTCGGCATTGATTGACCTCACAATAAAGGTTATCCAGCTTTCAGTGTGAAATTTCTGCTTTGGAGTCCTTATGACTGAGTACAGTCTCCGTCTTGCAGTAACCAATAGCGTTAATGGAGTGAGCATCATGCGTGCCTGAACAAATGCCACATGTCATGTTAGTTTTATTCCTACATTTTCAAGTCCATCGGCAATAATTCAGGGTGTTGCACTCAGCTGGAGCATTGCTTTTCATCCCAGCATTAACTTAATTCGGGTACCCCTACGGTTCAACAGATGCATTCTTGATTACCTCGGGCAATAGAGAAGTTTTTGTCTGCAGTCAGTACCTCTCGAGTCGTGATGCCGTGACATCCACCTGACGTGTGCATCTCCTTCTTGTGCCTCAAGGATTTTTTTTCAATTCCCCAACCCCAAATTCTTAGCAATTTCACATGGATGTCCAAGAACATGATTCCATTAAGGCTTCAAATGAAACCATGTTGCCTGTGCCGTCTACGTTGATTAAGGTAACGAGAAATTTAACACTCGGAGTCTGTTTTGAAGATGTCAACTTTTGACGTTTACTTTAATCTTTCAATTTGTCTTTCCAAGTTCAACACAGTACATTGCTAAACTAAGACAGCGTAGAAGGATAAATAAACAAGCGACACTGTTTAACGAGTGTAATACGGGAGAAGGATCCATTAGTTTCTTCCCCTGTAAATTCAGACAAGATTCCCTCTTAAAGTTTCAATGTTTTGATACCGTATCAGAATACGATTCGGTAAAATAATCACAGTTAAAAGTCAATGACAGGCGCGGGATAAAAAAACAACAATTAATGTTAAAATAAACATTAAGGTGAAAACTGTTTTTATCAGGTTTTAAAAAACAAATACAGGAACACTGATTTTTGTTTGTTCGAATGATATTTTTGTTGCTTAATTTGATATTATACTGGTAATGAATTTACAGAGTCATTCTCTTTATTATTTAGTCTTCATCATGATTCGCAATAAAGAGTCAAACTCAGGTTCAAACCTTACACGGAATTACTGAGAACTCGCGTCAATCAATATCCCATTTTTTTTTACCATTAATACAAAATTGTGAGCTTCAGTATATTACCTCTCAGAATTTCTCCCTTGGAAATTAAAGCCCCAGAAATGCAAAAATTAGATTCATCTACATCAGTATGTCGACGGACAGAACCATGTCACCATCAAGTCCGTCTAGCCAGTAGTATTGATATCAGCATAAATTCATACCAATAGACTGTTCCTGCCATACCCAATGTACCGACGAATGTCATTTATGTAACCGAACCCCAACCGGGGACCGCCGATCTAATGACATCATCGATCATATACATCGCGATTTTTTCTTTCTTTCTTTCCACCGAGCCAATGAGACATACCGAAGTCATTACCACCAATGTCACTGCACGGACCTTCGATATTGGAAGGCCTCGCCTTGGACTTGCGCGGTGCGCGTGGCCTCGAGAAAAACACGCGTGGTCCACGAGCGCCTACTACGTCAAAGCCAGTGCCACTGATAGGTTTTTATAATGTTCGGACGGGGCAGGTTGTACTCATTCACTGCTCGAGCTTCAGTTATTGCAGAGCCCTTTTCCCGTATATCACACTGCATAATCGTAGTCATCATCATTACTATCATCGTCGCGACAGTCTTTCGCGCTGCAGTCACCGGCCGTTAGACATTCCCCGTTGAAATTGACGGCTCGCCTGATTATTTTTCGTCCTGGTCTTGGTGATTGGAAGGCGCAAATATCTCGGCACAGCGATGACGGGAGCATGGTGCAACACGTGTCTCAGTCGAGTTCGGCAGGAAGTGAAAGGATAACTGTTTACCTTTGAGTCAGATTCCTTCGGCTTCGACTGCGAGTTGGAGAGAGGGGAGGTAAGAGCAGACAAATCATTCTGACAAAAAGTCAACAGTGTCATTCTGGTAAAAACTTCAGAGGATATTCTATTCACTGTGTGAATACTACAGCTTATATTAATTAATCTGCAATCAGGCAAAAGCTCGAACGTAGATATTTATCTGAAAAAATGTGTCGCTTGAGAAATAATTTTATCTTCTTGGAAAATGAAATATAGAGCGATACCTCCCTTTAACCGCAACGAATTGGCGTCGCGCCAGGCTAAACAAAGTCAGTCCGTTGGACATTCCGTTCCTGATATAGGTAGCATTTTTAGAGCGCTCATAGGCATTTCGCCGTAAATAGTAAATTTCCAAAGCAAAACAAAATACGGCAAAAACCCTGCCACGACAAATCTTGACAAACTTTTCATATTTTTTTTCATGAAACTAAATTGTTTGCTTGACTTCAGGGAGTATTTGGACATTGTGTAAGTGAAGTTAAACCAAATACACGAATACCGTTGCATTGTTTCAGGCTGCAAGCTTAAAATATACAATTGATATGTTTTCATCCCATTTGCTCCAAGGGAAAGGTAGTTTCTGTTGAGTTTGTGAAAAATATTGACATGACTGTTTTACAGCAACAAACTAGTATTTTACCTTTATAGACTCGTTAGAACCGTAATCAAAGATATACTTTCAGATTTCGGTTATGGGAGAAGTTGAAATGACTGGCCAATGAATATAGTTGTTGATCAAGTGCTTTTTTTTGTGCTTCCTTGGCGTACAGATTACCGTTCCAATGTTTCAAATCGTAATCTAAACCTCAACTTCGCGTCAGTATTGTTTAACCAGCGAGCGTGGATGGCCATAATATGCCACTTGAATCAACTGCTATGAAAGCGTGTGTGGTTGTCGCCATCGCTCCTGTTTTTTCCCCCTGTCATTTCGTCGATACGCTTACTGTTCTAATTTTCCCAAGTGGGTAACCGAATGCCGTATTAAACCCTTGCAACTTTGCAGTTTAGAATGTCAGCGAAAGGTATCTGACCTTATCTTATGTGGGATATTTCGGCGTGAGAAATAATTGACAATTTTTGTGATTGGCACAAGACTTAAAATCGATACTAACCCTCATTTTGTCCGATCGGAATCGGCAGAAGTAGGGTTCTCAGGTAGCACTTTAAATGCCGATCGGACAGGAAGAGGAATAACCTTTAAAAACAAAATGAATTGAATTCGATTTGTTTGTTTCGAGAGACCAGCGACGTGACAAAAATCGTTTGGAATGTTAGTAAAGAATTGTTTTTTTTTTTTGCATAGCTTTTAAACGGAATAATGCATCTCTCAATCATTGCAATCCGCGATGTAAAAAAAAACCACGTCAATTTGTAAATCATGTTTGTAAAATGTTCAGAACATGTCTCATGTAATGTTGACAATACACATAAATAGGCATTATGGTGCTACATTGATTCAAACTTGCTTTTGGTGCCACTAGATCTTAGAGGATTACCTATTTCCCTTTATTTTCATTTTTTAAGTGCCGGTAAAGATTACAAGATTTTATTCTGACGGATTTAGGAAGAATGAGATGATATTAAAAAGTAGACGCCACCTTTAAGGAATCGATCCGGGGTTAGATTGGCCAGAACGGCGGTTTTTGCCGTAAAGTTAAATGTTATGCTCATTTCCATGCTTTCTAAATCCTCATTAATTGCGTACCATTAAGGATGCGGGCTACATTTAGGTGTATACATATACACGGCTGTAGCTAAATTCGTGGCTACACGATATGTCCAGGCTGTATGCAGGCACGGTCTGTCTTACATTCATATTTCGGCTGCATAAATACTTATACAATTCAATCGTTTGCCATATCGGTTTTTTTTTAATTCAAACCTCAGAATCCTTTGCGGAAATCTTGTAATAAAAAGCTTACCCTTGTTGACCCTGTCAGTAATCTCTGTTCAAACCATGGGCGACGATCCCGACAGGAAGGGGGGGGTACAACCCCACCCCCCATATACATTTTGGTTTGGAGACGTCTATGGTGCTTTCACCCCAACCATTTATCCCAGTACGTCATATAGATTTTACTTCCGAAAGTTCCCAAAATGTTCACATTTTTCTCAAATGGTTTTGTAGCTGTAAAATATTGTTTGTTCACTATCCATGTCACGGAACTTTCATTATAAAAATAATGGGCGTAATTGCGCATTATACATGTACATGTATACTTTCAAATATTATGTGCAGTTGTACAGCGCCCTCAATGGTCAGATGGTGTCCACCCCTCTCTCTCCCCATGCCCCCTCCTCCTTCCCCGCCCCCATGTTGCTAACAAATCGCCGCTGCTGGTTCAAACACAAACATCGAGTAAAGATTAAGCACACATTTTACACTTGATAAGCCATTCAATTGAACGCATGTGCTAGAACTCAAGCCTTGTGTCCCGGCATAGAAGGTGTATTTGTAGCATTTAAGTTCAACTACATTCGCCGTATTCCCTTTTGGCATTTCGTTGTCAATGGTCAGTTTCTTGAAGTTTGTATACGGGCAATCAGAGCGCAGGATCGATCGATACTTCCAATCTTTAGGAGTCTTCCTCTTCCCCACAGGGTGTATCGCTTCCCGAGCAAACACATCCATAGATCAATAGCAGAAGCCTACACAAGTGTTGGATTTCCACCCTTTTCTACAAACTTGTTTTCCGCGAGGAGAGCTCCTTAAGAAAACCTATGGTCATATTAAACGATTCCGAAAGGCTGAGCCCCCCCCCCCCCCCTCCTCCTCCGCTTTGCGGGCTTCAGTTTGAGAGTGTAGCCTGGTTTATCTGAAAGTAAGATGATCGTCCTTTAATCGATGCTGGTGTTTTTCTTAGCCTCGTTTAGGTATGTATATATAGGAGCAAGGATCGCACCTGCAGGAGGACCCCGCATCGTGTGCATAGTAATAATTGAATTGGCAAGGTACCATGCATGTCCATTTGGCATTTCATCGACGTTTATCAGTGTGTTATCATGTTACTTCCTTTTATTTTACCTGAGACTAAATGTTTTAGCTGATGGGCTTTAATGAAGATATCACTTTGCCGAGATGTAACATTGCTTTTCTTTCAACTTCTTTTTCTCCTATAGGGATATAAGGCAAAAACCGTATTGACGTGGCATCGTGAGTCACCAGCAACACGTGTACAGAAATCGTTAGAATATTATAGCTTGACTTAAAACCCACCTGACGTATGGGCCATTTCAACCTCTCGCTACTAACACGAAACAAGACAAGGTGCGCCTAGTAAAGTTGATACAAGAGCACACAAAATTCTATTCAATTAATTCAGAATGGTTATTTTCTGGAAGTTTTCGTCCATTATGGTCTGCACAATGGGCTGTTGCGAGGTAATCCTATGAGATAGCACTGTACGGCTCTCCGACGTCACCAGTGTATATCCTTTCTCAAGACGCAAGTAACAGTCAGCCCATAAGGGACCATAGGAACACTAGACTGGCACTTTGGGTATAACAAAAGTTAAGGTTGTAAAGTGGGTTGGTAATCAGTCTTTTATAGCATTGGTGTGGCAGAAGCGAAGTCTTAGAGTTCTATTTCTACGT
Organism: Patiria miniata; assembly: GCF_015706575.1. Lineage (NCBI taxonomy): Eukaryota > Metazoa > Echinodermata > Asteroidea > Valvatida > Asterinidae > Patiria > Patiria miniata. The sequence goes on along the minus strand of NW_024037072.1, from coordinate 19,250,283 downwards.
CTCGGAGTTCAATTTCTTTGAGTTTTATTTCTATTTCTGCCTTTAAGGTGAATCATTATACGATGCGTTGGTTATCAGTCTTTTATAACATTGGTGTGCTAAGACTAAGAGCGAAGTCTTGGAGTTCTATTTCTACGTCTCGGAGTTCTATTTCTTTGAGTTTTATTTCTATTTCTGCCTTTAAGGTGAATCATTATACGATGCGTTGGTTATCAGTCTTTTATAACATTGGTGTGCTAAGACTAAGAGCGAAGTCTTGGAGTTCTATTTCTACGTCTCGGAGTTCTATTTCTTTGAGTTTTATTTCTATTTCTGCCTTTAAGGTGAATCATTATACGATGCGTTGGTTATCAGTCTTTTATAACATTGGTGTGCTAAGACTAAGAGCGAAGTCTTGGAGTTCTATTTCTACGTCTCGGAGTTCTATTTCTTTGAGTTTTATTTCTATTTCTGCCTGAAGGTTAACCATTCTACGATGCTTTGGTAATCAGTCTTTTATAACATTGTAGTGGCAGAAGCGAAGTCTTGAAGTTCTATTTCTACGTCTCGGAGTTCTATTTCTTTTAGTTTTATTTCTATTTCTGCCTTTAAGGTGAATCATTATACGATGCGTTGGTTATCAGTCTTTTATAACATTGGTGTGCTAAGACTAAGAGCGAAGTCTTGGAGTTCTATTTCTACGTCTCGGAGTTCTATTTCTTTGAGTTTTATTTCTATTTCGGCCTTTAAGGTGAATCATTATACGATGCGTTGGTTATCAGTCTTTTATAACATTGGTGCGCTAAGACTAAGAGCGAAGTCTTGGAGTTCTATTTCTAAGTGTCGGAGTTCTATTTCTTTGAGTTTTATTTCTATTTCTACCTGAAGGTTAACCATTCTACGATGCTTTGGTAATGAGTCTTTTATAACATTGCTGTGCCAAAAGCGAAGTCTTGGAGTTCTATTTCTACATCTCGGAGTTTTATTTCTTCGAGATCTATTTCTAATTCTACCTTATAAGGTGAACCATTATACGATGCGCAATTTAACACGACAGCACAGATTCGATAAAAAGAAATCAATTGAACTTGCACGGTTTGGGATGTTTTTCTCAATTGATAGAAATCCAGGTTGGGTCGCTCAGTCTCTGCAGAGAATTGTCTCGCACGACTCTTATCTTTTCATCACTGTCATAAATGGAATGTTACAGACAAAATTATGGTTTAAGTGCACCACAGAACTTAGCCAAGTGAGTTGCCTATACATTGCATATCGCATTTGGACTGCCAAATCGCACTGACCTACTTCGAGGCACGTTTCAAGCACAGTACATGCTCAGAAAGTGTAACTGGATTCTGGGAGCCGAATTTCAAAACAACAAGGTCTTAATAGGACTCAATTAAAAAGTCGGTGTGGGTTGAAAATACATTGGGCTTTTATTCCATTGTCTTGCTTAAGGAAAACTGCGGGCGAAGTCTGTATTGAATACTCAATAATATTGAAACTCTTTGCAGTAGTAAGTAGTTGGAAAAGAATGTAGACATTAATGCGTGTTCAGGCTAAAAAGATGTTACCAAATCAAATCGAATTGTAATGTGAAGATTTTCAGCCACATACCAAATGTTACGGTGCACTGTTAAAACATGTGTTCGTAATTTTACGATAAATTCACTGTCAAACGGGATGCCAAAAAAAAAAACCACTAAAATGACGGTGACCGTTTTTTTCAACACGGATTTCTCTTCAATTCAAACGGTAATCTGCCGTACTGTAATGGAATACAAAGTGCATGGGATGGCGGGGTATGGAGGGAGATAGGTACCAGTTACGGCAGCAGGAAGTGGGGCATTCAGACATTCAGACGAATTGTAGTTTTAATATCAATTTGTGTTTAAATTATCTTTACAGTTGTAACATTAGGCGAAGAAAAAAAAACCAAACATGTTTCTCTTCCCCGCCCGCTTCCTTTTTTGAGGCCGCCTGGATTTTTTTATTATTTTTTATTTTTGAAAAATGCAGTAAAAAACACCAAAAAAGTCCACAAATTCATCGGAAATTAAATACTTGCAAAATATGTAATCAATACAACTCTAAATGACACTGTTAATGTGTTCAGTTTACTTGTCCAACTTGTCTTTCATTTTTAAAGTGTCTGCGAACAGTGGAAACACCAACGATTGCAGGGAATTTTAAAATGGCGACCATCTTGAAAAAAATAAAAAATAAAAAGCCCCTCTTCCTACTTTTTTTCAAAAAACCCGAACGAGAAACATGGTTTTTTTTTATTCGGCCTTAATTGTATACATCTGTAAGTTGTTATTTAATTTGCATCTTCAACTTTTTACTATTTAGCCAACAGATTTAGAAAGGGATCGACCTATTGATGATCAGCTTTGTATAGCACGTAGCGAACCTTGTGTGCATGCGTTAGGCGTGTACGTGAGTCACAAAAGGCGGTTGTGAGTGTTGACAAAGTGAGGGATTGTGAAGAGTTACACCTACAAACGCTAGCATGCGTCAGGGCACCACATTTTACGGGGAATTCATGTAGCGCGTTCTTTCCGACGGTTCGAGCAATAACGGTAATAAGCCGTAAGAAGTATTGGAAATTGACAATGTTTTTATGGGTTTTGTTTACAATGTACGGTACTAAATACCGCAGACAACATGAAGCGTCATAACTCCCAATCGGACGCGTCGTCAGCCGAAGGACTTGGTATGAAATCCTGTATCAAATGTCAACGGTAATAAGCGCTATTCCTGCATTTGCTGATTTTTTTTCTTCAGATGTTTCTTTGAATCAAAGGTCCAGCGTTTCAGATTACGTGATGAGAGACAGACTTGACGGTCTGTTACCTTTCAGGAAGATTTCCGCGGCAACTCAGTTCGTATTTAAATGGATTGGTTTCCAAAAATAGCAACAAATAAACGACACAACACATAAAGTCGGGGCCCAGACTGAAAACCCAAGTCCGGAAAATTTATCGCAAAAGCTGATCTGGAACGCTTGACGCGCAAGAGATACATTACCCTAAGCATTCTGCTGTAAGTGGATATTGCTGAAACTCGAAATGCTGGAGAGAAAATGGACCCAAATCCGATTTTAAATTGAAGCATCCTCGATAGGCGATACAGAAACTATAAAAAGGAACAGCATTTTTCACTAAATGGAACGCGAGCGAAGTGAGAACACTCAGTGGTAGACATTAAACATTCATGTTTCTCATCATGACGAGCAATTCAGACAGGCCCGCTTACAGTCGCCACGTGAATGCCTCAGAGAGTATAGAGTGCGAGAGTTGATATCTGCACCGCTGTCCTAAAGTGAACTTCAAAACACAGCAGGCGGTCCGGCTAAACATGAAATCATATTCTGTGCCAGAAACACAGTCCCAAACCGCAGACAGGGATCCACTGTGATCAAAGGATGATGCAAGCAAGGTTTTCTAGGGGATTTCTTTTTAGGTTAAGGTATTGGTGTGGTCTAGTTCCCCTGCCGGACACTCTGCTGTATCCTGCAGGAACATTATCACATAGGGCCTCTCGAGTACAAACGTCCGAAGAAAGCTACGCCTGAGTACAAGTACGCAAATACCGAAAGCGTCTTGGTAAGACCATGGAAATATCAAGTAATGTTTTTTTTTTAATGTTCATCATTATGTTGCCGTTTGAAAGTGAGAGGAATTTGGTTCGGCTATATTTTGGAAAATTATCTTTCCTAATGGTTTGCTAATTATCAGGTAGCTCTTAATGATTAATGTTAATATTCGACTACCCGAAACCTTTGTCGAAAATAATCCATTTTCACAGTTTTTTTCGCATTCGCACGGTATTGTACCCTGAAAACAATATTACCGGCCTTCGTAATTCATACGCTGTTTATGACATGGAAGTAAAGTTTCTTGACAGCTGTTATTCCACATGAAGCAAGATTACAATTTTGAGAAAAAAAAATTGAATGAAAGTTTCAATCATTTCTTTCTCCGTTTACAACTGCACGCTGTCATCCGATATGAAGCACAATAACAAAATAACAACTTCTGTTTTATCACCGGTTTATTTCTAGGCCCATATTTTCCCACCTGTTCTCAAATTTCAGACATTTCGCGGCTTTCCGTCATCTAATTTGATATATCAATGACCATATTTTTGTCGCAGATTTTAATACTTAAGGCATCAAATGACGTAAATCTCTGTCGACACTTAAACCGGGTCTTGCTCAGCCCTTTAATCTAATCCCTCGTATCCGGGATAATTGGATTAAAGGTTATGGTTAGCAGGGATTTGCAGTGTTATTAATTTGGGCGTCCATTCGGATGTGTATCAGCCCGTGGGGCCATATGGTGTTTTTGTCCCGGTAAATTAGCCAGCTTCTTCCCGCCTTTTCCTGGTGCCTGTCGTACCACACTCTACTCCGTGCGTTGCGTGTCTACGTGTTGTTTTGAACTAAGGAGGTAATGAGAGCTTGTAACGGGCAAACAACCGCCTTTTTTCCCTATAGTGGCATTTTATTTTCTTAAAAACCGCGAAATTGCAGTGTATAGTGTTGCTACGGGTATATAGGACTATGACCGTATAATCTTACGCGTGAAACGAATGCCCACTTGTCATCGACTATCATTCTCACAATAGCTCGGGGTCAATAATGTATGTCAGTATGAAAACAAAAAAATGTTAAACCGCTGTGCTTTGGAACTTCTGCAGCTTTTTATACTCTTAACAAGTCCCGTGTCAGACTTGACCCGGAATCCGGGTCAAATTTTATCTGATACCTTTCTGGGTCAAAAGGACACTTTTCAGGTTCAAAATGACCCGGAAAATGATCCAGAGTGGTGTCTCCATGACCCGGAAAAGTGTCATTTTGACCCGAAAAGTGCCATTTTACCAGGAAAAGTGTCATTTTGACCTGGAAAGTGCCATTTGACCCGGAAAAGTGTCATTTTTACCCGGAAAAGTGTCGTTTTGACCTGAAAAAGTGCCGTTTGACCCGCAAAGTGTCATTTTGACCCGAAAAGTGCCTTTTGCCCCGAAAAGTCTCATTTTGCCCCGGAAAAGTATAGTAAAATAGGAACCGGATCCCGGGTAAAATCTGCAGGGACTTTTTAGAGTGTAGGTTCACTTTACAAATTTGATAAACAACTGGCAGTTCGGTCGCAATATTGACACATTCTATTTTAGTCATACATTATATTGCCATAAATAACACCCTGTCGTGTTTCAGGGATACCATACGGAACATCGCGCAGTTTAAGTGGAGCACGTACAAGAAACGTCGGGTCACTTGGTAAGTGGCTCTATCCACGGAATATATAAAAAGCAATTATATTTTGATCAATCCAACGCATTTCTGAATTTAAGACCACAATTTTATACAATTTTTTGTTTCGAATAGATTTTAAGCCATACTGAATGTAGAATCAACTACTTTAGGCCTACACCTACAAAAAATGCTTATAATGTTGCCGTTCCTGGATACCCATGCACAAATTCCGCTTAATTGATGCTGCTGTTTGCAAGCTCACGCACAAAATCAAACATTTACACTGATGAAGGGCAGGCCTACAAAAAGAAAGAGTTCACTGAATCCCTCAGGAATTTGTTCAATAAACGGATGTTTGGGTGATACTGTTCTCAGCATGCACTCTTGATAACCAGTGTCTCCCTAACAAGACCAGTGAAACGGAAGTCGTGACGGTCATAAATTTTGCCGAATTTATTGCAGTTAAGAACCAGAGCGTAAATTTTGCTGCCTAGGCTAAGTTGCTCATATACTCTGGCATTCGAGCGGTCGTTTATGCTGCTTTGATAAATATTCGGGAGACTTTCCAGAATATACATTTTCTTGTCGACACTTCTAATCAGACCAGCAACAGTGTAGATGCTAAATCTGACTTCGGTTAATGAATGTCAGCACCACAACGCGTCTGCAACGCGATAGCTCTCAGTCGTTGCATAACGATCATTATTGGCACAATCTCCGACCCTACATTTTGCCCCCGCTGATTTATTCCTTTACAACCAGTTTTAATTGCCTGCAATCTGTGAATTGTGCTTTTTAGCGTGGCCTCGCTAGATACAGAACAGCTCGTCTTTTCTTACCCCGGTAAAACAAGTGTAACGAGTGCGTATCGAGTAGCGCTGATTTCCAATATGCTACCGGAGATATTTGCACTTAACGCACATACAGCGTATTGTAAGATGGGTGATATCTCCAGCAAAGGCACAGTGAATGTAGCGTGAACTGTGGCTGTAAAAGCATTGATACTATATATTTCAACATGCAATCTGATATTTTCCAACTTACTTCGAGCAGTATTGGATCATGTGTATATTTTTTGGCATAAATATCGATCCTAGAAAAGTCATTCTAGTTAAATAAAGAACAAAGGCTTTAATTGCAATTTTGTTCAGGATTATATTCAAGTGAACTACGCATACAAACGCCAGAGTTTGCAGATTGATCCCAACAATCGTATAAAATTTACCGAACAAATTGGAGTGTTAGTACAATCCAACCAAACTAAACATTCATCAAATGGTTTAAGAAGTACATTGCAGTAAAAACGTTACAAATTGGAAATAAATAGGAACAGTCGGTATTGTCACCAATAATATCTACACATAAGTAAGATATCCAAGTAATTGTTATAGGTTTAGAGCAGAATATGATCTATCCACTTCACACGAACAGTCTAAAAAATGAAAACTAAAATGTCTGTATGGCTCATTCCGTCGTATCCGGTCACTGGAGATTCCTTTCCATACGCCACCTTAAGCCGCGAAGCATAAACCGTGTAACGAAAGATGGAAGCATCGCAGGAAAAAAAAAGCGACGCACAGACAAAATCTGAGGGAAGAAAGGAAGGAAACAGACCAAAGGGGGTGAGAGGAGAGGGGGCAGAGTTGACTACTGTATCCCCAAAGGAAACATTATCGCAACCCGATACAATTACAGAGACTTTCTCTCTCACTGCGAGCCAAGTTGCATCTTGCGTGTCCTCCATCAGTGAAATTGGTTCATCTTTCAGCGCGTCGTAGTGTCGGTCAGGGAATCATCGATGCACATTAACCTACATGTTCCGTGATGATGTGTGGTAAGGGAAATGGAACGCTGACGACGGCTTGATATCACCCCCCCCCCTTCTCCCCTCTGTGACCGAGTTCGTAGGTATGAGGACTCGGTGCACCTGAGGTGAAAATTGAGAAATCAGAACCGTCTGGGGGCACCTGAGTGAAACTGGTTCAATTTGATCACCGCGGAGACTACTTTTATTTTAAAGAAAATTCCCAAGTCGCAGTGCTAATTGTGGGGGAAAGGACACTGCCGGTTAAGAATTTAGTGGAGTAGTTTGGACTTGTATAATTGATTTACATGTTAAATAAATTTGGACATTTCATGATTGCGGTTTTGACTGGTTAAATCATCTTGCCCCTTCCACAATTGAAAATCGAAAATATAGGCGCTGCATCGCAACTCACTCGTAAACTGAATCATTTTTATTTTATGGAACTAAGCAAAGCAAGCAGTTATTAGAAGAAGATAACGTGTTTTTTTTTTAAGGTATCTATCTTCAATAAAAAAAATAAAAACATGTTTGGAAAAAAAAACAAGATGCCGAAACATAAACAAGACCAGTGGGTAAACACGTGGTACTCTTAATTAAATGTATTTAATTTATTATTTTGGGGCTTTTCATTCGAAAAAAACTAGTAAAAATAAAGCTTAAAAGTTCTATTCATATCATAAGCGACTTTCTTTGCAACCTCGGTCATGGTTCGATAGGTAACTCCTGGCTCCCACTAACCGCTTAAAACCTGTTGCGATTGGTACAATCTAATTAGTGTGAATACGTACTTTATTGTGTATCCGCGCGTGGTCTGTGGTGTTGCTTTATTTTGAAGTACACTTTGCACAGCTGACAGGCAGTGCTTGCATGTATGTGCAATGCATGAACGCAAGCGTGAAATTTAACGCTGTTACTTTCATTCAGACACCTTGTTTTCGTAGCATTTTTTTAAGTTGCCGCGCAAAAATGTGTCCATTTTGTCTTGTGGAATGTATTAAAGGATGATGAGTTGTCAAACCCATTGACAGGATCAGCTCTCTGAACCATAATTAGTGTTGTGTGATCTTTTAGATACTTGAAAATGAAATGAATTAGAAGAATAAGTTTACGGTAGCACCATGCGACAAGATATCTCTGTTCTGGATTGTGACTTGTGAGGGTCTGAAAGAACCGGAGTTTCCCCCCTTTTTTTTCCCAGAACCTCACAAACTCACAAAAGCGATCTGTTGTCACGCTATGCGATCGCAAAGTAATACTTATTGCTTGCAATTCTTCCCGTCTTATCGGAATGGATGAAGTGCGTAGATTAAAGGGCCCTACGATGAATGTTTCTTAGGAACACATTTTGAGCAACTTTCTTCACCTCGTAAATGTATGAAAACTATTTCATATCCCTTTTTGGTTAATTTTATTGAAAGTGCACTTCTTTAAACATTTAAAACTTGTCCATGCTTTTCCGGACAACTGAGGGCGTTGTTGCTATGGTGTCATTTCAGAAACACACTGTTCGGTGGTTTTTTGTTCCAATTATAACCTAAAATTTGCTCATTGGCTTACTGCCATGTACTTGCACAACAATGAATATCACTAAAAGAAAAGAAACTAAATATCCAAAAATTCTACCAACTTTTTCTGTTGAAAGAGCTGTAACATTGAGGTTTCTGCCCTGAATCACATCACAGAATATGGAAATTCGTATTAGCATATAAACCAAAAAGGTACTAAAATACTCTCCAAAATGGCGAAACGAAAATTGAAAATAAGGTAAAATGGGACACAAAGGTGCGTTTTCAAGGGGAATATTAAACAAATTACATTGCATGGGCCCTTTAATATTGATGTGTTCACTTTAAGTGACAGTATTTTGTATAAAGGGTCGTTTTGTGGTCTCGTGCAACACTTTTAGGGTTGGCTCTGAAAGAACCAGTAAGCTGGACGTTTCCAAAATTATAATTTGTTTATTCACAGAAGAATGGACCCCCCTTCTGTTTATTAAAGGTACATGAGATGATTTTGCTTTTGGGTCATTTTTTTCTCGTTTGCAGCAAGAGAATCTTAAGAAGCTTCCATGACAAATAACTTCAGCCCAGTGGATAGGCCTACTATATATTTTGAGGAAAACAGAAAAAATGTAGGCACAATTTTTGGGGTCTCTTACAACTTAATTGCATTGCTAACGCAAGTAAAACTGTGCCAGCGGGCACACTCTCTTAAACCTCCTTCAGTGATTGTTTCCTTCCGAATGGTACAATTTCAGGCAGAATAATTTCACAGGGTCCTATCTTCTCCTTGAGGAAGGATTTTTTCGTAAAGTTGGTTAAAGTTGCCGGGTAAATTGCAAATGTTCTGAACAGTGCGCATATTGACCAACACGATACGCCTTCGGGTCAGGTGATTACCGAGATTATGATATCTCGGTCAAACCATGGTCAAACTAGGTCGTACCCGTAAGCACGGCGAGAACTATACCCAAACCAAAGGTGGTCGGGGTTAGGGTTAGGCCCTATCGGGAGCAGTCCATTCCATTCTGGACTACCGCGAAATCCTTAACCATTTAAATCTCTATTATACATTCAATCTGCTGTACTTAGTGGAATACCGTCTGCAGAAATCAACATTGTCATGTGAATGTCGATTACTTGAGAGAGAAGAAAGGAGGTAATACTAAAAGACCCGTGCAGTCACGTGACTGTCAATTTGGATTTTTTTTTTAGATGACAAGCACACGCTTTACGAATGCGTTATGCCGTGCAACACTTGGTCAAGTGACGTCATCTGCACGAGCTGTATGACTGCTGTGAGATCATGCTCTCTATTCGACTGCATGGGCTTCAAGAGCCTGCGTGGTTGATGCGGCATTCGGTGATGTACATGAACGTCGCATTCGACATGATCACGTATCATCAAGTCAGATTGGGCTGGCTTTAGGCCTTACAAAGAAGGATGTCTAGTAAAGAGACCACTCTCAATCCTGCGCCGTCCCATCTTACAGCATCAGAGCTTCTAGAGCATGTCAACTTAAATTGAAAAGATCTAGAGTCAGTACGTGGACGGTTTAACCCTAAAGGGGCCGGGTTATTTTGACCATCTCTCAGCCGGGGGGGGGGGGGGGCGGATTCCGCCCCCCCCCCTAAGATCTCGGCCATCGAGTGACGAAAATTTTTGAAACTCAGCACATGCATAGAGCAACTCTTCCTTAACATGCCCAAGAAATTTCATGACTATAGGTCAAAGGATTTTGGAATTATGGCTAATTAATTATTCATATGTATGAATGGCAATTCTGCTCGGTGTACACGACATATATGCGAAAATTCAGTTTTCACGGCGCGTAGCGCCGGAAAATTTTTCGCTACGTGCCAACCCGTGGTCCGATTTTTATGTTTTTGGTATCAAAAGATGTGCAAAGCTCGAGGCTAAAAAGTCATAACAGTTCGGGTCGCGAAAAATTTTTTTTTAGAAGCTATCGCGGAAAATGTTGAGGGGGGGGCGGATTCCGCCCCCCCCGGCCCTTTTAGGGTTAAAGAAGGAAATTGACACAGTTTCGATTCATGCAAATGCTGTCCTGTTTATTGTATTCCTCCGATTTGCATTTTCTAAAAACAGTTTCCTTTTGAATACCGGTACCTGTTGAAGAACAAATCCACCCTCGGCCTATCCCACAAGCCGGTCGGGCACTCGGGCTCTGGGTCTGTTGTTTACTCATCGCTGAACTCTTCATCTGCTGCGACCCTGTAACGCGATCTGTGCCAGCAGCTAACTGAAGAAAGAAAATAATTCAGATCGCCCAGGTACTTGCTCGATTTCTGCACACCCTCTACATGCCCTTTGGGGAAGGAAAGGGAAACAACGGTCGCGTGCGGTCGCAAACTTTACAGCAAACCATAGTGACGCCTGACCATCATCGTTTCGGCTCCGCAAAGACCGACCTGAGTTGCGCTGGTAGGGAGGAAAAAATGCCGATACGTAGACCTGGGACACTTGTAGTTGGCTCATCGTAGTGTGGGTAATGACCTAGCCAGGACCCTTGGGCTGAAGAATAAGGGTTAGAGATTCGGTGAGTCCGTACATATACGGACTGAAGGCACATGGGAATGATGTCCTTATGAATCAGCGTGGAAAGCCTTGTTCGGTCTCCAGAATGCATTAATTTTGATGAGAGATTGTTTAGGGCATTTTTTTGTGTCATTATCTTGTTTGTGTTGATTCTCCTGACTCGGAAAATCGTGAAGACAATGCCTGGTACGGTCATCCAATAATACCCCAAAAGAAAAGTTTATGTTTCGTTGATAAGCGATTAAAAATGGTCTCCCCCCACTGCTTAGAACATTTTCTTCCATCTTTTGTGCAGCGTTTTCAGGAACCTCTGCCTGTGTCCATTTCACTACAAACTGTATTCACTCTGATTACGTGCGTGTTTTGCATCTCGGGAATACTTGTAGAGAAAACTCTTTCAGACAAAACGATAACATAGATTTTGGGAAAATGCCGCAGGTGTGAAGGCCTAGTTACTGTAACTGGCATAGCGAATAAAAAATGGGAATTAGGCCACAAAAAAAATAGTTGGTCTCTGGTCAGCGCGCGCGTCGATTTTAACCATGCGCGTCAATCTTTTTTTTTTTCAAAAATGTTCCGCGGTAGCTCCAAGAGCGCCCTCTATTGCCGCACCTCCTCAAATGTTGTTACCAAAGAGCACCAAGGAATGGGAAATTGCACCAAGGCAAATGATTGAGGGTACTAAGGCAAATTATGCAGGACACCAATGTACATGAGGACACAAAAAAAAGCAAAATAGTACCCCACCCTGTCTGTACAATCCAAGCTTGAAAAAAAAAAAAGGCAAAAAAAAAAAAAAAGCCGCGTCGCCGCATCAATTCCAGAACTTTGGTCTGACCAGAGACCGAGTATTTTTTTTGTTGGCCTTAAACAAAGAATATCGTTGGCCGATTGTTCATCTTATCATATAGTTTGAAGGCACGTTTGATAGACTCCTGACTATATTAAACAAAGAGGCATGTCTTTATGATTTCAATATCAGCCGGAATAGGAAACAGTAAACGGATATATTTTGCAAACATTTTGAGAATTTTGTTAAATGCCATGCGAAAAATATGCGACCTGAAATTTATCTCATGCCAAAGAGAGATTTCGCTGTTAGTTCGAATAATGCCTAACCCAACGGATCTGTTTTGCAAAGATGCAATTTTTTGTGGTAAAAGTATGTGCACTGAAATTGTTATGTAACTACATGTATTTATAATGTAAAAGGATTTTTTTCGAATGTTGGTAAATCCAACACGGGAGGTATTTTCAGCCCGCTCGAACGTCATGTGATAAAAATATGTGTACTGATATCATTTGAACTATCCAAAAAAGTGAACGATTTTTTTTTTTGGGGGGGGGGGCAAATCTTGGTGAATCCAGCACGGCAGGTATTTTCAGCCCATTCTGTCGGCGTCACTGCCTGACCTATGCCAGTCCAAAACCCCGCGAGCGTCACCCGTCTGCAATACGAGGCGATTAATTTGTTCCAGGCACGTCCCACGCTTGAAAATATTGGCCGAGCGATGCCGCAGCGCTGCCGATTCTTCTCTTTGCGGGTGGATTACGGTGTAGGAGGCGGCGCATGCTATATAGACCGACAGACTAGCTTACCAAGCCCAGATCAGTCGATAATAGCCAAGGACTCTAGCTGGAGTGGGTCAGGTAACAAGAGCCAGCCTATGACCTGTGCTGAGCATTTCAGGCCTCTCGCGCCAGTACCACTTAGCACGCGCCTCGCAAGCTCGTGTGTTTATGAATATTAAGATTTGTATGATCGCCGACTGCCTGTTTATTTTACTTTTCAGGCTTTTGTTACAAGGTGATAAATGGTTGCCATGGTTATGAACACCGGCCGCGATGGTACGAGAAAAACAAACAAGTCCTGTCTGAATTGCAGCGCAAACATGCCGTCGTATCATTTGACAGGGTAATGTTCGGCTTTTTTATCGGTCTTCTTTTTTTTAATTTCCTCTTTCTTTCTTACAGGTGCTGAGTTTCAATCCAGAGAGTCGCTGACACGATGACCACAGAGTCAACAGATTCCAGAACGCAGATGTTCACCAGTATTTATACCGTCGAGGTTACCGAGATGTTCACATTTTACGACAACGACACGGTGGGAGAGCCCGACCCGGACGTGACCACTTGGTTTCCCATGGAGTTCCAGATCGGGGCGCTCTGGTTCCTGTTCGCGATCGGCGTTCTGGGCAATCTACTCGTGTTCCAGTGGATGAGGTTTAACCGCCACCGTAAGTCCAGAGTGAATACCATCGTCTTAGGCATTGCCAGTGCTGACATGTCTGTCTGTCTCTTTGCCATCATGGCCACTGCCGTCATTGAGATGGCCGGAACATGGACAGCAGGCAACGCCGTGTGCAAGATCGTCATGTACTTCCAGGGTGCCGCTCTAATCAGCAGTGGCAACATGATTGCCATCATGGCCATCGATCGTCACCAGGCTGTTCGCAGCCCTCTCAGTGCTTTCGTCCCCGCCTGGAAACTTGTGGTGGGGGGTTGGGTGACGGCTGGCGTCCTGGCTTTACCGCAGCTTATTGTATGGCTTGTCAAGGAGAAAAGAGGACTCGTGTACTGTGGCACCAACCTATCAAAGTTCCCTAGCAGACGCACGGCTTATCTGACCTACGTCGCATTTATTACCTTCCTGATACCTTTCGTCATCATCAGCGTGGCTTATGTACGGCTATGCAAGACAGTCTGGGAGAAATCTAGGGAGTGCTCAGGGAAACAACGGGACGGTCAGATTGAACTAAGGCGCGTCCCCACGGGCACGCTGACCAAAGCCAAGAAGAAGACCCTCAAGATGACGATTGTCATCATCTCTGTCTTCGTCATGTGCAACTCCCCATATTTCATAGTGGAGATGCTCAAGACCTACCGCCCGTCCGTCGTCTCCAGTAACGTCTACACTCTCTTCAGCCTCTTTGCTGTGGCCAGCTCGGCCTTCAACCCCTATGTGTTTCTCTTCTTTAACGTCACCATTCGGTTCTGGAAGGATATGTTTCCCTGCTTCTCTAAGAGCAGTCCCGAGGCGACCTACAACAGGTACTCAGTCAAGTTTTCATCGTCAAATTCCCGCCAGCACTCCAAGTCGTACAGTGATCCCCACACGCGTGTTACTGACCTAGAATCGGGTGTAACCATCAACTGTACCGACTAATGGTTGAACACTACGGACAACCTTCTCACAAATGGATGTTAAAAGGATTGCAGATGCTAATTATATCCTTCTCCTGCCTCAAGACGCCGCTAGATCCCTGCAATCGACACCACCAAACTCAGACCCTTGGATGTGAGAATTGTAAATTGAGTGAAAGGGGGTTAGTTCATCAGCAAAAAGACTGAGGCAGAAGGATTACATCTGCCTACTTATAATCTTGCTGTGATAAAACCATGATCCATGGTTTAGATTGAACTTGACGATTGATGGAAAACTCGTTGGTGTAATCGTCAGTTAAGGATACATTCAGTTGCTGATCTTATCAACCCTTTTTAAAAATTGTAAGCTTATTCTCAAGTCTAGTTATCAACGATCAATAACTTCCGTGGAAAAAAAGAGCAGTAATCTTAACAGCTGCAAAAGCAGTTACAACAAATGCATCAGGAAATATTTGCATGAGCAGAAATCCCGACGATACCGCGGAAAACAACAGCATTAGGACAACGTTAAATGAGAGAGCATCAGTTCCGACAAAGAATAGCTTGAAAAACCTTTTTCGGTTGTCCTTTTGTGATAAATCAATTTTATTGACAAATTAACAACTAATTCACATCACATGAAAGGTGCATGTACTTAAATGTGGCTTTTAATTTATCTTCATGCTCTCATTCTTTTAGATTTGCAAAAATGAAGAAAAAGACACACTAAGAATGTGTTCTGAGCCATAGTGGCATTGTACACAGACAACAAGAAATCAGCAAAATGAACTGTGCCGAGTTCTGATTTGACCGTACCAGTTCCTTATTTCAATCTATACCTTCATGGTTTTCCTTAAGGGGTGATGAATATCGTCATGTCTCGCATAATTCGGTTTCGGGAATTCATTGCTTGAAGGTTCGCTCTTTGACGAGCTGAATAAGTGAATCTTGTACGGGAATTAAAAAAAGGAAAAAATTGATCAACAGTTACTCCTTCGGGCATAAAGGTGCTCTTAGTTTACACGCGAAAGGCGCCGACCCAGCATACCAAATTCCATTGTAAATAACTCCGGTCTGACTTTCGTTAGACAAGTACATATTGTAAATAACAATGTTCAATGTATATTCATCGAAGGCATGTGAGGTGAAACCAATAATCTTCAAAATATGGCTGTATTTTTACAAGATTGTGAATTGCCTTATTCGTCTCAAGGAAGATACGTGAATGTTTGAATGGATTCTTTTTCGTCATTCGTAAGATACCTCGTTGTAAAGTGTAAAAAAAAAAATAGATTAGATGTATGAGATCTTCAGAATCTGGGAGATGTCTTGTATGCATATAATTGTCTGAATATATTTTGTCGTGGTTTAGATCCTGTATTGTTGATATATATTCGAGGGTGCGGAACGTTCGAAGTTTACAACCGTGCACAATTTTCCAATGTAAATAACCCGCATGTTTGCTTGAGAGGATCTCGATTTTTCTGGAGCAATGTTTACGAACCAGTCTGACGAGGTCGGGATCATATAAAATCAACTTACCGTTCTTCGAAAAGCAAACGTTTGCTCCCAAATACATATGTTTGCCCCTAAATACATATAATTATCGTAGAGTTTGGTGGGAGTTCTTAATGCGATGAAATTGTTGAGCGTGTAAGTATGGATTATAGCAAGCAAGGCAAGACCAATAAGGACAGTGTGTGAATATGAGAACATTTCTTGCGAGGTAAAGAGTGACCTGCTTAGAATATTTGTGTTTGCCTCACCGAGAGCGAACCTGTTATTTATACCAGTTGCGGCATTATCCTTACTTTACAAAAACAAAACCCGAGGAAAAATACTAAAAGAATTCATTTCCAAAACGCGTTATACGCCATTTTGTTCCCTTTTGGAATCCTGCTCTCTCCTGGCTGCCCATGTTTTGATTTACCGAAACACCACTTTTCGAATGAATTGATGGTTTTGAATTTTCAACTATGAATTTTTATCTGTCAACGTAATCAAGTTTAAATTAGATCTTACCAATCTATGTTATCTGTGCCAGAAGGTTCAACTATATTCAATAAGCGAAGGTTAAACTTTATTCAATTAGCCAATTCCGCAAAGCAGGACAAGACGAAATCTAAACTAAAGTAAATATGATCGAGATTTTCAAATCGATGCAGTTGCAACAAAATCTTTCCAAACATCAACCATAAAAGACTTACTTACGAATTAAAATAATTCGATTGACGGAACCAAGCTATTAATCCGCAACAAAGATGACCAAAGCAAACCAAGTAAAACCAGAATCTTCCCACCCCCCACAACGTAAATGAACAATTTAATCTTAACTATTAAGTTTTAACCCTACATACTACACCAAACGTACCCAAAGAAATCAAATTCAACCAGCTTAAGCAAACAAAATATAACTAGACAAATAAAAAAAAAAAAACCAATCCATCAAATTTCAACGCCAGACTGCCTACCCGAACCATGAGTCATCCCAACACACATCTTGCAAACTCTATGTCAGTCTCAAATGTCCAAATGTCGATTCAAATCCGTGGAAACAAAACAAAACACCGTTTACAGATGAACAGAAATGTGTTCGTTTTGCCGCATCAATTATGCTGTGCTTCAACTCCAAGCCAAGAAAGGATGTTGTGCAGTACTGGATGGGAGCATTGGCACTGTGAGCGGTGTTGATTCTGAAACAAGATGATGGATGACACTGAGAAGGCAGTGCCTGAGATTGGGAGAGAAGACGGTCAAGGCTTCCACGATTCAAATAAATTGAAATGCACTGATATCTGGTTTTTATTCAATTAAAGCAACATGGATCCCTCGGTGAAATTTGATTACTGAGTATAATTTGCCGTTTCAGCTTAAGCGTTGCTGGTCATATTTTGATGTTGTCGCCAAATGGCGGCAAATGGCATTCTACCCACCTGGGATTCGTCCTTGGTTGTGTGATTTTGAAGGAGCAGAAACAAAACGAATTGACTATTGTCAAACGCCACACTTTGTTAACTTATTTCTTCTGACTTTCAAAGCATTTAATTTCCAAGAAGTGCTTTAAGGTGAGTCACCGAGCATTTAGCATGCTAAATAATTACATCTGGAGAATATTGAAAGTGGGATTTTGAGAGCGAGAACGAGGTTGGTACGGCGTGTGTTCGTTTATCCATATAGATTCCCATGTTGATGTAGCGATGAAAAATAATTGGGGCACGAGTTATCATAGTTTGTAGTATGCAATGACCTCCATTGTTAGTTAATTCAAGTAACCTTGAATAGATTTTTTGAAAAGTTATGTATAGGCAGTTTATAACTTGACTAACCATAAAGCAACATTATTGTTCCGTTTTGTTTGAGGATGTAAGGTATACAATTGGACGTGCGAACAAAAAATCTTTCCACCAAGAACCGTAATTGGTTGATGGCAAAGACTGCCGAAAGACGGGATAGCTTAGCTATTCTGTCTCTAGTTCAGAAACTAAGACCTTTCTGCTTATAGTGCCAGTCGACACATTACCAGACCTATAAAAATCAGCATCTGGTACGTGTTTATGTCTGACCCATTTTAGGTTTTTTTTCTTCTCTTTATCCAACAAGCCAAATGGTACAGACTTATACGGCTGTATGTATCACCGACGTTAAAGGTAATACACAACACTGGTACTTTGCTTTTGCTGTAATTTTCAGAAATGGACGGATTTGGAGGTTAGTATATTGTAGCAAATTATCGTTCCACTGACCTGTTGAAAGTTTTGTGTCCATGGATGCCGACTAAATAGGAAGAAATGCTGTTCTTGTAGTCTGGTTCTCTGACCCTACTTCAGACGAAACAGACATTTATGGACGACAGGGAATTGTCGGGTCAGGGAACTATACAAACTGGCTCGCACCCATTCACGGATTTGTAACTGATGGCAAACAAAATGTGGACTCTACCTAAATTTGGTGAATTGGGGTCAGTAATTGAAAAAATGCAAACATTTCCACTTTTCTTGAAAATGACAGCATACCAGGTGCCACTATTATTCGCCTACAGTCAATAAGGTATTTCGTAATAATTTGGTAGTTCGTTGTATAATTTTTGCAAATAAATGTTGTACATACCATTAAGGGATTGTGTAAAATGCTTCAGCGTACTTATTTCTGCAGAAACTCGGAGCACTGACCGAGCATTTATGAAATCGGTGTTTTCGGTATGTAGCAGATGTATATAATTATACCAACCACGCTTCAGGGTTAAATTTCTCGGAGTCTTGAAAAATTGAATAAATGCATAGCGCTGTCTTCGATTTCACGGAGTAGTGTCTCTATACTTCCTTATGTATAATTGTGTCTGAAGAAATTACCAAAACTGCCGCGGGGAATAGAAATATCAAATGTCCGTCAATAAAATTCGAATGATACAGTACACTGCGAAGACAACTTTTTTTGTCATGTTAAACTCTTTAACCTGTTTCTCCTATCATTTTCCCGGCTTTCTTCTCTAATTGCAGCAGGCAACGTCTAAATTACAACGCACAACTTGATATGTGTGTCGATAACTTGTATTTTATGTATTACTAAAAAGGGTATCTGTACACTATAAATATTTTTCTCGAAATTGTTTCCTTGTAAACCAGTCATGATATCGAAGCGTCATTGATTCAAACCGGTGCGGTAAGGAAGTGAGCATTTCCTGACGCACTGACCCGGAATCGATTACTCGTAATCGAATTGACAGTTCGGTATATCCGGGTACCATCACCTTTGATCTCGAGCGCATCCAAAGCTCGAATCTGTCACGATGGAGTGTTTTGCAGTGCCGAGCCTACAAATACGTGGCATCCCCGCAGGCGTGAAAATTCTATTTACTGCCATTCATTCCAAGGTGAATTGATGGGCTTGACATGCAGTGTTTTGTTAAAACCGGTGTGTAGTGTGAAATTTGGACTCTATGAAACACAGAGTCATTGGTTGTATTGCGCATGCCTAAGGCCCAAAAAAAAAAGTCTCTGGTTTCTGGTAAGCGCGCACGTCGCCGTAGCCATGCGCGACAGCAAAATGAAAAGAAAAAAAAATCAATGAAAGATGATGTCTTAAAACCGCCAAACTCACTGGTTTGACTGGAATCCTGCTGCTGCACAATTTTAACGTGTTTTTAGATCGGGTTATGGTCGAGAATAAGCTTTATGTGGCCTCTCTGGACTCCCATATATTTGCACTAAGTTTAGTCGGGCACCATTTGCAGTCATCAGCCGACATTTGAAGCAAAAAAATCAGGTAAAAAAAAAAAACAGCCGCGTCGCTGCACCACTTTTTGGGCAAGCTCCATACCAGAAACCGGAGACTTTTTTTTCTTGGCCTAAGCGGTGATAATTAGGAAAGCGACAGGTCACGTGTTAGGTTACGAGTCCATTTAAGGTAAAAGAGACCACATTTCATGGAGTCCCAATTTGATATGAGAAATATTATGTGGCCGTTTATGAGTATATAAAACATTTTAAAAATATTTTAACATGTGTTGGCAACTAAAATAAGAAACGAAATAATCTGAATGCTATATATGTTAATGTTAAATAAGATCGTTCAATAAATGTAAAATTTCATAATTGTGTTAATAGTAATATGAAATTCGTGCATGAAACGACGGCTCCGTCAAAACAAATAAAACTTGGTGCGTTGGACTTCATATTGTGTGTAAAGCTATTTTATCAAAAAAAAATGTATAAATATCTTATTTATCATTAAGTGTATATAGTGACTATAATGGACAAAGAACTATTTTGATATTGGGAGGAGTACATAAGCACACAACCCTTACTCATCTGTATTAATTTACTCTCCTGAGTACATTTGTGCCTGGGTGTTTTCCCGTTACCCATTAACATTTCCCGAATTATGTCTTAGGTATGCAAGAATGCGCATATATGGAAACGATAATTTATGTATCAGTAGAGTTTGTGTGTTATACTGTGAAAGTTTATAATGTTTTACCATCAATTGACTATCAATCGAAATAAATGCAGCAGTGTTCGCGATTCCTTTATCATCTGTTTGTCTTTGCAATGGAGATAGTCTATATTTAAGAAAAATCGTAATTTACGGGTGTGTTTTCCTCTGGGCCTCAATAAGTCCAGACAAAAACATCACCACTGGACCGTACTGAGGTATGATAACGCATGTCGTACGCTAGTCTTGGCAAGACGTCAGTGATTAATAACGATGTTTGCATTGTTGTGGAGCGCCCTTGCACATTTTTTTCCCTTCAGTTTACTATCTCGCACTAAGGGCCCTGTCACACTTCTGCGTATCCTAATTGCTTATGAGTTGCGCATTGAAATTTTTTTCATACGCAGTCGTACGCACAATACGCACCTCATATGCATCTCTATCGTTTTGTGTAAGTTTTATGTACGCAGGCATGCGCATGTTACGGCCCAGTACGCTGGATAGTTTTGGGCATGCACAAAACTACGCTGCGTACGCTGTTACGCAGGTCATAAGTTATAAATACGCAGCGCATCGGTCCCGCATCGGTCGAGCACGGTACGAGTACGCTATGTGTTCGTGGGGGATAAGCGGTTCATACGCAGTAATACGCTGACCTCCCGGCACGCACCCCGTCAGCATGATGAGCCGCCTATATTGGACGTATACATAGCGTACTTGCAGCGCAGATACAACGCACGCTGAACGAACTCATAGCGAATGCGGTCGGCATAAGTCGGGTGCGTCCGGAATACACTCAGCATGCGCACTGCATACTGACCTATTCGCAGCCCGAAAAATAATGTTGTGCACTGCATACGCAACTCATACGCATCTCATACGCAATGGATGCGCTGAATTCGTTACTTGTACGCTAGATGTGCGTCGCACATAAGTCAAAGTGATCAAAACATTTCGACGTTAATTGAGCGTACGGCTGCGTATTGAAAATTTTGATAAGGAACTCATAAGGAATTAGGATACGCAAAGGTGTGACAGGGGCTTTATCTTAAGTCATGATTAGACTTAGGGAACCAATCAGCGATCGCGAAATGGTTTATAGTCATACACACTACGTGCGGTGACCAATCATTGCTAATTTTTCAACGCGGTGATAGCCCGTGCGAGTGCGCGACTAAATGGGAAGCTGCCGTTTAGTTCGAAGATATTAATATTCACACCAACGGTCTAATTTACATAAAATGGCCACGCCCCATTGCTGCAAATTTCCCAAGACGTTAAGCCCCTGTCACACCTTTGCGTATCCTAATTCCTTATGAGTTCCTTATCAAAAAATTTCAATACGCAGCCGTACGCTCAATTAACGTCGAAATGTTTTGATCACTTTGACTTATGTGCGACGCACATCTAGCGTACAAGTAACGAATTCAGCGCATCCATGAGTTGCGTATGCAGTGCACAACATTATTTTTCGGGCTGCGAATAGGTCAGTATGCAGTGCGCATGCCGAGCGTATTCCGGACGCACCCGACTTATGCCGACCGCATGCTTGACGCACTTCTGAGCGTATTCCCGCCGCATTTCCGCCGCTCGCCGTCCAGCGTGCGTTGCATCTGCGCTGCAAGTACGCTATGCATACGTCCAATACAGGCGGCTCATATGCTGACGGGGTGCGTCACGAACACATAGCGTACTCGTAACGCACGCGACCGATGCGGGACCGATGCGTTGCGTATTTATAACTTATGACCTGCGTAACAGCGTACGCAGCGTAGTTTTGTGCATGCCCAAAACTATCCTGCGTACTGGGCCGTACCATGCGTATATCTGCGTACATAAAACCTACACAAAACGATAGAGATGCATATGAGGTGCGTATTGTGCGTACGACTGCGTATGAAAATTGTTTTCAATGCGCAACTCATAAGGAATTAGGATACGCAGAAGTGTGACAGGGCCCTAAGCACGATCCACTATCGATCACTAGCGTCTTGGGCCTAGATTAGCCCCACGCACGCACTCATTGCTACAACTTGTATACCGGAAAACGCGCTCCCTTCTCTACTGACCATTAGAAATGGATAGGCCTATACGTGTGTGGCTCGGGAACAAAAACAAGCTTGCTATTAAAATCACAATTTGTAACATTATTTCACCAAATCTACATACATCTTAACAATTTGATGTGAAATTGCACATAGCACATGTCAGATGAATTAACCAAGCAATATAGTGTTTTAACGTGCACTTTTCTCGAGCCGCATAATACGTATCCAGAACGCGTACCATTTATAATAGTCCCTAATGGTTCGTTCTTTCTTTTTTAAGATGCGTCTAACAAGTACGCAGGCGCCCTGCCACATTAGTATGTCTCTTTGTAGTTGATTTAGCAAATTGAGCAAATTGCGCTTACAAACAAACAAACGGGAATACAAACAAACGGGAATCCAAGGTTTTGACGACGATATGCTAACACATTACTCTAATTCCAAAAAAATTGAAGTACATTTCCTTAAAGCTATAGTCCATCATTTGCAGCCATCCAAAAAGTAACTGGCATAATTATTGTTGAAAAACAACCTTGGTTGAAAGATAGTAAGGGAACTAAACTCCCTGTGAAATTATTCTTTCTGGGAAGCTGTCATTTTGAAGTAATCAACGAAAGAAGGCATTTCCAACGGTGATTCTTAAGAAGCACCGTAGGAAAATTTAAATTAGTAGTTCGTTTTGTTATTCAGCGCAGCGCGCACAAGTATTGTAACGACGCACACGCGCGCGCGGTTGTTATAATTCGTCGGATCAGTGCGCGACGTCGCGTATAGCTGCAATTCAAAACAATTCAAAACATGATTTAGTAACTTTTGATTTGAAATTGAGATCTTAGAATGCTGTTTTTCTCAGAATGTACAGCTGAAGCTTAGCTGAAACTTCATCAGGTTAGTTGCTCAGTATCCTTCATTAGATTTTGAACTCTCTTGTTGCTTCAAACGAACAAAATGCACAAATTACAAATGATGGACTGTAGCTTTAATAAACGAGTTCGGTATTCCAAAATAGTCTGGTGCACAACTAGATTTGACGATTTTTTTTTTCGGGATAACCGCAGCTGGATAAATGCAAACAAGACTATGGAGGGGGCGTGTGGTAACCGAATGCGCATTCTGTGCAATTTTTCTCCCAATCGAAAAGAGTTGGAACTTTAATTAATTATTAACTACAATAATTCGCATCGTATTTAAATATATTTAATCCATAAAATACCTGCAGTTTATCCTAGAATAATGTTTCAAATCCAAAGTTTTTGTCGACGTGTTAACATTGATGTTCCAAACAGTTTTGGAATTGTTGAGAGCTCTC
Source organism: Patiria miniata (assembly GCF_015706575.1). Lineage (NCBI taxonomy): Eukaryota > Metazoa > Echinodermata > Asteroidea > Valvatida > Asterinidae > Patiria > Patiria miniata. The sequence goes on along the minus strand of NW_024037072.1, from coordinate 19,226,749 downwards.
ATTTTTTCGTTCAAATGGACGTTGTATTCATTTACCAAAGTCGTCTGAAGTCATCCAGATTAAGAACCGATAGAAATAAAAGCGCCAAAAATTCGACGTAAACACCTGAAACACCACTCGTAAAAAAAAACCCCGAGATCCGGCTCCAAATTATACTATTTTTCTTTCATCCAGAATAGACCAAAATGCCGATCATCCAGGGGCAATATTTCCTTGACGCTGGTGGCGCTTAAGATCTAGATCCTCTTATTCATAGGAATGTGCAAAAATAATTGGAATCTGTCCCAAGAATAAATTGTATGAATTAAAAAATAAATTAAGTAACACTTAATGAAATGTATGGATGAATGGTCATTCAATTGAGTGCATCACAACTCAACAGGAGTTGTGAGCTGCACATGGCACTTACTTAAGAATCACAGGGAACAAAGCAGAAAGTTGAATCCCATTTTGTACGTGGTTACATAACCATGGAAATGCAAATCATAAGTACAATGGAAAATTCACTGAAGCCTGTACAACCAAGACGTACAGGGAGACATAGGCCTATGAAGCTTCAGTAATAGTTGTGCTAGCAACAAGACACGCAGCCATTTGCTGCTTGGCAGATTCCAATTTTCACCGCCACCGCCCCACCGTCTACTCACAAAAGCTATTATGATCAGCATCACCCGGGGTAGAAGTTCCTAAGGTGTAAATTTATAATGAATTAAGTTGCAATGAGTATGCACAGGGATGGAAAAGGAGATCAAAGGAAAATGACAGATAAAGGTTAACTTAAATATTATGATTAAAGCTCACGACAATAATAACTTGAATTAAAACAATTGTGGTAGTTGACAAGGCATAACGTCAACAGGTCTTGAACCAAATAAAATTGTCATCTGATATATTCTAACTATCAAGATGAAAGTAAACAAAAGACACTGGATGATTAACAAAGGTCAATAATCTTATAAATCAGATTAAATAATGTATGTATTCTATGTATTAAGAAAGCTAAAGCAAAAGATGTGATAACTTTAATGTATTAATATAGTAAAAGTTATATTTAAGAATTAGGAAAGGACTCCTTAACCCCACAAGTCATGCTGTAATTCAAAATTACTAATTTGGTGAATAAATGACCAAAAAGACATACAATGTACTTATCGTCTTTCCCATTATTGATCGTCAAGTCCTACTCAATCATTTTGAACAATATTTCCACGCACTGAGCGTCGCCATAGGGGACATTCAACATTGGTACACTGACTCTTGCCCTGAGATTGTCTCGCCAGGCTTGCACTCACTTACATTTTGAAGTCAAATTGAGTTGGACTAAGAACCATTAGTTATTAACCAAAAAGGGATATCAAATAGATTTCATACATTTAAGAGAAGTAGAAATGTGTACAAAATATGCTCCTTAGTAAAATTAATGTCGTGATCCCTTTTAACAAGGAAATCGCCTGTTGATTTTCCCATGGAAAGTCATCTGCGTTTCGGATGCATGCCTTCATTTTAGTCGTATTTCAAATCAAATGCAAATAGTGCAGTATGCAGTTATGATATTGTAATCATCCTCACCGATTACAAGTTTCTGCCAAAACCAGTACATGTATGCCCTGTGAGTAATTAAATATCGGCATAACACGTGGGAATGTGATTTATCTAATCCCCAACCGTGTAGCTCGGCTACCTCGTCAAGAAGCGAAAAGACGAAGGAGGCTCTGAATGTTTCGACCGCCAAAACTGCCACTTCTGATAGCAAAATACCTGCGGGGACATTCAGGTCGATATGAATGATTCAGGTTTGTATAGATGATTAACTCATTTCATTCTTTGGCTCTTCTAGAACAGTTTAGGCGAGTTAACGGGCCGTATATATAATATACGAGTTGCAATCGACGCCGATATATCATCGTTATAGGCTTCGGCGCGATGATAAGACACGGGTGCGTGTACACATTCAGAAGCGCGGCGGCAGAAAATTAGCGGCCGGGTCCCCGAGGGGAAAATGGGACGGTAGATTTCCAGCGAGTCTAGCTTGCCCTTGGGAAGGTAACAAATTATCTCGCTGCATCGACTTTTTTTGTGGTAGAGCGTAATGACATTCTTGAAAGCAAGGAGGAATGTTTATCCCACCTTCTTGGGCAATTTATCAGAAGAAATATGTTGCATGTGCACACCGCCGGTTTGCGATTTACTCAAATGATAGGAGACAATTTCTTCTACTGTTGAGTAACGGGCTGAAATGAATATCAAAACAAAACGAAGCAACCACAATTTTTTTTAGTCATATCGGCACAATATGTCCACCTGTGCTTTGCTACAGAGCTTGATATGTTACGAAAACACGGCACCTTGGTAAATGATATCTCTCCATTATCGGATTTAGTTTACATGGTTATAACAAATAAATGTTACAAAATATTTCCATCCATCGATTATTATGTCTATCAAGTAAGATACAAAATACCACACGGGCTGCAAATTATGCCCATGCACTGACAAAAGTCCGAAAATTTAGACTCAATGAAGGAACATGCTGCTTGTCCGCGACCTTTGCCAGCTACGCCACAGTAGGCCTAGATGTATTCTTCAGGTTGTGACAACGAGCGTCGCCAGATCGACAATTATCAACAGCCAAGATTTTTTATTCTCAAAATGTTAACATCGTTCGACACTTATAAATATTTCATCAACCAATGAAAGATTAAGAAAAAAAACCTTTTGAAAATCACATCTCACATATATCCAAATGTTGTTTACGTGCTTATTAATTAAAAACAAGTATGTGGCTTTACGTCACTGCACCTTGACATTCATCGACATTATCACTTTTAGTTCTTTTTTATATCATTTTATTTTCAGCGGCTTTCTTCTCGTCTTGATCGTGACGGTGAAGATTAGACCCGACCTATCCAGTTGAAAGGCAAACCGCCTAGAGGTGCCGAGGGATTTCGGGACGGTAAAACGATCCTCAAAGGTCAAATCTGTCTAATTGCAGATTTCCGTTATTAAGGAGCAGTAATCACGATGAACATGGCCCTACCAAGCCAACCAGAATAATAAACGGAGAGAGATCGGGATAAGGATAATTCGGCCGAACAGTAATGTGCTCCAAACCAATCATGGACTTTTCATGCTGGATTGACTCTGCCCCTCCCACTCAATGTTAAGGGATCATAGTATTATCTTTAACCCATTTTTTTCTTCTTCTTAGTTTTGGCTGGAAAATGATAGCAATTATTAAAATTATAGCAAACATTAAAGTTAACACCAGAGGCAGCCACAACCTGCTCGGAGCCACAAATGGATCAAACCTCATTTCTCTCTCATTTACCCAAAGTAAGGAAAGACGTGAGGGTGAGAATCTAGGCCTAACCATCCAAGAATTTTCGATGCAAAGCCAATTAGTGACAATAAATTTGATTCCTGAAATTCACGCAAAATACTTAGCAAACTACTATTCGCTTTGAACTTACAGAAAAGTAAGGCCATAGCTTTGCAGAATAAACCTATATATAATTAATAACTTTAACCCTTTGCTAGCTGAACAACCCCCTCCCCTACCGAACCCCAGAACGCAACCTATAGACGTGGAGGGTTTTTTTTCTTCATTTTCCCCGAAACCTACTTAGAAAACTGGTACAAAAATCCCCGGGTAAAACATCAACAACCATATTTAGTTCTTGCGTGCCATAAGAAGAAAACAAGCAACTGTAGGTAAGGTCGGTGTTTACCAAATACGTCAGTGATATTTGAAATCATGTTTTCATTTTGCTAGCAGGACAAACTCGAACTATAGTTCCTATTGTTAACATAGATGTGTTTTTTTTTCACTGCAGGACAGTGACACAATTTAAGGGCGGAATTTAGGCGGCAAAGGGACGCTCTGAGCTCAATCATCTGCGCAATGCAAGTCATTCAAACCCTACTGGCGGTTTCAGGCAAATTTCCTACCAAAATAATGACCGCGGCCAAACGTTGACACTAAAACTCGGCTTGTGTCCTGCCTCATTGAAGCGACTTCTCCCTCACCAGCCTTGGATAGAATGACAAGAGAATAATAAGAAGCGAATCGATGGACTGGAGGCAATCCGCATTACTCCTAGTTCTAAGATGGAGAGAATTTTTTTGAAAGGCTGTGGTGTGGAGATCCTGCACGTTCCCGTCACGGCCACTAAGGACCAAGGTGCCGATGTCCCTAGCTAGAGGCTTGCAGGTGGGGAGGCACAACCCGGTCATTCCCCCGTGCTCCATCGGCGTTCGGCTCGCACTTGTTTTCAGGTGTGCCGGAAAAACCTCCTTGATTGGACTTTGAAAATTGGGGATTTGGTTTCCATTTGGGAGGGGCCCGGAAGGGAAATTCTGTATCTGAAAAATATTACAACGCGAGAGGGTTTTGTGCTTACTGTGTGATCTCATCCATGGCAGTTCAATCGAACGGGCTGCAACTGGGTGGAGTGGGTGCGTGTGCAAAACAACCATGTATTATGTGAGCATGTGAGATAATGATGATTTTGTTTTCAGTTTATAGTATAGTCATTATTAATATAGATCCAGCGATAGATGTAAATATACATCTTGGAGTTAGACAATATTCCGAAATAAAAAGAGGGGAAATGTGCAAGTTTGGACAGAAGTTTGTGGGGGTGTAGACGGGAGTTGCGGTACGACGTCATGTCATTGAGTTTGGGTACAGGAGAACCGTCCGTTTAAGAAGCGCCGTAAGGATAAGCTTTGTCTTGAGTTTTCGTTTCAGTTTTACATTTTATTCTCGAGTTTATGTTTTATGTCCCGGTGTCTGTCAATCCCGCCACAGTATGATGTGAAATGGTCATGAAATTCCCGAGGTAATGAGTGGGTTAATCGTGGTAGCGATCATAGACACGGCGACATTACGCAATTGAAGGTTACGTCATTGGGGGCGTTAGCACAGCAACAGGATGACGCATCAGCAAAGATGGCAGCCACTCACAGTCACTGCGAGATTGTGCTTTGCTTTTGGCCGATTTCAGTCTTTTTCAGTGGGAAACGATTTTCAATTCGAAACCAATAGAAACTGCATACGAAATTTCCTTTCGTCTGAAGCCTCGTGAAGTTTGAAGAAAGTCCATGCACGATCCGTCACTTCGTGGTGTTTGGGAACTATCGTATCTGTTAGTAGGTGCACCCGACGATTTGTACATTATGCAGTCACTTTGAGCCAACACATCACTATTGTTTCCCAGCAATAAACGAAAAATATTGAACATCAAGAGTCTCCGCCTCCATGTATTAAATCGCCTATTGATTCGATCACTACTGCACAATGGCAGTTTGGCTAACCAATGCGGAATGCGAATCGGCTGGATCAGTTTGATTGCGTAAAGTCTAGTCCGCCTCTAGACTTTATGGGGGTTGAAAAAGGAACAACACGGGGTAATTTCTTACAGATAATCTAGCAGTTTGGCATAAGATGCACATCCATAAGTTGGCACCAATCTCTCAGTATCAACGACCGAGTAAAGTTGTCATTGATGGCATCCGAACCGTTCATGATGGATGGAAACTCGGCGTTGATGTATCAGCCTGTCGCCCGGCAAGGACGGGCCCCGTCGGCTGGGGGCGCGCACACCTGTTTCTTGGATGTTACGTTCACCTGGTCCCCGGAAGGACCGTGCGAAAGCCAAAGCATTGCTGCCGTGTTTCTACTCCGTCGGGGCATTACCGGTCATGGCTGTCTACTTCGTGCAGGGATGGCCACGGGTGAGTCTCCGGGGAAATATTTGATCAATTGGGTGGTCGTGGGTCCGAAGGAAGGCGCTTTGCCAAGCTCGTTATCAGCACGAGCCACGAGTTCAAGGCCCGGCTTGAATATTTCAATAATAGTATTTGATACGATTTTAAAGTTTGTAATTATACTTTGAATAGATGATTTTCACTGCAGCCATCTTTGAGGCGTGGGCTTTTGATCACATGGATACGCATGAGTAGACTTCTTTTGCAATCATTGAATTAAAATAACAAAGCACACTTCAAAGATGTCTACTGAATGCACCCGATCTATATAGTGTTCATTTTTATACGATATTCTAATTCATCTAGTGAGCCAAGTAATGCCAAAACGCCATTGGAAGAGAACGAGTGGCCATGGGTTACCTCACTGTTGTCGAGTGACGTCACAGGTTTGTTTCGTAATCATTTTTTTAGATGAATGTTAAATGTAAACCTTTTGGTATTTTGGTAGGTCACAAGTGGCGGATGTGCTGGGGAAATAGACTCTCAACGCCTAAAAGAAAAACAAATAGGTAACTTCAGGCAGAAAAACGTAGCGCACTCCTTGCGCACGAGTCCTGCGCACGTGGAAACAGTAACCTCGTCTCAACGGGTAAAAAGTCCATTCAACGAGAGCTCAGAGCGATTAGAATCACCATCTCCCTTTGATAGTGCAGTGTATGCGATATAATCCGTCAATCATCAACAGGGGGCGCCCTCCATCGCACAGTGATAACTTAATTTGTTAGTAACACACGTATGTGACAAACGGAAGTCGCTTCTATGTAGTTGCAAGCCGTAGACAAGTAATTCAGTCGCGAAGAAAGATTCTCGAAAGACCTGACCGGTTGGCTACCATTGCGCCCTCTATGGACACCATGACTGGAAAGCCCACCGGAAAAGAATCAAAACACATTGGCTCTAAGCTGATTTACAAGAATATTTCTATTAGACTTAGTGGCGCACTGTTACGAGCTGCTAATGTAGTGGGACTACATTCTGACAGCGTTGGGCCTATCTGCCATCGAGGTAGGAGTAATTTTCACCTGATATGTGCATAACCGAGAGCTCGCAGTTAGAATTTTGCACAGTCGATAGGCCTAATTCTCGATGGTGTTTTTTTTTCTCACAAATGTGCACTAACAAAAAAAGAAAGATCGAAGTAGCTGATTTAAAAAGCCCTGTTTCAGTGTTTGGACGGTTTGATGTTGTGATTATAGTGGGATGTTACAGTAATCAACGCCACGAGAAAGAATACGAACCCCTAATAATTTCAGGGTTTTCACCTCTTGAATGAGAATGTCGTCCAACATACAGAGGTTGGTACGTTTGCTGCCTAGTTCTGCACAGAGCCATAACATTTCTGGATGTTGAGAACAACAAAAATCTTTTTAGACCAATCGCCGATGGTGTTGAGATCGTTCTGGAGCTGAACACTTTCACTGCTAGACATTATCTCCTTAAACACAAAGATGTCATCAGCATAGTGATGGGGTGAGTTTTCCAGATGCAGATGGAGATCATTAATGTAGATGTTAAAAAGTAAGGGTCCAAGAACTGAGCCCTGTGGCACCCCAGAGCCAACATCAGACCAGGCGGAGTGGCACCCATGAAACCAAGGGCGGATCCAGAACACAATTTTTGGGGGGGCCAAAAAAATTTTGGTCCCCCCCCCAAAAAAAGTGGGTCTAAAAAATTACGGGGTGGGGTTCGGGGCCCGTGAGGGCCCCGAAAATTTTTTGGATTCTAGATGCTCTGTGGTGCGATCTGAGGCAATTTCTGACCACTTTAACCATTTTTTTGAGGAAAAGATGGTGGTGTACTCATTGCCTGCCTTTATTGCGATGTCACATTAAAAAAAAAAAAAAATGGTTTCGTTTTTTTTGGGGGGGGGGGGGCCATGGCCCCCTTTGGCCCCCCCCCTGGATCCGCCCTTGCATGAAACACAACCCTTTGCTTACGACCAAAGATAAAGGACTCAATCCATGATAGTAAGGGCCCTTTAACACCATATGTTTTCTGTAATTTCTGAATAAGAATGTCGTGGGATATGGAGTCAAAAGCTTTACTGTAGTCTAGTGAGACAACATGAACTCAAGATTTGGCTTGATCAAGAGTTTTAGACCACTTAGTTAAGGTATCTGCAAGAATCGTGGTACAAGAACGCCTTGGTTGAATACCATGTTGAAGATTCTAAAAAAAAAAGCCCATAATTCTGAAGATCTATTCTAAGACTATCAGCAACGTAACCCTCTAATATCTTAGAAAAATAAGAAGTTAAGGCAATGTGGCGGTAGTTTTTATTTTTTATATCAGTCTGGTCATCGTGCTTAAATATAGGCATAATGTTAGCAGCCTTCCAGGCACTAGGCAGCCTGCCCTGACAGATGGAAAAGTTTTTAAAAACGTGGCCAAAACAGGGGAGATTTCACAAGCACACTCTAGTGTCTCATCCTCATGCGAAGTCCGATTCTTACTTCGTAGCTGTTCGACTGTGTACATATTGATGCATAGCCCACACAGTTATGACTTTCTCATGGTAGAGAACCCCAGGGGCGGATTTACTTTTGGCTCAACTTGGGGGGGGGGGGGTAGCTGTCAAGATGGGGAAGGGGATTGGTTGGGGGTGGGGATAGCAGCATGTGCTACTGTTTTAATGTCTGTGTTGCAGTTTGGGTCATGTTTCCGTTTCTCTTTGCGTTTCTTACGTCGATATGGAAACAAGGCTTGAGGATTAAGTCAAAGTATAGAATATTTGTTTCAACGCTGTCACGCGAGTAGCTTGCTCCTGATCATGTTCTAGGGGCTAGGCGCTGTTGTGGTTTGATACGCAATAACCCTCCCCCGCAATAACCGCCGCCGCGAGAGGGCGTTATCACGACCAACCAATAGACCTTTCTATCGCCGACGCGTGCATGGCACATTTTTTCCAACCGCGGGTTGCCAAACTATGGAAGGTCCAATACCGCAAAAATGAAGAATAGTTATTAATGATTACAAAATATTATCTGATTGTTGAAAATACAAAACAATCAACAAAGGCAACAAACTACTCCCGAAACATACATTTTTTTCTTATGTAATGAGGGTGTTACGTCACGTGCTAATGTGCAGGTGCATTTTTTACATCTTTATGGAGCTTGATGTTTAGGAGTGCACAAAATAAAAACTTAGAAAAGTGTATTTCACATTCGTTTTCATTGCTTTTTTACGGCCCAAGCGGGTGTTTAGACTTAGTAAAGCCCCCTTGATCTGCAATCCGGCCCTATGAATGTCTTCGTTCATCCAACATTGATTCCTTGGGGCTCTTTAGTTTTCTGTACAAGTCACGTGGTGAATTACAGGTGCATTTCAAGTTCCATTTAAGTACAATGTATTAGAATTGACCAGTAAGATTATTTTCAAAAAAAATTCAAGAGCATACAGATCGTCGTGGTGATTGGGGAATGATGATAATGGAAAAATCGGACTTTAGTTATTTATCAAATTGAACTATTTTTGAATTCCTGCTTTTATGGTTGGACACCAGATTTGTAATACAGCTCTATGGTATGCACAAATCTGTATTCATCAGAACTGTATTTAGTCTACCATCCGTAAACGTTCGGGTCAGCTGCATGGGGCTTGCAATTGCTGCTGCTGTTGCTTCTGAAGTCCTTGCTTTGACGTTGCATGTTTTACCCGTTCTGAAAAATATGGGGCCTGATAAAGAACAAATAAGTCACATGTCTGGCCTCTTAACTCCGAGTTATAATATCAGCCAGCTATTATTCTGCTACAAGATATCTTGTCTCATATTTCGTTGTAATGACGCTAATTTTTAGGAAAATAAACCCCAGATTGAGTTGGAGCCATAATGACTTGTGACTCCTCGCGCGTCGCCTTGATCGGCTCACATTATTATGTTTCAAGATTATTGGCAAATACTTCAGCTCAAATTAGCCCATCTTAACACAAACAAGAGTAACAGTATAATTATAAATCACTGCCCGTCCTCATTCGCCGGTCAGAGCGGAAAATATTTCGGAAGTAGTGAGGGGAAAATGTGTTTTCTCTCCAAACATATCGATTGCCGCCGGCGCGCGTAATAATAGAATAAGGGCATTTGGATCATGAAGTTATAGAAAAGGAAGTTGGAAAGCACGATCTATTCTCAGTCTGGCCGAGGGATCATCGAACTAACGAGTAAATACGGGGATTTGAGTTGGTTTGCCCACGGGGGCAGGCTGCATCTATCGTCCGCCGTGTTTTGTTGACGATTCGCCTAGACGTGATTCAAGCCAGACTGCTGTGAGTGGCTATCCTTGCACAGCAGACTGTAACTGTGATCGCATCTCATCAACCGGTACGGCGAGTTCGACCATAGAGCCTTGTTCGACCGAAGTTGTTTATCAGAACACGTTGTTCTTTGACTTTGAGTAGGCATTAGTAAGAAGGAGTATTCACTGCTAATCAAGTGCGGCACGTTCATTTGGACTTACCAATGTCAATCAAGCCGTGGGAATAATTTGATTGGGGAAAATAAGCTGCTTTGTTTTGGTTGTATAGTCGGTACAGATTAGAGAAAGCCGTTCAGTTTTGCTACATTATGACGTCATGCAATTACTAAAGAAATTATTGATGTGTTGTAATACGGCAGTGACGTTAGCGCCTAAGAAGACGAAACGGAAACAGTTCATTTACAGAATAATTTGAAATAATGACTCGTTGCGTAATGAAGGAGCAATGAAGATCATTCATATGTCAAAGATTCATTGTTCGAACACGGAGGAGGGTGATCAAAATAATCTCACGTTCATGGAGCAGTTTCTTTTGTATAGGCCTAGTAGCTGTCAAAATACCTCCGCCACGACCGATGGACTCCAAATCAACACGTCACATATTATGTTTACAAAAGTATCCACCAACGTTTAGTTGGGTATCATCTTTAAATGTGAGTGGTTTAAAAGCGTTGACATAACCTATCTAGTTTGGTCAAAATAACAAGCGAAAGAGCTTAAATGTTTTAGTTGCCTGTTGGATGCTTGTCGGTATGACGTCACAGTCGGTATGACGTCATTTGCGATTCGGTGCCAAGATATATAGATCGGTCTATGTATGTGTCTCCTGATGATGGTAGCTGAAAGAAGATCCGCTAGTCCGACTTCAGCAGAGTCTACGGTTCGCCCGGCGGGCCGTAAGATAATTCCACGTGCGGTGGCATGATAGCCCACTCAATCGTCCAATTTGTCGGGGCTAATGAAGCTGAAGCAAATGACGACAGCGGGTTTAACATGCCGATCACTCTGATGAATTGAGCTGATGCGCTTTTTTTTTATTTTCACCGTTTATAATCGACACGCATATGGCTTTTAATCCCGGCTCACTCATTGTTCAAGTCGATATCATCAGCTGTGCATCTACATGTCTTCACGCTCGAGTTGCAACTCGTGGAGGTAATGAAAGACCAACCATTCATCCATCCCTGAACGAAAACTGAAATTCCGCTCGTGTCTTTGTCTTTATTTGTTCCAATTCTAAGTTTTCAACTGTGCCGGGCTCGGGGCAGCCTATAGTGAAGACAGGTGTTTGGCCTTGTGGAATTAAGTGGACTCCATGACTAATTAACGGATCGTGACGCCATGAAAGGAACCACCGTACACGACCTATTCTTTGAAAACCCGCACAGAACGGATTTTGAGAGATTCCTCATAACCCATCCTTTCTTTCTTTGATTCTTGAGGTCCAACTGTTTTGCTTGAAGTCCTCGAGCGCACGTGCACTGGAATATTGCCTTAGGTCAGGCGTGATGGTTTGGAATGGCGAGCTTTATGCACCGAGTTCGACAGATTCTACCCGCCAGTACCGAAATTCAGGTGTTTCAAACCAAACTTATTTTTGCCTATAATTCGACACCTAGAGCTCTGCATGTGGCGGCTTGCTAAAACTGGAATGTGTCTGCTCACCACGTTTTTGACCCAGAGGGTGAAAATGGATCCAAAAAAAAAAAAAAAAAAAAAAATCTGCAAATTAGATTACGTCTTTACCGGAAGCTGCCTCTTTATTTTTAACATTTGAATATCTTTTCCGTCTGTGCTTGTTCTCTAAATTACTTGGTTTTTTTTCACTCTGCGTGGACGTGGTAGTTTGCCAAAGATTTACTCACAACGATGGGCAAACCATGCAACCTCATTTTACCCATAACCAGCCACTGCAGCAACCAAATCATCGTGATGATTTTAAATATAACAACCTGCAGAAATATCCTCGGTCTTTGAATTTCAATTGGTGAGATTCTCTCTGGACTTTTGCAATTTATGCTGATAGGAATTTCCACATTCACGTCAAAAAGATGACGTCAAATATTCAGTGGCTTAATTGGTGTTACTTTTGCCTGAGTACAGAAAGTGGCTGGCGTATTTACTTTTTGCTGTGGTCAGTTCTTTGATTCAGTTTTCCGCCCTTGAGTTATGTCACGACAGAATTGCACAGGCAGAATTTGATATAAGCACACTCGATTACATTGAGGTGCATCATTAGCTGCATTATAATGTTGGGGGGGGGGGGAATCTACAATATAAAGTAAAAGACCTCATGGGACATCACGGTTACAGCGCCCTCAAGTGTAAGGAAATATTTGCACTTTAGAAAAAAGTACATCTCAAAGAATTTAGAGTAAAAAGTGTCACATTTTCGAACGGTTTAGAGAAATGGATATTTGTTGCTGTAAACGACAGGTCATATCTTCCAGCGTTATACCATATAGCTTTATGGTAAGAATCTGTGAGTAATTCCACTGGTTGTGGGTTCGATTGCAACGCACAGGCCAACACAAGATTTTGCCAACGGCATCCTTGGGATTTTGTCTTCAACAGACCAAGTGCCCCTGACACTTCACATCTTAAAGCCTGCGTAATATGGATTTCCTGTCAGACAGTTTATTTGTTACGCAGACAGTTGTCATTTCATTTCCAAAGCAACATACCAAAAAAATGGCAGCGTTTGGTTCCAAAATAATCGCCTTTAGAATGTATCGACAACAAAATAATTATATGGCATTACAACTTTGATTTCAATGAGCACTGATAGCTGGCTCCCTGAAATCCTTTCAATGCATTTCCATTGTGAATCTAGGGTATTAAATGACAAACAAAGCCGACCTAGAATAATCTCCCATTGAGTATGAATAGTGTAATTAAGGACACCCGAACAACATTGAATCCATTTTTTACGAGAAATATTATGCTTCAATCATTTTGCTCTTGCTCAATTTGCTACAGTTAGGTTTTGCTATTTGAAGTAGTCGTTGACGTCAATATGACGTCAATAATTCAGCAGTATTTTTTTTCCTACTTAATTGGTTATTTTTTTTCGCTCCGATTGCAACACAAGATTTTTTATACCTATAGTTCATTATCGCTCCTATACTGACATTGCTGGCCCCAGAGGACCAGCTTAGTGTCCTCTTTGCACCTATCTCATTGACTGACTGACTGACTCCCCGACTGACTCCCCGACTGACTGATTGACTGACTGACTCCCCGACTAACTGTCACTTACAAATACAAGTGACCTGGGCGGTGCTATCGCACAGGATTACCCCGTAACGCCAATGAAAGGGCAACAATAGGCTCATTGTGTAGCCATTTTTAATCAATTGAATATAATTCTACGAGCTCTGGGACCAGCTTTACTAGTCTTGCCTCGTCCGGATTATTTTCTTTTGGACGTATGTGCTCTATTCACGTCATATCATATCTGTTATAATTACATTCGGTTTGACTTTGTTCTAAAGGGAATATGATTCAATCTGAACTTAATATGCTGTCAAAAAAGGTGGCTACGATACGTGGCTTCAATTTGTTTTCAATAAATGCTCGGTTGATGAGGGTGTCGTTTACTTTAGCCTGGGGATCAAAACTTGAACAGTCCAATCTCCCTCAAGTCTATAACTGTGCAGGTAAAACGCAGCAAGCCAGGTATAAGATGAGGATTGTCGACAGCCTATTACTCTCGCCCGAAGTCATGATTGGAACTAAATTATTCACACGAGAACGGACATCCTCATCCCCAAGCAATTATTTGCATTTCACACTGAGATGTGCAGAATCTTGCAGCAATAGTTCACGGAAGCAACTGATTAATCGTGTGAAAAATTAGGAACGAGTACGTTAGTGTTCTAGGTTTAGAATTATGCTTATGAAAAGAATGCGGTGGAATAGTGGTTATGGGTTTGGGACTCATGATCAGAGGGTCATGGGTTCGAATCCAGTCGCTGGCCATTGTGTCCTTGGGCAAGCCACTTCCATTTAGTAGTATAAATGGGCCCCAGCATTAGCTGGGGAGTAACCTGCGGTGGACTAGTATTCCGTCCAGGGGGAATGGAAATATTCTCAGTCGTTTCATGCTACTGAAACTGGAGATAAATGCCGGCCTGATGAGCCACATTGGCTCGGACAGACCTTACTTTTTTTCTTACTTTATGGAAGGAATGCGATGTTCGTCTAAATATCGATTTTAAATAATCAAGTTATATTATAGAATTGTTGACTTAGATTGAGTTCATTACTCTGATTTCTACAATGTCCCCTCTGCAAGCAATTATGGAGTACTCGGCAGCACCAAATAAAAAGAAGAGGAACTGTTTCAGTTGAGCCATTGGTGCCATTTTATCATCGTCACTATACTTCACTGAGTTGAAAATCGAAGGATTTGCTTGGTCTGTCCTCACCAAAACGTTAATTATTGTTCAAGCTGAGGGCGCTGTTGTGTAACAGGTAATGTATTTCTCTTTCAGGTGACGTGACCTCGGTTGGAGTCGCAATGAAGACTTCTGCGCATCGTTGGTACGGCACAGACAGTTTATCCACAGCGTCACCGCTGTGAATAAAAAAAAGCAACTCGCTCGGCCGCCACAGCTGGTCTGACTTGAATTAAGTCTACACCGTTCCCAGTCATCACGTGCATTTCCTCCAACAAGCGAAGCTCGCATCGAAGGCGCAGCGAGGAAGGCCAGTGCGCTGTAAACCAACTGCTGCCTTCGCATATCAGAGTTGAGTAATGCGTGAGGCAATTCCTGATCTTTGCGAAGAGTACAGTCTTCTTCACTTGTTGTGTGGGATCCTGAACCGTGACGTGCCCTTTTACGTGAGTACATAACTGTTTAATACTCTTCTTGTGTGCAGTTGGTGCATTTTTTACTCGTTGTCCCCCGGACTGTATCTCACCTTTTTAGTTGAGGCAGTAAAGACGAATAATTATTAACGGACAACAAGCACATCGGGCATCGACAATGTGGCATTCTATAGGCATGTTGCACCGTTACGGCCTCAGTTTCGCTCTCTCAGGCCATTTCGTGCAAGACGATTAATGTGTAATTAAAATTAAAAGCATATGATCTTCCTTTTTCGACTTTCGCGGTGGAAATTAACCCGTCGGAGACTTCGTCTTTGTAAAACATCCTTTCTCCTCCCCTCATTCGATTCAAATCCTTTGCACCCCACATCCTTCAATTAGTCATACTGTACGCCTTCTATGCCCGGACATACTGAACTTTTTTCGAGCATAGCGCAAACGAGGGTTGCATTCACAGTCCGCGACATTCAGTGTTCTATGAAAGTGTCGAGGATAGTTTCTGCTGTAATCACAATGTTGAGATGTCAGTTTAAATGTTCCATTGAAAGATCCAATTTTCAGGGTGGGTGAATTTTTTGGTGTCCTCGTTTTTTGGTGGTGCGCACTCAGTGGATTACGTCATTGCGGTCAGATTTTTTTATTGGAGCCATTTTTTTCTTTCTAAATTCCTGGAAGCACAAGTTGTAGACGCAAGTCTCGTATAGTTTACGCTACGGATTTGTTTCCGTTGCCAAAAGAATAGTTTCGTCCAGACTGGTTTGGTCACTGCCATGGTCCAGTGGTGACAGTGTTTGCCTCATGTGCGATGGTGCGTGGTTTCGAACCCTGCCAGGAACATGGTGTTTGTGCCCTTGGGAACTTAAAAATTGCCTCTCGCCTGTCCCACCAGGAGTATGGATGGTACCCGTGAGGGTAGAAGACCAAATGTGCGCTGATATGGGCTGCCGCGTGGTCTCGTGGCCTGATGAATGGGGGAATATTGTAAAAGCGCTTTGAGATTGTTGATACGATGGAAAGCGCTGTATAAGCATTACAATTTTATTCATTTATTTAGTGACCACATTTTTAGCCATTACATGTATCACATTAATCCATTTCTAGAAGTTGCAAAAACAATGTAGCTCTCGACACAGATGCGGCTAGTTAGTTGGGAGGGGTTTTAAAATTAAATGATCAACAGGTGAACAGACACAAAATGTATTGGTGTAGCCATTGTCATTCTTGGAAAATAAAACTCAGAGGTGCTGGTACACGGTGAGTATTACTTTTTTTTATATTCACTTGGTCGTAATTTGTTTTAATACGAATTGACAGCCAATCAAGTTGACATCTTTAAAACTGTGGTTTTTCAGAGCTCTCGCTTCCAAACCGTCTTGCGCCCTGCATGCGTATTAATAACCAAGTTGCAACAAATTTTCATATTTGCGATATATAAGTTCGAGTCGCTTGTATTTCAGTGATTTTAACTATATAGCGTTTGCAACATTTTTTTCGTTAAAAAAAATCCTATTTCACACAATCCCCCCCCCCCAAAAAAAAAACAACCCCAAATAGATAGGCCACCGTAATATTTGTCTTGATATTAGACAAATTAAAACGTAGAAACAGAGCGCTTCAGTAATGTCTTTTTTTGTGTAGGTACAAAAACAACAACAAAGTAACCAACAAAAGTCATTAAAAAAATCCTCAATGTAATTTTCCAGTAATTGCAATAACAAATACAGTTATTTAGGGTTTAAAAAGACATCAGTGCACTACGGACAAAAAAAAATGACAGAAAAAGTGCCTACGGAAAGGCAGCTTTAAATTACTGTAGGCTATGACAGCCAAGTAATTACATGACGTTAGTTTGGAAATTATGCCTGTGGCGGCAAGACGAGTTCGGCAGTTCCATCAATACGTCAAGCCATAAGTATCTGTGCCCCAAACCGTTTCACATATCCAGTGATACACATGGAAAAAGTATAGTGGTGAGCAGACATGTTAGGCTGTTAAGCAGTTAAAGGAAGTAACACTATGTGGATGAAAAATGTAAAACTTACATGACTTGGGGATATAGGAATAACCGCATCATCAGATGAATTTGCAGTTTTAATATCTGGTGATTCAATTGTGAACATTACAACTCAAAGAAACTGAATTTGAAAAAACAAAGCGTCAGAGAGATAACAGCGCAAATTGGATGACATGGTTGATCATACATTAATCAAGATTTGGCAGAACCTGTTGAGCCGCTAACCGTCCTTGAATTTTCTTTACACGCAATGTGACACATAGAAAAATTTGTATCGGTGTAAACTAAGTTGGGGGAGAAAGAGATCCATGCCATCTGATTTCCTGCGGGGAAAAGGTGTTCCGCAGAATCAACATCGATACTCTACCCTCCAAAATGTGTCTGATTGTACAAACGAAAACTCACACATTCACACACAAAAATCCGAAATCAGTGATGAATTGGTTCGGAGGGTTCAACGACCGGGGAGCCAGCCTTGGCCAAACATTTTCAAAGCGACACCGCGAATTAAAACTGTAAATCCCGGGTGTACACGTCTGACGAGTGCATTAGTTTTGGACGGCTCTTACGAAAACCGCCCGACTCCCTTAACAAGAAAAGTGGAGAATCCCGGAAAACAGCGGAACCTTGGGAGACGCTCTCTGACCGCGCGTAGGAACCCGTATAATTGCATGTCGCGTCTTTGATTACTCTATTCACATGGGTCGCAAAAAAAACTGTGGACGATACGGTACGAACCTACGTTATTGGACTGGCAAGTTCGGGGAGTTGGCATTCAGGGAAGCTAATTTAAAAGTGGGGCACAAAATGCAAAACACATTTGCGCGAATATCCATGTAAAAAATTATGTGAAACCCTTGTTGTTGTTTTGACCTTGAAATTCGTTTCAGTTCACCAACAACATGTTTTTTTCCCTCTCTGACACAACTGAGCTGATGTGTAACTTCAGGCGCCTACCACGGTGATTTCTTGTCAACTTTGGCGGGGCGGGGGACCAGCAGCTTGGGAAATTAGAAAAGCGGGGATGGGGTGGGGTGGAGATGGACACCATCTTTCTATAGGGGGCGCTACTCAAGCGCGTATGATTTCACTTAATAATGTGCAGTTAGGTCCATTCTCCGCAATACATGTACATTGTTGCATTTCCGTGAAAAGGGGAGAAGTGCACAAGTAATATCTTACAGCAATATAATAACATATTGTGGAAAAATATAGTATAAAATATAACATCTACACGAATTGGAATCACTTATTAGGGGGACATCGTCATTGGTGTCCCCACCCAAAATTGATTGGAGAGGCATTCCCCGTCCCCTCGGGATCCACGCCCATGTAAGGTATACTCACTTTACAGTTTGAGGATGAGCATAAGTATGAGCCATAATGTAGTATTGATCTGAGACTTTTTCCAACTTGAACAGTCGTGCATACCTTGGCTAAGTGTCATTACACAGAAAAACTGGTAGATTGGTTCATTTCATTGACTAACAAACAGAATCGGCTACAGCAAAACATACATATTAATTATGATAAAACGTGTTTGCCGAAGCTTCTGAATTGCGGCATTACTAAGGCACATACCAAGTGATGTATTGGTATGTGTTTCCTCGGGTTGCGCGTGGATTTTAGCATTGGATTGTTCATTAGCCGTTGAATGCCGGGAGTTGTTTTCCATGAACGGTCTTTGAAAAAACATATTGTTGCCAGATGCATAAGGTTGCCAGAATGGAAGCTCTGAACCAGATGTACAGGGTCAGCTGTCGCATCCTATATCCCATGCGAGGAAAAAAGACTTAAGGGCCTGTTCTACCAATTGAATTGGCGTGATTTGGAAATACCGCTGCAACAAGCCACCACTTTGCTTGTGTACGTGTGAGTCGTGCTTTGGCGCTCGACCTTGCACAATAATCCGGATGGTATACAGACCTACTTGGGCCTCAGAAGGATAGTATCATTATACAGATCTTCTCGAGCTTCAGAAGGATAGTAATATTATTCGCTTATTTGTTTTTGTTTATTTGTATCCCCCTGGATGCGCTCTGTATACACGGACACATAAACATAAACTAGCTGAAACGGAGATGACAAAGTGTTGAAACATTGCATTCCTGCACTCCGGTCTAATGATTACCATTTTGGCGCCAAAAATGCATCTGAAGGACAGTGTGAATATGGCTCGTCTGGCGCGCACCTTTTCAGCTGATTGCTCGTGGGAACACTCGGCCACACTCTCGGCGCGTGCTGATAATCAATTTGAATGTGAAGCGTAACTAGGGGGGGGGGGGGAGACAACACGTGTTGCGGGATTTGAGAATGTAAGACGACACAGGACTTCATACCAAGGTTTCATCGGGGCAAAATACAATTATGTATCCCAGTTTGTGAACATCAAAAAGGTCATTCCTTTGTCAAAACAGCAGTTGGGAAGTTTATAGTCCTGAACTTGCAGTGTTGTAGTGGAGATTATGTCTATAGGCACGAGTACTTTGTCCAGGGGGTGTACGTACGAGTCAATTTGTAGGCGTAAGAGTGAAGTGCATTATTTTCCCAAGTTCGAGTGCGAGGCACATTCCACAAGTACACGAGTAAAGGTGCAAGTACGAGTATACGAGTACATGAGTACGAGTAGAAGACTTTTTTTTTAAATATCATATAAGCGCGATAACATTTCCACATACGAGTACGAGTACGAGCACGGGTACTTTTCAATGAGTACACGTCATTCGCAGTGACATTCTGCTGTGAATTATAGACAGTAATGGAAAAACGATGACTGTAACATTGGATTAAAGGTGAGCCCTTTTGATATGCTAAACCTTCCCAGTAAGTGGAGAATGGAATATACGTTTCCACTGAATAGCTCTAATAAAGTAAAACATTTAGCGAGAAAATAGTTTCATAAGTATGATATACGATTATACGAATGTTGGTTTCATATGTTCGAGTACTATAGCACAAGTATGGATTATTTTCTTGCGAGTACGATACGAATCGGCCTACGAGTACATTTCCATGAGTACGCGACTACGTTAACGAGTACGAAAATATGTTCATGAGAACGAGTACGAGTACGAGTACTAAACGTTGTTTGTTTCTTGTACGACTTTAAATTGACTGAAATGGGATATATGCATCTGTATAATATAGCTGGTTATCCCCCATTAGAGGACCAAAAACAATTACAAATATTTATGTTTAAAAAAGTCATATAAAAATCCAGACCATGACCAAATTGATGTGTGTGCAATGATGAAATTATGTTTGACTGCGGAACAGGCTATTATTGGTTTGTAAACAGCTGTTGTTTAACTTAATTTGGATTAACATGAGATGGTCTAAACAAGTCATATGTAACAAAGACGAATCATAACCAGCCGTTTGACGTTCATCGGGTAGTTTTCTATGCGTTAAGGCTGATCCACTCACATCTTGAGGATGGCATTGAGGTCCTCAGACACGTTTTGCAAGTCGTGTCATGATCCGGCAACCTATCGGGCACGTCACAGATTGACTGCAAGTAACTTAAATTTGCACTCGCTCGGGAACTATATCGTACCTTTCTGGAATCAAAGTGCGTCATCGTGACGTCATGTTTACAACACGGGTTTTGGAGTCCATACATGTAATTGTAGGCCATTCAATTTACCTACTGACATATTTGGTGACAAAGAAACATCTTGGGGATAAAGCATATTAAAAACAAATAAAAGAGGATAAAGCATATTAAAAACAAATAAAAGGAAGGGATCCACTGTTGGACAATCATGAAAAACAAATTAGTCTAACCTGTCAGATTTATGAAATGAAGTTTGTCCGATTGTTCCTCGCATTCCGGCTTATTTGGTTAGTATTCGAAATGAAATTGTTCATTTGTGTCCATCAAGACTTTGAACACTTTCCTTGGCATGTAATACTTATGATACAAATCGCAGTCTGTTTTGCAGTACAGCAGGTTTTTTTTCTTTAAAAAAGAAGATGAATGTTAGATTTCTCCAAGGATTTACAAACGAAAGACTGAAATGGTGTCAAGTGGGACCGCGTCTGACACTTTCGTGAGATGTTTTGTCAAAATGTTCCCCCAGGATGTCTCTGAAAGTGCCCTGTATTAGGTATTCATTTTGTTTATTTATTTATTGGATATCCAACAGCGGAGACCCGCCATACATGTATCATAAAAACAAACAAATACAATTATAAAAATACACATGGCAAAAAACTTAGCATGGGTGGCTAGTGCGTAAAGCGCTTGCCTCTCACCACTGTGGCCCAGGTTCGATTCCCGGTTTGGACCATACGTAAGTAGAGTTGTGGATTGATTCTCTCCTGTGCTGCGAGGTTTTTTTTCCGGGCTCTCCGGTGTTCCTTTCTCCACAAAAATCAAACGCTTTCGATCTCTGGCTGTGCTCCGTGGTCATACATGAGTCGCATGGCTGCTTCCAAAGTTGCCTTTACATGCCTTCCGCTCGACCACGTTGTAGCCGTGTCCGTCGAAATTCAGCTTCTCAGCTGCCAGTAAGGATGATTAGCCCCCCAAATTATTATAATTAAATTATTACTATATTATAATTTAATGATATAATAATAAAAATACTATTAAATAAATAAAAATTAAAAATTGAAAATGAAAAAAAACCCGAAAATCAAAATTAAACTTAAAATAAATACAAATTAAAACGAAAATGCAACTAATTCTTAAAACTAAAACCGACACATTAAATCTACATAAAAATATTAAATATATGTACAAGATGACGTAAGCATATTGACCAGCAGCAGCACTATGCTGTATGTTCTCATAAGTTATGCTTCCGAAAGACGATCATAATTATTGCAATATGTTGTCTCGAAAGCTGTCATTGTTTATTCCACCGCAAACCTGTCGCAGCAGTCAGGAACAGGACCTGCCAGCTTTGAGCCGTAAAACCGGCAAAATGCAATTTGTTTCCCCCGTGTTTGCTGACCCTCTTCCTTGTGGTTCACTGCAACACTTGCTGTCTGCTCTTACGAGAACCGTTTGCTTTTCTCTTCATTCGCCTTGTTTTTAAATCTGGCACCCCGTGAGGGAGAGCGATACATGCCTTCAACTTCAAAGTAATGACGTTTTCTCGGCTGTTACTGGAGTCCTGACTGTCCAACTTATTGTCTTGAGAAAGAGAGACAGTCATCTATATTAACAACTCTCTTTGTTTTCCAGATGATCCACCTATCATGAATATTGTGTAACATGTATTTTGTCAAACTATAAGGAGTGGGAAATAAACTTTATCTCAGTGAATCCTGAACATAATAGTGGTGAATGTCATCTAAAAGCATTGGTTTGTGGAATACGGGGATATACAGGATTCGCCAGTCTGAAGATACGGGGAGTTTTCCGTAGACGTGTGTTTGTCTTTACCTGGTGGATAAGGATAATCTCCCCCTGGGGCGCGATGAGTGTTGATATCAGGAAAATGTGGACACTGTTGTTGACAGAGACACAAGCTAGGTCACACGCACTTTCCTTATATCTGTCAGAGGCATATCTTCAATTGGAGTACTTGGAACTTAGTTCTTTTCATTTCTTTTCTTTTTTAAAATAAAAATAGGCTACATGGAGATAAGTTTCGCTTTTTCAGGTACATCTCAATGTTATTAAATGAGCAAGGTGAACACAACCAGAATATTTATAATGCAATGAATGCTAACGTATCCTTATAGTATAGCGACTACAACGTTTTTTCAATAGTCTCGCCGGTGAACACAACCAGAATATTTATAATGCAATGAATGCTAACGTATCCTTATAGTATACCGACTACAACGTTTTTTCAAAAGTCTCGCCGGTGAACACAACCAGAATATTTATAATGCATCGAATGCTAACGTATCCTTATAGTATAGAGACTACAACGTTTTTACAACAGTCTCGCCGGGGTCCATTATTTTCCCTGATAGCCACCTTTCTTTGCAATAAATGGTTGGCACTGTTTTGTCAGCTCACGGAAAAGGTGACCCAGGGTTCAATTGACATTACCCGGCATTGGTTATAAGTTGGGCCGCCGGGCTCCAATCACAACCTGTATCATAGTTCTCCGGATAGGCTACCGCGGGCTATTTTCATTTCTCCGTGGTCGATATCATTATTCAACCATAGCCAGAGAAGAACAGACTGAGGTCAACTTAAATTAAGTGAAATGAGAAATTCGGTAAATTGCATTCTGTCCATCCTGATAAGACTACAGTGACTGTGATGGTCACGATCACTCTTCAAGTTAGATAACTCCGATTTCTTTGATAAAGTAAATATAGTTTCCTTATAGTAGGCAATATCCTTGGCAGGGGAAGAAACTTAGGTCGGCGAAACTGGGCGACATTCGTTTGGCCATGCATGATTGAGTGCAAGTGAGATGAGCCGAACAAATATTCTGGAAAGTTGGGAATTGTTCATTAAACTACAGGTGTCCTGAAAGAAACGAACCCTTAAACCACCTTTTTTTTCACAGCTTTCAAAAATACATCACAAATCTTGATACATAATATATGACGAATTTATTTCATTAGCTTTTCAACGACGAAAAAATCCTTCCAATAGGAAACATATTGATTGAGTTATGGCCAACCATTAGTATAGGGCAAAACAGAACAGTAAACATCTAAGATGTTAAACAAAATAGTCTTTTTCCAAAAAGAGAAATGACCATTGTTGCAAAAACTACCCTCACCCCAAATCCATTACATTCCTAATCAGTGACAATTATTAAAACCTTGGACAAAATGAAAAAAACGGCACTTTTTGGAATTGGCCATAATATACTCCATAAAAATTTTCCAAATTGGCTGATGAAATACACCTTTCAAATATGTATCAAGATGTGTGATGTATTTTTTTTTAAAGCTTTGGAAAAGAGGGTGGCTTGAGGCGTCGGGTTTTTCCCTGTGGAATGTTGGCCTAGTTTAAAATGTAAATGGAATTGTCAATCAACAGAATTCTTGACATCCGAATTGAGAAGTAGGATATACATCGATCTATAGTCACATTACCAGGCATTCTGACATAGATGTAGGATAAGTGCCCTAGGGACGAACTCGATCATCTTCTGATGTATATAGGGCTGTTATTCGTTCGACGCCTATACGGTAACCAGCGATCAACGGAACACCAGCCTAGAGCAAGTCTTTTTATCCCCTCTTCTTTTGTTTGAGGACGTCTTCGCGACAGACATTGACGTCGAAATCCATTCGAGAACAAACAAATTGTCAACCTTTCGTTTGTTGAGCTGTACACAAGTACAAGACAGTTCAAATCCGGAGATGATGAAAACGATAACCGCACCGCACATTTAAAATAAGATCTGTCATGCTGACACATATTTACAGGGTGTCTAATGATTGGGTGCATAAAGTGATTAATCCATCACTCTGACAAGATAATTTGTCATCCAAGATAGAGCAAGATAGAGGCTGCTGCCTTATCTGCCTGAAAAACTATCTTGTCACGAAGACGAGTTTAATCCTGTCATTTAAGACACATATATGTAAATCTCCTTAGCACGACACGTTTTGGTTTCAGTTCGAAAACATGTTTTTGGTCTCGCGGCCTCTTTCCCAGATCATTATACAGCTCGCATTTCGAAATACAATGCCACAGGTAAAGCACGTGACACTCAGTCCAAACTCAAGTTACCAGTATGAGAGTTAATGTGACAAAGTCATTCTTGTGTCAGTGTTTATCCCCTAATGCTTGTGGCCTAATAACCTTGTGATTAACCTTTGATTGAACTTGTGATATATTAGCTGTACTAACGAATGACAACGGCGTAGGTCTTGCACTCATCCAGCGCGAAATCCACTAGTCGGAAGTAACACCAATAAAACATCTCCAAGCTCGCAAAGAGAATCCATCTTCATAGTTACTGATTCGATCGCTCCAGCTGCTTCGCCGCTTCCGCAACCTTCTTCAAACGGTGTCACGATGTCATGTGTTTAATTAATTAATGACCTCGTTGCCAGATCCGGTAAGCCGTCAACTTCGTACGGTCAGACGGTCAGCCGGCATGCAGTACGCGTGGGACATGGCAGCAAATTTGGCACATTTAAGTGCATAGTATACTTCGAGAAAGCAATCTGGCATATAGCATGGGTTTTTTTTTGGCCAGTCTATAGTTAGCCCAGTTTGGACGACGTCTTCATTGCATTTACAACTGACGTCCAGGGTATTAATTCTACTACCCTTAGCGATAAATGATAACACGTTTTTTTTCTTCATATTTTTACCTGGTGGAGGAAGCTGAAATTTCGTTATTCTTTGTGTCCAGAATTATGCATATGCTTGGTTACAAAAGGTAAATGCAATGTATGTCCTTGGGCGACGTGTTTACCGAAAATACACAATATAACAGTTGTTTCTAAATTCCAAAAAAAAAATGTATTATTGCATTCTTAAATATTGTCGAAACTGACTTTGGGCAGCCAAAAGAGGGCGGGATTCTGAAAGGTAACAAAACGGCGTTCATCGCATTGTGGAAACAAACCCTTCATTATTTTGTAAGGTAATTATTCCATAACTATAAACATTGTTGACATTATAACATGTACGGGTTTGAAACTCAAAATAGCACGGGGAGAGCCATTGTAAACAGACCGAGCCCGAACATCATTAATGTGTCAAACAGGGCTTGATTGAATCCAAACTCTGAGGGGCCTTTTTTGCGCATTTTCTCATGGGATGCCTTGGACGAAGTTCATAAATATTTGATCCGCCAAATCCTGCTAAACAAATAACCATGGGTATGAGTCTTGGAGCAGGGAAAACAATGTCTTTAATTATTAAGACAGTCTTTCTTTACGCGCGTGACTTTCCCAACCTTTTCTCCGGACCTTAATCCGACTTGAAAAGGTGCTGGGGTCATGCATCATTCCTGCCCCGGGCCGAACTTGCTCTGTGTAGCTTGGGTGAACTTCTACTGGACAAATATTTGAACTTGCGGACTGATGAGGCTAACCAGAGGTGTCTTAATCCGATATTCAGGGATCAGGTAAGCAGTTAATTCGTTTACTCTCAAAATATGATATCAACGATCCACTTTAAGGTCCGGCACTTAAATATTACCATTGCAAATTTAGAGGGACCTCTCGAAATACTCGGAGTTGTTCGAAATATATTTTCCATTCCTTTTGAGGAAGCTGAGTAGGTGATGGAAAAAAAATGTTTAAGAATGCTCTCACCATTCAGAAACGTAAATTATTTAATTATGTACTTTTATTTGGCATCCAGCACAAACATTTGTGACTGAATAAACTATAGTATAATAAAATATGAAACGATAGTTCTTTATTGGACAGGTTTAATTCATAATTGTCGTCCGAGTATAATAATGTACATGTATTATACTGTCTGACAGCCCACTCCCCAGCTTACTGGGATGGGGACTCGCTCCTCAAAACTCTTTTGAGCACGTAGGCGTACACGCGCAGACATCTCGCCAATTAACCAACATGCTTTCTCCGGCGCAGTACAAACATCGGGTTCATACCATCAATTAAAATGTACGTCTCCCAAATGAAAAATCCAATATATAAATCTTTCAGAAAGACATCGTTAAAATGGACAATATTAACAGAGAAATATCGCTCAAAACCCATATGCACCGCAGACGAATGACGAATGATTAATTGGTATGGTAGGTGTAAAAGATAGGCGGACTGGGACCATCCGTTCCTCTCAATGTCCACACCGCATCGTCGCTGTTATTTGCTCAAAATAAATCAGGCGGGCTGAAAAGTCACGTCAGATTGATTTGAGTAAATTGAATTTTCACTTCATTGGCGTGGGGCTCAGACCGTCGGACTATCTCGGTAAATTAAACTCGGAGATCCTCCCTAAATGGATGGAGGGCAGGGAACCTGAATGTAGGTGATATGCAGGAGACCAGGAAGGTGCATGGTGGGAACCTGCCAGGTGGCCGGGCACCTGTTATCAACCGGTACAAAAGGTGATCTACAGACCGGAATGGATTGACTTAATGATGACCACAGCGAAAATGTGCAGTCATCAATCTCCATGAATGATTTTTGACTTTTCCTGAGAACTTCCTCATTAGGGGAGGAGGAAATTGGTCCGCTTTTTTGTAGTACGTGTACGTTGAAACTCGTACCGAATAAGTCTAGTTATATTGATCTTGAACCTCAATAGCCTTATGTGCATTTGTATGCACCCTGGAAGGAGAAAAATATGTTTCAAAGGGGGTTGAACTACATGGAAAAGTTGTGGCCTATCAATTAACATCAAGCTTTGAATTAATGCATTTGATCCACAATGCAAAATGTAAATCCAATGATCCTATCGGCCTCGCACCGTTCGTTGGGATGGCTCGATTGTACAAGACTTACAAATGTGTGAATTTCTTTGAATTTTGATAAGTTTAATTGCAACTCCATGTGCACTTTTCAGCCAGCCACTTCCCTTTGTCATTGTGCAATTACCCTACCTTTATTATCACCATCCCTATTCTGAATTGTACATTTGAGTGTCTGTTTCCTCTGTAACGCTCTTAAAAAGGTACGTAGTTCCTTGTACTTTCGTCTCGAAATCGTTTTCAAGGTATTTCCCCTGCGTTCAAATGTCAGTCCTGAGAGAGGAGTGACACACATCAGGAATTATTTCTGTAGGCCTACAGATTCTAGAGATTAAAGAATCTGATAGTTATCTCTGATATCGGATTGTGGATTGTGTACGTAAGTGACATGCATGGTTGTCAACACGATGGACGAGTCAAACAAACAAATATTCTGGGACTATTTTTGCTCAAAAGATGGGGGAAAGTAAAAGAAAAAAATTAGAATTGGTTATAATATCAACTCCAAAAGGATTGATTTCGGACGCGATACGAGATGGATTAATGGTACCAGTGGCGGCGATGTCTTGTCAACATGGGGGACGGGGGACGATGTCGGAAGCGCGGAGGGGGGGGGGGGGGAGAACTGGACACCATCTGTCAATGATAACTATTATCTGCAAAACCGGAAAACACGTCAGTGTCGACAAAAAGATGTTCATTGGCATCGCCTGCTCGCAGTTTATAAACATATATATATTTTTGGAGGTAAAATACAAAAGAGTTATCAATAAGATGTTTTTTTCTCACACAGAGGTAATTGTTTCAGTTTTTTGGCCTCTTTAGTCAATTGACTAGGCAACTTTGTATTTTTAGTGCGCATTCAATAATTCAAGGCCTCTTTACACTTATAGACTATTGTGCTTTGCGTAAAAATTATGCACAATGATTATGCAAGAAGTTGTGACCATTAAATCGGTCAACACAATGCTGTTACCTTATGGTCGATCTTTGCATTATTTTGTTTACGAGCCAGACATTACAATCGTCGTTGGCACCTGTACAACAAAGGCAACGGTGGAGGTTTAATTGGCGTTCAGCTGGCTTGTGAGAGCTATCTGTGATATCGTGTCTCGGATACTGTAATTTCATTGGTCTATAACAGTCACGCAGTTAAATATAACAGTTAAATTGGTAAAAACGAATG
This sequence comes from Patiria miniata, assembly GCF_015706575.1. Classification (NCBI taxonomy): domain Eukaryota; kingdom Metazoa; phylum Echinodermata; class Asteroidea; order Valvatida; family Asterinidae; genus Patiria; species Patiria miniata. The sequence continues at coordinate 19,198,356 of NW_024037072.1, read as the reverse complement.
TTCCACCATTATTGGTGTCACTCAAATACCGTCCGGCACTCACATCATTTGCGCAAGAAAGGCGTAGCGCGTCTGATGAATGGCACCTGCTTCCCCTTGAGTGCGTTCGATTACTTCCCCCAGCTTACTCGCGCCTGGCTCCTCGCGTGATGACAGACATGCGCAGTGGAACTAAATAAACGAACGGTTTCGGGTAAAGTTTCGTGAACTTTGACATGACACAGGCTGCATCCGAATCAACTGTCTAGAGCTAGGTCTAGGTCCACGCCCATTGAAAATATGCGGGGACGCGCTGACAATAGACGTAGCCGTAGCTGCTCTGGGAGCCCGTTTCGGACACGGCCTGAGATGAGGCGCCCGCCGGACTCGAATTTTTTTCCATGCCACATGCTCGCTACTATAAAGAATTATGCTGGAGGGCCCTATAATAGTATAATGTTTAAAACTACCACATCGATCGAGTCACTGCTGTAGTGTCATGGATACTACATTGGATTACAAATCCGATGGTGTGAGTTCGATTCCCATTGGATGTTTTTTTTTAATTTCTTCTCCTTTACTTCTTTTTTTCTCTTAAAAAGGTTTGTTAGTCATTTGGAACATTTTTCTTTTACCAATATGTGGTTTGGAGGATTTTTTTCAAGGGAAAATCAAGTCTGAGAACCTGACTTGCAACTCATTTTACTTCGAAACTACGCCCATGCATACGGAAAAAAATATCGCCCGCCGGACGTCACGTTGGCAGCCATGTTTATTGCATGGCCTTATGGGATACTTACCCAAGTAACCGGCTCGGCGAGTCGGTTGCTTGGGCTAGGCTCGAGTAAGCGCGAGAAGTCACGTGAGAGGTAAATCGAACGCTGTCGCGTTTGCACGAGTAAACGCGGGGGAAGTAATCGAACGCACTCATTGAGCATTTAAGGTCGACACGAAATTTCAAAGTTATAATCCTGGGACGTAATGACGTCACGCTTTGTTTACATGTGCATTTTCCTATGGGTGTCAGGTGCGGACGAGAACCTCCAAGCTCCCATAGGGAAGCAGTGCACACATGTAAACAAAGCATGACGTCATTGTTGCCCAGCGATGTTATGGTTATCGTACACTGCGGTGATTATATACATTCTAATAATTGGCTTTGCCTATTTAACAAAACAATTATTAATCAGCGTGATATTGGAAAGTGTTCTTTACACCCTTGGCGTATGGCACCCTCGGGTTCGCCTCAGGTGGCATGCGTCCCTTTAGGTGTAAAAACAACACATTTCTCATCATAACAGTCAACAGTATCAACTTATGTAAACATAATATTACGTGGGGTAGAACTTCGAAAATTATATCATGTTTTGCAAACAGCCTCTGTAGGCGTATTAGTTTTTTTTTTAATGTTCACTCAGTGAAAAGGTCAATGTACGATACACGTTGTGTGTACCATAAATTACATAAAGCACCAATTCACAAATCTTATTTCTTACACGTCCGCAGTAGGTGACCACTAGACGGCTGGAATTAGAACTAGCACTTGCACAGCTCGATTTTTCGGGACGAAATTGTGACCCCCTCGTTCTCGCATGGTTCTTGCAAGAATTACACCAAAAAAATTCCAGTTTTTAAAGGATGGCTGTGTGGACGTTTAAATTGTACTTTTAAATGCTCTTTCCATTTAATATCATGTCGTTTAAAACGCGTTTTGTATTTGCAATCGGGCGTATTCCAGACCGTAATATCCCTTTAATCACTAAGGCGATTCCCTTCTATGCCTACTTGATACAATGAGCGGATCCACACAGGAAACAGACGATCATTACCAAATGAAAAGCCGGCGAAATAAAATCATACCCACCGGTTATATTTTTCTAATGAAAAGTATCAACAGCATCTGGCGCTCTTATTTTGACTACACAGGACAAAACTCTTCGAACCCATAGAATCACATGCCATTGGCACATGATGTTGCGTGCCCGATGTATATAACCCGTTTGCTCTTTTTCCGATTCAATTTAAGTATCTAGGGCGGGAATATTTCCATCGTTGATAAAAATCGATTTACTTCATTTTATGTCATTGTACGAGCGGAAAAAAAACAAAAGAACGATAAGTGCATCTTTTCGGTGTGCGTAATGCATCAAAGAGCACATTATCGATTGAATTCTTGGCTTGTAAAAATGGAACATGTTCTTTGAATGCCAACGAATGTGGAGTCAATATCCAAATTTCTGTCATGAACAAAGCTCATGTCGATTCTCATTCGCATTACAATGCGCACCAAGGGCGGATTCAAGAATTGGGGGTGTCAGAGCGGGGGGGGGGGGGGACGCCCCCCCCCGCTCTGACACCCCCAATTCAGGACGTGATTCCAACTAGGACGCAAAAACAACATACGCAGGCGCGAATCCGGGGGGGGGGCGTCCCCCCCCCCCCGGATTCGCGCCTGCGTATGTTGTTTTTGCGTCCTAGTTGGAATCACGTCCTGGTTTTTTTTTAATCGAAAGTGGAACATGGGTCAACATTGTGCATAAGTTTTAAATTGAAAAAATTATACCAAAAGCTTTCTGCACTGTACACTTTTTTTTCTGAAACTGTCGATACACAAGGAGTATTCAAAAACTCGGCCGACCGATAGGGCTCGGGTCTTGATCTATGGTCAATTCAGATTTTTTGTTAACATCAAAAACCAATTGCAATTGTTCAATTTATTTGCCCGATAAAAATCTGATTTAACCAGATAAACCTTCAAACTTTAAATTGCTCACGATGATTAAGTCGATGAGATTTTATTTCTTGTTAGGTATATCGATTTTCAATAAGTGTTTTGTTTTCTTAGCTTGGCATCTTGTAAAACCTCTCTACCGATTATCTGCGCGGTCCCTGTGACAAGAGTCAACTCCCCGAGACAAAATGTCTGGAGGATATAATATATACCCGGCCCCTTACAAGAGCAGGTTCACCTTTGCGCCCTTTTTATGGTCAAGATGATAATTGTTTGAATGATCATCAAAAGGTACAACTTAAAATCCCCATAACTTCATGTGGAAACTGTGTGGGATGTCGAGTAATTATGGCACCAAGGAATTCCCCGGTTACAAAATTGATTCCACTCACGTATGTTTCTATTCAAAACATTGTTTCAAAGACAGGTGTTACCACTAATGTGGGACCGGATTTCTAACAGTAAATTGTACCCATGGTATAAATTATATGCGGCGCCAGTATCATGTTAATATCTTAGGCTCATAATTTGATGGATTCAACCACTGCTTCAAGTACGTATAGTCCGCGTCAGATATAATCAGGAATTGTTAACGTTTCCTCCGAAAATGTAAGATATCACTTGAATCTCCCGTGACCCAGACCGTATTAATAAGGTTGTAAAATAATCTCTAATATATACTAAATGTTGTAAGGAAATATTTTAACGAGGCACAGTTTAGTGATTCTTGATTCTGATGAGCTGCACATCCAATCTTTTGCTCGACGGACGTCCTTCGATCCACCGTCAATCATTACCCCTACCGGCAATGGGGTACTGATGACCCGCAAGTCGGCTCAGGTTCACTTGACCTTCGGCGCTGTAGTCATGTCATCTTTCCATCTCGATGTTTTAGTATATTGAATCGCTTTATGGAGCTGGCGCTGAGAGACTGCCACCGATCTGCAGTTTGCAGTCCTAAAAATGTTTGCAATTGATGAACATGTTTGACGGGAAGCGCTTAGCCAATCGTGCAGTTATTCGTAAAGGATATCGAGTGGTTTTATGCACTGTCCGTGTAGTTTCGAGTTGAACACGAACAAAGAGAGAAAAATAATTTGCTATTAGGCCAAAAAAACAACTATTCGGTCTCTGGTCAGACCAAAGTTCCGGAATTGACGCGGCCACGCGGCTTTTTTTTTTTCTTCAAGCTTGGATTGTTCAGACAAGGTGCGGTACTTTTTTGCTTTATTTGTGTCCTCATGTACATTGGTGTCCTCCATAATTTGCCTTGGTGCTTTCGATCATTTGCCTTGGTGCAATTTCCCATTCCTTGGTGCTCTTTGGTAAAAAAAAATTGAGGAGGTGCGGAAATAGAGGGCGCTGTTGGAGCTACCGCGGAACATTTTGGAAAAAAAAAGATCGACGCGCATGATTAAAATCGACGCACGCGCCGACCAGAGACCGACTTATTTTTTTTTTGGCCTTATCAAGCGAAATAGAAGTTGTTCATTTTTTAATGAGACAACGACCGAACTTGGTTATGCATGGGAGTACATGTAGGCCTTCAAAAGTGTTGGTCAAATATCTGAAAATTTTATTGTGCTGCTTGCCTCACTCTTGCTTCTGCGCATGCGCGCATAAAATTTGAATTTATTAGCGCACTGCTCATCTCAGCAGGGACTGTCTTCGCGTAGCGAGTATTTACGTGTGTGTGCATATCTAAACGTATCTCTAGGCATTTTATATGGTTTAATGACCTGTTGGCGATTCTCGAGATGATACTTGAAAGCGATATCTCATTTAAATAGGATGCGTGGATGTGTCAGCATTGTGTTTATATCCTTTTTTTTTTTTACACACAAAGTTGTCACGTACATTACGCTTACATCTAAGACATGAAAAAGCAACGGATAACACTGCCCGCCTAGTTCAACACATCTGTCTCTCTTCCTGTATCATAAATAGGTGTTCAACAGTCTCTAACGGCCCTGAAGTGCACACCTGTCTTGTCGAAGCGAAGTGTACGTGAGTGTTGCACCTTGCCAACCACAATCGCTGGCAGCTTTACTGGTAGAACATACCTCTCTCCTTGAGAACTTTCGTCGGACACTGAACGAAGAGAGCACCGTAAGTACTCCAACAAAGTTGTGGTGATTTTCTCCAGAAACGAATTATTTTATAAAGTTAACAATTCCGCTCATTTGCTATCCTTAAAGAGATATATATATTTTTTTAAATACATCAAGTGGTGAATGGATGTTTCAAGAGCAACTGCAAGGAGCCTGAAGTATGTTCAGGAAGGGATGAGTTTTACTGTTGGTGTGCTCGTCGATTCTCAATCGGGAATAATTGACGCGAAGTGCAATTGATGGTTGTGGTTTGAGCATGTGGGGGATTACACTTTGTTTTCAAATGCAGAATCACTCTACTTGAGAAATATCCGAAGAACCTGCTAACATTCATGTTATAAAGATTGCACTCCACGGCCAGGCTGTTGTTATCGAGCTTTTCATATTTTACCGACAAAAGTTTAAAAAGGTCTAAGAGTTCAGTCTAAGCCATGGCTTATTTGACTTACACTATGATGAACAATAATAATTTCATTTTCGTTTCAGTCGACAGTCCGTGTATCCAGGGGTGGCGGAACGCTTTTCAAACTGGGGGGGGGGGGGGGACACCAAAAAGGGGCACTTGCTCAGAAAAAGGGGCACCTTCCGTCAGTGTGAAAGTGGAGGAAAAGAATATGGTCACGGTGCATTTCGCTATAAACCTATATGACGAGGAACAAAATAATTATGAATGCGTTTTCTATCTTGCTCGTTGTGTTTCTTTTACCTATATAGTTATGTAGCAAGACCATTTTTTTTTATCGCGAGAGGGGCACTGTTCAGTGACAATTTTATTATTTTTAGGGACCAATTTTCCATCTCGAAAGAGGCACAATTATATTATTGCGAGAGGGGTATTTGTGCTTTCGATGGTACGTTTTCCATTTCTAGAACTTGTGTACAATCTCGTTAATGCGAGAGGGGTACTGGTGTTTTGAGGGGCAGTTGTGCATTTAACAAGAGAAGAGACAGTTTTATTTATAGCGCGATCATTATGCTTTCATCCGTGTGCGTTTGATGGGCAGTTGTGTTTTCATCTTAAGGGGGCATTGAAAATTGGGGGTGGGGCATAATCTCGTTTAGGTTCGTTAAAAATAAACAAAGTAATGCTCATTCAGTACAGATTGAACAAACCTATGTAATGTAAATACCATTCTTCTTGTGTACGTGTGGGTAACAACTGTGCAGGTTTAACCCCCCCCCCCAAAAAAAAAAAGAATAAATAAATAAACAAATGGATTAAATTAGATTATATAGGTTTCTCCGGTTATTTTAAAACGTTTTTCATTCGAATTCACTGTTTCTAATATTCAGATTCGTCCATCACCATCGATTTAGTGCACTTCCAACGTTTAATTTCCTCTTCTGTGTAACAATTTAAAATTCAGTTCAAGCAATTCAAACAACAATTAAGTACACGTTTTACGTACTGGAGTATCGATCAGTTCGTCTAGTCTACGCCAACCCTTGCAAGTCAAGAAATTAAATTTGTCTAATTGATTTATAAACTACGAATGCGATTTCTGAATGCTGCTATTCGGCAACAGCTTACACGAATTTGATCTGTAATGATCTTCAAATGGAACTTGAAAGAAGTATTATCTGGCAAGCGCTCATTGCGTGCGAAAAGGTTTCTGACTGTGTCATTAGAGGGCGCTGTTTCTTATGTTTTTTTTCTCATGCAAACTCTCGAAAACTAAAGCGTTTTCGGCCTCTCGTCCCACGGACTAATTGTACGAGAGCTCTACACATTGTCGAACGGGATGATCACAAAATTAATGTCAACATCACTTTTATTTAAATTAATACTTCAATAGCAATAAAACATAAATTTCCATGACTTTGAAGTCTACGGAAACTAACATATACCTTTTGGGGTTGTATTTGTTTAAAGGAAACATTACCCGGAAGCGTATACCTACCGATTTAACGAGAAAACCCTAGCTCAAGTGAACATAGGAATATATCAATCAGAAGAAAACTATCATTGAAGGTGGTTTAAGAAAATGTGACCGTGGAAAAAGATTTTTTTTTTTTACGTGCAATAGGCCTATAATAGCAAAGAAATCCAGTTACGAGTCCACAAAAATTGCGCATACGTTGCGCAAAATGTATAGTATCCACTGAGCTGAAATGTCAACAAGTTAGTTGTTATTGACCTTTTTTGGAGCAATTCTGTTGCTTCAAACAAACAAAAATGCACTATAGCAAACGATCCCGCGTAGCTTCTCTTTCAACAATGTCCACGCTATTTCCTTACACGTGACACGGTTAATAAGGGATTTTGTGGGGGGGGGGGGGGTGAGATACTCACTGTTTGTGTGCAGAGATTGCTCACCAACAGGCATTCACGTACAAAACCAATAAAGAAACACTGCAGTGTTAAAAAATGAAAAGAAACAAACAAAGTCTCAAGTTACGTTTCCACGAAATCCAACAAAATGCTTCGGTTGCATACATGCCCTTTAATCGTAAAGGTTCATACGCTTTTAAACAATACATTTTTGAGGTAATTCGGTTGGCGTTATGTTTCCGCAAAATAGAAGCCGCTGATCCTTGCTCAATAACGGAGCTCGTGGGTTTCATATCAAAATCATTTATTGATATTTCGTGACATCGCATATTCAACTGGACGGCTGACATCTTCGGTTTATGTGTCGACGTTAATAAGGGAGTGGACGAACCTGCCCTCAAACCACACGACGGCATTACACTCAAGAAACCGGGAATTCGTCACGCTGACACCGATTATGGAGACGCTTCTTGAAGATAAAGGGCGGTGCCGCGGGGAAGACTCGGCCGGGCTGAAGTTACTTTTTTTTTCTGCAACCAGCTAATGTCACTGACCACAATGGGAATGCATCATTGTTGTTTACGGCATGGTTCTCTGGTTTTACTTCCCTGGGGGAAAAAAACCCAGAGTCACGAATTGAAACAGAGGTGAAATTGATCGCATTGATCAGGACTTGATAAAACATGATTAAACAAAGAAAATCACAATTTGAGAAAAGCATACTTTGGGAAAGCATAACTTGGGAAAAAGGAGGTCACTGTCACCGTGTTTGAACCTAACGCGACCAAACAATACCAGCATAAACGTTTTTAGCGACCAGTATAGAGGCTGAAAGCACGCCATAGCGTCTTTGAGCTTCCGGACCCCTCCACGGCCCTTCTATGGGCATTTTACACGGGATTGCCCTTTCTCTTGCTATATTTTTTGACAGAATGATTTCTAATCGTGGTCGACCCCAAGAAACATTCACGTCGGAATTTTATCTTGGCACTCCACAATTGATAAGAAACCAGTTGGAGATGGGTAAAAACGAATTTTACTTAAGACCTTTCACATCCGGATTTTCGTACCAGGTCTCCTTGTTCGATCACGTTTGTTTTCACATCGCGTACTTGCTTGAGAACGAAAATGATAACGAGGCAAATATTTAACTACCTACATCCGATGGATTCTAGAATTAGCCGGGATAGCTTGAATACAGTTCATAAACTGTAAAATGAGAATTAGTCCTTCAAGTTTATAAATGAGAATTAGTCCTTCAAGTTTATTTTTAAAAAGATGTTGTGTTCCAAAAGACATTTTAGTCTCCTATTAAGTTTCAGTTTTTACCCAAAGATCGCCAAAAAATTAGTTCATAAATGTTCATCGTTGTACGAGTGCGCCGAGTTCCACTAGTCCACATGTATTTTAGATTTTCGGAAGGGAGAGGTCAATTTTTGGTACGATATTTCTGTTTCACGTCATGCGATTGTTCAGTTTCCATAAATTGAGGTGCTAGTAACATGCAATTTTAAAAAGACTTTTCTGTGGTGAAATAATTTTAAAAACTCCGACTCGAGGGGTCCGGAAGCGCGCCACCAGGGGTCAACTCTAAGGCTCCGTTAATAACGAAGTGCCACCGTGGCATTATTAGGCCACCGCTTCAATCGCTTCGATCTCCTTCCAAACCTAAACTTTATAAAGCCATCTCAAATCATGTGATGTTATTTTAATCCTACAAAATGATTTACGCATGCGTAATTGGTTGTTGACTTTACCTGATTGTATAAAAAAAATTGCAGCCGAGCTTGCGGCGAAGTCCATGCTGTATGAGCGTTAGGGACAGACCTCTGGGGTGACAGGCACAGTTGACCTCTAACATCCTGAGGTCAGCTGGTACCTTTATTATGTGCATTGAAGTTGTTAACGGGCCGCTTCATTTTCACCGGGGGCAACTTTTCATGGCGCTGCTTAGGTCTAACGTTTTGCTAACCATACCAAACAACTTTGCTTTACACCTTCAGCAATTTTGCACGGCGTTTGGTAGTCACGCCAACTCCCGCGGGCGCATTGGGTTTTCTATCGGTCATGCGTTCAGTAACTTCAACTCAGGTGAAAGCAAACGGGTTAGCCACGAGAGCTGGGCTAATCGAACGCTCACACGCCCTCGTGATCCCCACGCAAATTAATGTCATAAGTCAATAAGTTGTAGGAGTCCGGCCTCGGTGTTTGACACTCGGTTAGTCGACGATTACGTTTTAACTGAACACCCTAAACCTTCAAAAATGCATTAAGCGGTGGCCGCCAAAGTGCGCCTGAAAAAAATATGTCCCATTTATTTCAATTAGAAAACACAATAATTCACCGTTGTCGATGTCATGCTGGAGAAAGGAGCTTTCCTTAACGAAGCAAGGTAACACGCGCGATCTTAAAAAGGACCGAACGACCGTACGAATGTTTGTTGAGGGTTGAGACGAATTATTTATGGAAGCGAAGTCTATCAAACAGGCTTATCCGCGTCTGTATTTGCGCTTTCAATCACATTTGGAATCGGGGATCCGCTTGCCATCAAGATGACATTGTTATTGTTTTGTGCTCAAGCACAGAGATCTAATAATACGCATCGTGCTGGGGATTTGCCATCAAGGGCGAAGCTTTGAAAAGCAATGTGACAGACTTGTGTGACGTAAATCGTATTATATCACGGATGATGATCTTTCAGTTCCAGATTTTTTGACCTCCAGAAACCGGGATTACTGCCTTTGCTTCGCCAGCTCGCGCTACCTGTCTGTCTTCGACTGTCACTGCCGATGCGTGCACCGGGAAGATAACCATCTCAAGGCGGGCCAAAATAATTATGATTACAAATCGTGGAATTCGGGGGGGGGGGGGGGGGGGTGCGTGGGGGGATCGGAGCGATATACTCAGATACCGAGATTTGATTGGCAGGGGCTTAAAAAGTCAGCGAGGTTCCGGAGATGGGAAAGCGGCTTATAATAAGAACAACCTTGGTTCGATTGTCAATAGTATGCGGCTTAAGTCAGGCGGGTTTTATTTTCGAACATGTTTCTCAAATCCCACCTGAAGTCAAGGGCCTTTTTCGGCCTGGGCCAGGGTTGCAAGAAAAAAAAATGCATCAATTTATCCTAACGGATTTTTCCTGAGTTTTCATCGGCAGCTTGTGTGGCCCAATTTGCACCCCTGTAACTATGAGCAATTATTATGACGGAAAAAGACTGACATTTTAATAGGTGAAGTAGTGTCCAATTTTGAGTCGAGTATTCACTGTCGAGGATCACTGGCGTCCTTGCCAGAGAAAGAGTTCTTTCTTCTCTACAAATGGTGCAACCTGTAATCTTCGGATTAGGTTATACAATAGTGGTGAATGCTTTCAGGTGGCGTTAGATGTTCTGCAGGGTGTGAAAAAAAGCGGTTTAAAAATCGGTAAATCCGGGATCTAAAGACAAAGTTGAATAGCGCTCCAATAAAGCTGGTCATTAAAGACTCGTTCTGTTATTGTCAAGCAATTGTAAATCTTCAGGTAAATAATATCATTGTCATCGAGCGTCATATCAATTCGTCACCTCCATAATAAAAATCCCTTTATATTTGATGAGTTTGTGAGACGCATACAGAACGACTGGGTTCTCGTTTTTGTTTTTGTTTTGTCTCTAGCGCGAATTTAATTAATTCGTCAAGTGACATCAGCTATAGGGTAATTGTGCACATTGCAGGAACGCTCCCCCCCCCCTCACTTGAGGTTCGTACCTCCCCCTTGCACCCCCCTCCCCCGCTTTGAGTTTCGGAGAAGGCCAAAAAATGAGCTTTTAATCGTTACAAATCCATTGCTATATACCCTTCCAGAAATTGAAACCCGTCACTCCATAAGTATCAATATATCACGCTTATTATGTAATTGAATGTAAAATTCAATATTTGAATTGCAGAAAGAGCTGTTAAGCCTCAATATGAATGTTGACCTCAATTATGCAGTACTTCCATCTATGGAAACGTAGAGTTCTCCATGTTTACACGCATAGGCGTTTGTGTGCTACAACTTTAATAATCTTGTACGTTTTGTAGCAAAGGAAAATTTCAAATTTTGATCGTACATTTTTGGGTTGTTTTATTTGGCGTTCGGTTCAGTATTAAAGAGTGTCGTGCTCAGAACGGGCTTTCGGAGAGCAATTTGCGATTCTTAATCTAATATCGGAGAGAAGCAATGCCTGTACTGACCAAAATCCAATTACCCCTTTGGAAGGGGTAGTTGATTACATATTTGATAAAAGACGGGGGCGACCAAACGGCGCGAAATACGAACCACGAGTCGGATATAATTGTCAGCACTCTTCCTCTATCATGAAGTCATTTGCATTGATGGACGTACAGTACACGAACGATTTCATCGGAATATGTGTCTCTTGACTTTATCGCCCAAATCTTCCTCGGGATGGAGCAATCTCTGTTTTTTTTGTTTCATGTTCAAACCGTAACAGATATATAAGACCGTAAAACAAATAGAAAGCTGCAACGAAGAAATTATTTGTTTCTCGAGCTTTAAGCCTACAGCATGAGCAATAAAACCATGTATTTGGCCTAACAAACGAAAATTCAAGAAGGATAGTTTGTTTAACACTGCTGCAAAGGACACCCCCTCCCCCCTCCCCGAAAAAAGAAAAACAACTAACAACTACACTAATCACGTTTTGTTCATGTATCTTATTCGGCACACATGAGGTGTAATCCTACACTGCAGTTAATGCGGTGTATTTGGATTATTTTTCTCGGCCCATATTATGCATGAACAACAAGAAAGCACTGGGCTTGCCAAGATGTCAACATGGAAGTCGGATCATACAAAAAATAACATAATTTAAGACCACTATAGTCGGTGAACATCAATGTAGAGTTTTACAGTTCTGGGTCGGTTGGTAAACCGAATCGTGACTTAATAAAAACAAGCACTTTTGGGGCCCGATTCCTTTCGTACCCCGATACTCATTTTGTTAACAACTGGGTGAAGGCAAACACAACATGAGATTAAAAAAACAACAAGCTTACTGCATTTCAAAGACAACAAATCAAACAGTGGCCTGCCAAAGTGTGCTTTTCGCATTCCGAGGTAAGATTTATCTCATCGATTACACGTACCCCAAGGAAGTGCTCCCTTGTGTTTTTTGAAGAAAATTAAAAAGGCAAAATAAATTGGAGGTAACAATTTCTTCATCTAAAATGTAATGGCCGTTGACAAATATAGTGGGGCAGATAGGGGAAATATTTGGGGGAATTGTGCCTTTGATGATACAAGCATGGCATTTGGCACACAGTCAGAGTAACAAGACATTTTCAAAAATCTGAAAATGGTTGCCATTGCTTGTTATTCTACCTATATTTTTTGAAAGGACAAATCTGCGATGGCCATTTAGCCAAATATCTTTCTCATGACATACTCTGACTGTGCGCCAAATGCCATGCTTGTATCATCAAAGGCACAATCCCTACAAATATCTGTTGTACTAACAGAGATAAGCTCTTTCGGGCGATGACAATCAAATAAAATATATTTAAGAGTACAATTATATTGTAGCGCAAAATATAGGGAATACAATTGTGTGCATAATGGCTTTATCGTGTCAGCTCTTTCAAAATAATAACAGAACGGAACAGAAGGGTCACAACATGAAGCACGAAGACGTTACAACACATTGTATTGCCATCTTGCGGACGCATAATTTGGTCCGATTATGATGTTGCATCTGCCGAAATCAAATTAGTATTAATGAATAGTACCGTAATAGATGGGTAATTTCTGTAAAGTGACAATGTCCGATGAAACTATACAATTAAGGCAAACATGGATTGGAATTAACTATGAAGACTTCCTTTTTAAAGAAAATGTAGCCTTCGGGAAACCTATCCCACGTATATATAAATCGATAATTATTCTAAATATTTCAACACCATAAGCTGTACAGGACAATGCCCCCAGTCGTCAAGGGCAGACGCCTACCATAAGCTTCTCATTCCAACGGAATTCAATATTATATTCGATGCTCACGTAAGAGGGGTCTATGCTCTCATTAAGTAAGGCAACGAACTCGTATATTCCATTAGAAAAAGATGCATACCACAGAGAGAGCGACAGCGTAGAGGCTGTACTAATACTGTGCCTTTTAATCAAACGGGAGGTTCAGGCAAGGGCCGCGCGCATATCGAACGTACTACATGCCGACAATTAGGCCCAGTTAACGGTGGCGTTCACAAGTTTGATTGGATTACATTATAAGCAGCACCGACGCCAAAGCCGGATAATTAGCAGCGACAACATGTCCTAAATAATGTCTTGTCCAATATCAAAGGAGTTTCTGCCGCCTTTTGCTTTCCGGCGGGAGACAGGCAAACGCGAGGTCCCAATGCTGGTATGGGGAGCATTTAAACGAGGTATCAAAATCTGGCCTTCTCGCGATTACAATCACCTCGTGATGGGATTTTTGAGAATCTTTTCCTCATGCGCGTCAATTTTGTTGATCAGGATGTGTTACACTTTCCTGCTAATTAACTTAAACGCATGCAGGTGTAAATGCATTTAATATATGACTGAATATATTGGCGGGATGAAATTACATACCTAATTGTTTACGTGACGAGTCCGACCTTCGAACATCAATACGGTACATTATTTACACTGCTTCATAATGAATTAGCTCTCTCCGCCTGTCTTCTGTACACTCTAAAAACAGGTGTATTCTCTGGTCAAATCTGACCAGTGATAGTTTACTTAAGAACGTACCGGTACTTGAACTTCGTCGATTGGTTGGAGTGTGTCACCTTAATATTCTTTCAAGTCACTTCAAAGAGCGACCCCAATGGTTTAATATAGCGACATACAAATGTACCTTCCATGTGTTAATATCATTCTCAGCTTTAATACTTGGGTGACTTGGCAGACATTCATAGACCCTATGTGTTAAGGCGCAGTTAGAGGGCAGTGGTTCATTAAATTGCACGAGTTTTTTTTTAAATTGCACATTCATTTTTGCTTACTTGAAATAAAAAAAAAGGACAGCCTCTTAAAGATATACGTGTATCTTTAGATAAGGGGGCATTCCACAGAGCTGATATTTTGTACCATTCGCTCTTTATTTAAAACCCCAACCATATTCAACATAATAAAGATAAGTAAAGTTTATCAATGTTGCTGCATACCGGTGCTTTACATTAAGGTTGTTGCTTACGTTTGGTGTTCCACCCACAAAGGAGCGTTGGGAGTTCAGGTTTCCAAATGTCCACACAAAATATGCCGTTAAGTTCTTCCAGAACTGCGAACATTCGTAGATTCTTGTTGGAGTAAAAAAAGAAAACAATTTGATTCGCTGGGTTTTTTTTCGGATACGCATAATGCATCCGAACCCTGGAGACTGCACAATGTTTGCTCGCGCGACCGGTGGCGGATGTGAAGTGCCCTAGAAGGCCTGACGAGAGATCTTCGCCAGATTCCTAATTATTCGATTGTAATCTCATTGATTGGAAAGATATGGAGAAATCTCCGGGGCTCAACAACTGTGCCGGAGCCGCCGAATGCGGTCCCAGCTGGATATGTTGTTTTCAGGTAGTGTTTTTTTTTAGTGCAGTTCGCTTGTACCAAAGAAATACTGATAATGGACTTACGCTTTTGGTTTGTTTTTGATCGTTTATGTCATTTGGTCTTAATCATTTGCCCAGTATTACAATGGGCGCCAAACAGCATAATATACAATCATACAAACATCGTGTTTTGTTAATTTTATCGATAATGCACAGTGTACAGCACAAGGCAAATTTAAGATTAATTTTGGATCCTTAATGTTCATTTTAAGAGGGCATTTTAATTCCATTTCCATCCTAGAAAGTTTCTTTGCACTTTGAGAGAAATTATGAAAGGATACAAAACATCAGCTAGGCCTTCTATATTTTAAGATTTATATACATATTAATATCAGTCCATTAAGTAAGCGGTTCGCAGTGGCTAGCTTTTATCTCTCCGTAAAATTAAATCTAATAACACATATGGTATTTCGACGACTAGTATTATTGTTTATAACTAGTATTACGTCTTGTAATGTTATTACTATTTTTTGCCTACACTTAATACTTCTCTTTTACTATACTTTTATTCTGGATTATAATCGGCTTATTCGGCTAGCTATGTAATTGAACAACATACGTTAGTTTGTAATTGCAGTAACATTTTATACCAAAACTAATCAAATTCACCGCACTGGGTTTGTTATTCTTAATGTGTTTCGTCGTTCGCATGTTATAACATTTATGGGTGTCATAAAAACGACAATTCGTTTTTTAGTTCTCTAATATAAAAATTATTGATCCCGATCATAGGTAACATGAATGCACACGAAAAACACTGTCAATTGAGCGAAAGGAAACACCGTGCCTTGCCGGGATTGCCTCATGGAAGTGCTGCGCCGCGGTTAAGTATTTGGTAGGAAAACATCATTCACATGCTTCATTAGTTACTGAAAACGGTAGCTCGCGGCGGTCTGGTAAGTCGGTGTGTATGAATAACAGCGGCAACAAGAAAGTGAGTCGTTTGAGAAGTTGAAGCCGGATTGTCGATGCCCCCTTGAGGAATAATGTCACTAGAAGACCACGATGAGGTCTTTCTTCCTTGGATAGAAATGTGATGGAATAATACCCGCTGAAGCTCGACTCATGGCCGGATATGATTCTGTGATACCAATCTTGTTACTTAATGAATTTGGTATCACGCGAAAGAGATGTGTGCATGTACGAAATGCTCCTATTTGAAAGGTGATTAACTCAACCTTATAATGAGGTGAATAAATGACGTCATGAATAAAAAAAAAAGTGTTTGAGGGAAACTGTGTATCACAAATGAGAAGACCGGACCATCATAACGCAGGACTTGTCACGCTTCAAATAGATCCACAAGGTGGAACGAGATATTAAAAAAAAAATCAGTTCTGGTGTTTCAGTACTAATGTGATTAACCGACTTTAGACGGTACATTTGACATTATGTTCACAAAACATTATGTTTTATATTTATGTTCCTTCCAACTCGAATCCATGCTTGAATTCTGACATCACTTAGGCGAACATAAAAGCTGTGTGAATGGAGCGATTTGGTGGTTCTAAATTTATAACAAGCTGAAAAGATGGATATTTGAAAGATAACTTAATTACGATTTCAGCTCAACATTTCTGAATATCTTTGGAAACAGTACATTTCCATTTGGCTTTCCGACTGACCACAATACCACACAAAGTCGAACGGTTGACTGATGATCGATATAATTGTATACGGGGAAAAATTAGATCAGAGCAACCATTGTAAGCGAACGTAGAAGGAGGTTGGTATAATGTCATTACACTGGCACGGAATGCCAAATAAACACGTGTAGGCCTATATATCAAGTTAGCACGATGTTATTCCATCCGCATACTATTGTTGCAGTCTCTATTACTTAGGCATAGAGTCCAAAAACTGACGGTACTATTTGCTAAAAATCACGAACCTGAAAAGACGAAATCAAATCTGAAAATGTCAATGATACTTGTTTTTTGTCCTGATGAGATCAAGAAGGTCTTACATCGACAGCAGTTGTCATGGAGATGTTGTTTTGTGCGTGTTTGTCTTTCGTTTGTCTATGCCATTTTGTTGGAGTGGGTGGCTTTTTTCATGTGTATCGGATACGTTCTTTGTCCGATTTCTGATTTAAATGCATCGAACACTGGATTGTAAATGAAAAAACAAGAAGATGGAGGGAAAAGACTAGTGGACAGGATGAAGTAGGGGGAACGGATTTGGTGAGGAGCTAAGAATAGAAGTAAATGAGGAACTTCAGATGAAGTTGTTTGTTTGGTTCGTCCTCTAATAATGGTTCCTTTACAACGGACTGTAATTTCCGCCTCTATACGCCCACGTACACCGGACATGTCAACCTCATTCTACATTGTGTCAAAGTGTTGCTGTTGAGATAGGTCATAATATTCGTCACTCTAGTCCTAATTAGCTCCTGTTGCTCATCATCAACTCCCTAAACAGTTCAGTCTATACCGGAAAATCATTCAGAACCCGGCGAGAAAATTGGCGTCTGTTTTTTTTTTATATATAGGTAATTGAGGAAGGATGAAATCTTCACAATGCCATTTCGCTCATCAGACGTGATGGGATGAAACAAATCCCGGATACACTGAGGCCAACTAAGGACGTAAACACAAAGCACAAATGTTGGTATACTAATGACGTCCTTTTAGCCTTCAGCTTATCAGCGGTTCCTGTCATTATTACAATAATGCCCAAATCTTTCGAATCATGTCATTAGCAGTCTCTCAGATTTTGGTTTGAAATGTCAGTTCGTGACTGCATCCTTGGTGGTTTCGCGAATGTTACGAGCTTTGCAAAGTATCTTTTTGGGGGAAATTGCATTATCATTTTGTCAGAGGTATATAATGCTTATTTAGTGATTCCAGTAGGAATAAGCAATGTAATACTATTTTGGTCTTCAGATTTTCCGTATAGTCTTATTTCTGGAATTGTTCAGATAAATCATAAAATGCTCCCCAAATGGAAGATCAGGTAAACCAAGACTATAGGCAAATAAGCCTTGTACAGCTGGTCCGAGACTAGTGTAAGTCACAACTGGCAGTCGGTCAGTGAGGTAGGTAAGTCTAAGTCACAATTAGTGACATTCATGTAGTCTGTCAGTCAGTCAGTCAGTCATTCCAATAGGTGCACTTACAGGACGCTGTGTTGGCCCTCTTGTACCAGTAAAAAAGAAGTGAGGCATAACTCCAGCTCAATTAACCAGTCGAGAACTGTGATTTCGACATTCTAGTACATGTACCGCAATGTGAGCCCGAGGTTGTCGGTCATTCACTTTCTATGAATCAGTATTCTGAATAGGCCTACATAACAGCCCAGGTTGGACTCCGTTGTGTACACGCGACGGATCAGTCCAGGGTATGAACGTCTGCAATCAGCCATAGCGAAATTATAACACATTTATATTTTTACATGATGGAGGAAGCTGAAATTTCGTTTACATATTCCTTGTGTCCAGAATTATACATACGCTGAGTTTAGCAAAGGTAAATATGTCCGTGGGCGACGTGTTTACCGAAAATAAACCGCAGATCCACGCTTTTGAGAAAAACATCATCAGTACGAACATGTCGTATACACTCCGCATACATGACACAAGTGTTGCACGCGCGCGTAAGCTTCACACGGGGAGTTCGTACTGCATAATTATGTTTTCGACGAAAGCGTGGATCTGTGTTTTATTTTCGATAAACATGTCCCCAAGGGCACATTTACATTTTCTAAACCAAGCATATGTATCATTCTGGACACAATGAATATGTTAACGAAATTTCAGCTTCCTCTATCAAGGAAAAAATAAGAAAAATGTGTTAACACTTTTTTCGCTATGGTAGTAGAATTAATACCCTGGACGAAATGAAGACGTCGTCCAACCTGGGCTAGCCTAATGTAGTTCAGCGCGTCAAACTGTTTTGAGAGAACTGGGAAATACAAGATCCCCTAGAATGATACGTGCATCCGACATGCATCCTAGGGGATTGTAGTTTTGATAGCATGTCAACTCAGTTCCTCTGTAAAAGTTTGATGCGCCGCTCTACTTTCATATTTTCTGTAGGCATGTAGGCCTATATAGGACTTTCCACTTGCTCACTTTCAGTACATACGGCCGAAAGCATTTCTGTAACTTCAGCTTGGTCCAAGTCTACATTCATCACTTCGTATCATGTCATAACAAAATCGTTGTTCGACAACACAGCACTGAACATTGCTCAAAACAAGGTGAACCCAATACTTGTACCCAGGGAGAACACAAACGTATCACATCCACGATTAAAGAAAACAAGGCAATATGACATTCCATCCACAAACACACTCGTATATTTTAAAATGGACATTACGCTTAATAACGCGTTTTAAATGAAATGATATTAATTGGAAAGATCATTTAAAAGTCGGATATAAATGTCCACACAACCATCCTTTAAAAAACTGGGCGTTTTGCGATATTTCTTGCGAGAACGATTTTCGGGAACGGTAAAAATGTTGACTCTCACAATCGAGCAATTGGGTGCTAGTCGTGAATCCGGTCGTAACGCTCGCATTATGCGGACGTGCGAGAAACAACATTAGTGTATTGGTGCTGTGTGTAGTGTCACACACACAAAACATAACATAACATTTTCGGGTATTTCAGGCCGTAATATCCCTTTAATATGGAGCTCTTGTAAGTGTTATTCCTAAACTAAATGTGCGTTCTCTTTCGTACGATACGTCCTCAACGGGAACTGGCGTGACACAGTTCGGCCTTTTAGTAGAGGAGGGGTTTACAATGTTTTGAATGCAACCCACCTGATTCTTGGATACAAGCCCGGCAATTTTGGGAAATCACACAAATGTTTGCAAACTGTTGTTACCTTGTGGCACAGGCTTGTGACCATTTCATTAATTATAAGCACTTTGCACGGTTGACCTAGTACACGGTACCCTGTGGAGACATGGGTACACTAGGGAACAAAAGATTGAAACGAAATAGATGTATAGATTTTACTCAAAAAACTAGGAATTTCGAAGGTGTGTTGATTCGTTGCAAATTGAAGAATTTGATGTATAAGGGATATTAAGTCCGAATTTCAGCCCATGAAAATAATTTTGGTTAAGATTGGAGCATTTTGAAACTAGATTTCCCAACCCAATTTTTTTAGTAGGCCCTACACGAGAACAAAGAAATGACTCCACAAGGATACAAGTTCAAGTATTCGTGAGTTGAAAGAGGGACTGCAAAGTCAAATCTAGTCACTTTTATTGGTTCTACGGTAGCAGTCTATACCAACACAAACAACGACTGTTTTGCACGTACAGCCTCGCTTTGGTTCACACATGGCGATTCCGTGCAAAGAGCGAATGTAAAAAAACAAACGAGGCGCTTGTGCCAGACGAAAATGCTGCTTATCTGAAACATCTTGTCCAGAAGTCATCATACAATAATACTGGCGTACCGGTTCTGTTTACTAATTTCTCCTCTTGGACTTGGTCCTCTCTTTGAAACAGAGTTTAAATCACTGTCATGTAATTGGCAAACAGCCGGTATACCGAGAAGAAAACTATTCGAATCACTTTCAATTCGAATCACTCATCACTGGATAATCTAACCGTTTTTGATTAGGGCGTCCATCATATTCACATCATCTATGGCATATCATATTGATTTCATTGCGGCCGTCATACCACTGATAGTGTGATACGTATCTGGTTAGTTTTCTCCTTGTTATTTTAGAGGCAAAATCTCAGTGACCAGAAAGTGTTTTTTTTAACTGGTGTGCATTTCACGTATTGGTATTCTGGCGCGTCCACAGTATTCACGGTCGTCCGTTCCAAAATGTCAAACGACGGTGTTGAAAGAGTGAATACAAGATTACTAACAGATGAGCCTCATATCTGTGGATTAAATGCTATTCCGAATGCGGATCACAGTATGGTGTGCAGAATTCTTAACCACGAAAAGCGAATGTTGAACTTCTTAAACGTGTTGTGAAAAAGAGGCAATGTACCCCCTCGTAGACTTCAAAGCTCTTTAGATGTTCGAATTCGATTGTCGTTAAAGTCGTTTATATATGTATACATTTTTTTCCCAAAGTATACTTGATGGTGCTAACAGGCTTCCGTGTTATGCTTAATCATGGTACATACATTCACAGATCCAAAACACGTCATAGATTCAAACAAGTAGAAACCAATGGGTACAATTTAAATTCTAAACGCCCTTGTTTATCAGTGAAGACGATATTAATTGTTTCATGCTGCAGCTTCCGCGGATGAAGAGTTATTCGAGTGGACGTGTCTTTGAATTCAAAAGCGGATGACCACTGAAAGAGTGCAATTTCCAACATCTTCACGCGGAGATGCACTGAAGTACCCTGCTCCATTTTGTCACCCATGTTCAATCCATATTATTGTCAAGCTGGTTATTAACTGAGTGGTTATTGCATCACTTCTGCGTGCCGGTCGTCCGGATACTCGCGGTCATACATTCTTCCTGCAAATTTAATGATGTGGCTGGGCCCCAATCAAGAATTTTAAATGGTCTGCCGTAATTTTGTTGTCTAAGATTGATTCCCCATTGCCCACGGAATAGGTTTTCGGGCTCTTAAATCAACAACTTTTTCGGTTTCATAGTTCAAATGCTGTTCTTCAAATATCACGGCTTTACCGTTATTATCTCAAATGATGTTTAGTCTACAAAATAATCTCCTTGTACAGCAAGGGTTTATGGCATGCGAGCAGATTTGGCGGTTAATTGTGCAGAGCAAGACTACATTGAAACATCGAAATGTTGACCACTCAGCGTGCGCCTTCTAGGCCTATATCGGTCTTCGGTAACCCGTTGTTCACGGTATTACAAAACCATGGCATCCAAACTGACCATACATTTAGTCCACTGCGATCGAAATGACGACACAGTTTCTAAAGTCCACTCTGATTGGCTTGCGCGCGGCGCCGTATCAGACGTTCGACCGTTGCTCTGCACGGTATACGTGAATGGCTGATCCTCAGACTATTGGTAATCTGCGATGCGACCTAAAAGCAACCTTGGTAGGTCCCAAAGAGTCGACTGTAGACCACCTGTGAGTGTGATGTCGTGCCTGTTGGTTGCCTGCAGGTATCAAAGCCACCCAAGTATCATTCTTTCACGCTTTTCCCCCAATATGATTTTGGACACTGTATACCGTTGAATCACCAATATTTTTAAGACGCACGGAAGAGAAGACAAATTTGATTTTAAGTTGCATCATACGGCAACACCAGTTTTGTAAACCATTTGGACAAGGCCTATTGCGGGCGCTCGAGTATAGTAGTTGCATGGCATAAAGGTCAACCACATAGTTCGCGCTCGAACTGGCACTTTGACTAAAAATATGAAAATAAAGATAATACATCAAAGGTAGGGGAACAAATATGACAAGGCTTGTCGATTCCAAGTCCAATTTACCAATGATTGATAAACAAATTCATTTTACAATGAGTAAAAAATCAAAACTGATATGACAAAGTGAAGAGCTCCAATGAAATGATAATGATAGGGCAGCGAGACTTACAGTGGCCTTCACGACGCTTAGGCAAGTCACAGATGAGAAAGAATGCTTAAAGCACGTCAACAAGAAGGTTCCTTGAAAATTGCAGCTCTGTCTTTTTGTTATCTTTGTCTTTTAGTAAAGTGTAAGACCTGTGGGCCCATATAGGGATTCCGCCTTGAGTCACGGAGACGATTCGATGAGTGTAAAGTACATTCGAGGCCACGAATGTTTCTGATATGCAAATTGTCCTCTCTCTTTTTGACTGGGGAGAGCTACTTATAAATGTTTACCGCGTCTGTCCCTCTAGTGCAGCTATATTTGCACAGAGCAAACAGATGTACGCGTTTCTGCATGATGGACGGTTCAGAAAATAATTCAGGATATAGTGCCGTACTGCGCAAAAAGGAATATATTCGATACTTCGGGACTCGACGTTTAAAGCAAATATTGTAATTATCGATAACACGCCGGAAAATTCTGGAACCAAATGTTGCACGAGTGTGTGTTTAATCGATTCTCCGTCAATCATGGAATAATGTGGGGTTTCCGTTGCTTCACCTTTCTTCCATATTACTTCGTGAGTCTTACAAAAATCCGAAATACATCAATCACCCTTTCCCTATACACAGTCTGTGGTTTTCACGAGTGCGGGGTTTAAGACATACTGGCCAGAAGATGGGCCATTGGAAAGCAATTCACAGCGAAAGTACTTAACCAATCCCAACCAACTAAGATACGGTTAGTTTTGATGGTTCCATTGGATTCCTGCAATTTCCACCGCCTATTCCCAATGATGTACCCACTTGAGTGCCTCAACCTCGTCTTTAGGGACGCCTCATGATTGTGGATGTCGCTGGGGGCAAGGTTGCCGGTTTTTGTGTCTTGTAAGTGAGCATAATCGGGGATGAACTGGACCTGTTTGACAGTACTGCGCATGTCTCGGTACAACGCCACAATGAAGAATCATTAATTGGGATAATAGACACACGTGTAGCTTCAAGTCTGTAGATGGAAAATTAAAGTCACCGGACTTGGGTAGATGTTGAAATTATGTACCACACCGGCTGGACGAATTAAGACACTTCAAGACCGACACGGCATGAGGCTAGTGCAATAGAACGTGTCACTCCAGGTCCGCCCCTCGGACTGCCTGCACAGTCAGACAGTCTGTGAAATTGTGGAGTATTTGGTTTTTATAGTCGGCTGGTGGCTATGCTATGATATGACACCAATTTCCTGACAGTCGTTCTCTTCCAGTCTGAGAAGGTAAGTTGATAATACACAACATTTTTTTCTTCATTACAAAAAAACCCCATAATTTACTATAAGATAACACTACTTTTTGTCAAGTGTATGATCTGCGATCATGCAAAGAGTTTCTATCCACGTTTTATATTTAACTTTCGTGTGTGAATTATTTGCTAATTGATGTTGTTGGCCGCCTCGAAGCGCATTTGATGTTCTGTTCACGCTTTAATATAGGTTTCAGAACAGCTAGGTTGCAAAATGTGCACCCAATTATTTCGAGGCAAACGTTCGATCTTGGCCTCGTCTGTAGTTTGGTTCAGCTGGGACCGACAACAAACAAAACACGTGTCGCGTGTCTTCCTACATGTTGATTTAGAAACTGCATCTCTTTTTTTTTTCTTCTTCTTCTTTCTTTCTTCATTTATTGCGTCTAGCGCTTTTATTTCTCGCAACATTGTTTACATTTTTTAGAAAAACATACGTACTTAATACATAGTTACATTATATTACATTAATTAACTGCATCTCATTAACCGGTGATTGTTGCTAGTCAACGCCATTCCCTTCGCAATCAGCACCTTTATATTGTGATCTTTTAAAATTGCAGCGCAAAACAGCATTCTTTGTTGCAGAATGTTCCACACGGTCTGTACCAGAAATATGCCTCATTCTCTGGATAACCTCAATGCAGGTTATATTGTGCAGTGGAATGAAAGGCCACGTCCGAGTTATACTTGGCTATTATGATCGGCAGCAACACGCGTGTGTACATATGGGAAGCGGCTTCCGTCGCATAAACGCATGCGAATGATTTCAAGCCGCAAGTAACTCGCACGCGGCCAAATCCGAACCAAGTTTTTTTCTCTGAATTTCCATTTTTTTCCACAATTGGAATGATTGTGCAGGCCTTTTTAGGAGCGGAGGAAACAAACTCATACTATGTTCGTGAATTGCTACGTCGACATTCCATTTTATAAGGATTAAGTGTTTTAGTTTCCTCTTTTGTGGGTGGGGGGGGGGATACATGATTACTTAAAATAATAGAAAGTTTAGAAACACAATAAGACGCACATTGGAGTATTGAGAGGGCTATGGGGCATCTCCTCGCTCGAGGTCCATGCCTACGTACGTGTCTCCGTCTGTCCCCGCTCTAGAATTCGAAAACTAAAATAATAAATATTTGACCAAACCATGTAAGAGCTTCTCCAGGTAATGAAGACCTCCAAGGGTCCCGCCTCCAGCAAATTGGACTTCAGTTACGTAGGCCACCGCGTAAGCAGTAATTTATGCAGTTTTGCGAAAGCAGCATGTAAAGCAGTGCTTGAATTTGTTCCATCTTCGATTTGCCGCACACTGCTGACATAACAAATCCAATCCCTGCTCTTCCCTTCCCGGCTGCAGCATCATCACCAAAAACAAAAACAATTTCCCCTTCATTTTGGCTCTCATTGTGTGTCTGCTTTCCACGGCTTGTTACGGTGAACATTTCAATACAGAACTGTAATTTCCTACAAGGCCAAGAGCTGGATGTGCAGCCCCGTTATCGAACAAAACAATTTGTCTTCGTAATGACAATATCAGTTTGCCTCTGTAAGAAAGACGGTACGCGTGATAGAGAATTATGTCGTATCTGCTTATCCGACGACTGTTTACGAGTGTAGGCAAAAGTGTAGAGAAAAGTGTGATAAAATGCCCAATTCGTATTCACCAACAGCGCTTGGTAAATTGATATCGTGAAGTTAAGTTGTTTGACATCCATTACACAAGTCACTGTCAATAAAGTGTGAAGAGATTTGGGGAATATTCATAAAATGCGAAATTTGTATTCACCACCAGTGCTTGTTGATTCGAAATCGTGAAGTCTAAGTTTCAAAAAGCGAGTTGTAAAGTCATGGTGGAAGGACATTTCTTGTTTGACCATATGGTTTGACATCCTTCCAACTCGTCAATTCAGGAGGACCTGGGGACGTGTGCAAACATACCACGCTATCTTGCGATCCAGGATTTAATACTCTGCAAGTGACAGTCGTCGTAATCTGACACCCACACGAGATTTTTATCCTACCTCACAGTGCATTGCAATAACCTCGTTTAAGCAAAGAAAAAAGGTAAACATTCATGACAGGCAAGAAAGTTTTGTCATGCATTCAGCAAACTTGTTATATTTGTAGCACAACAAAAGTCTGTCAAAGGCGGCATTTGATAAGAAAGTTTTGGTCCGTCCGGGGACGCTCGGAAATGTGGCTAGTTGTGGATTGCTTTGACGCACTGCTCTGTGTCTCATCGGGAAACGCCGTCTTGACACAATGTCTCAAGGCTATGATCCTAAGCTGCTTTGCTGCATACTAAAAAGAGGACAGTGACCTGAGCAGAACTTCAGGGCTTTGTTCAGAGGGAAGGTCTTCTTTGTGATGAAATCAATCGTTTTATGATTGGTCGTATGATTTTGCAAATGTTTAAGTCGGTTCATTTTTTAGCGTGTATGTTAACTCTATTTTCTTGAATCTTTCTTCTTCTTTTTAAGTTACTTGGGAGTGGACGAGGGACTTGATTATGGATTCTCATTCCAATAAGGTCTGCTTTCCTTTATACACAGTTAAAAGGTCCATTGTCATACATAGATATTCAATTGTTCATTTGATCAAAGCGTGCAATTTCTATATTTTGCATTCAATTCCCTATCGGATATACTTGGTCCGCGACGTCTTTGTGAGTTAAGGAACTGGGCCCAATTTCATAGCGCTGCCTAACAGCCGACTTTGTGCTTACCGAGCCTCTATCTATTTCATAGGGACCGTTAAGCAGTAAGCACTGCAAAAGCACGCTTTACTCCAGAAGAAAACTTTGCTTAAATCAGTGACGTAACAATATATAGAAATCTTCATGCGCGCGCAACCGTTAGCATGCCGGAATAGTGCTTAAGCAGCAGCATGATTTTTTGTTGCTATAGTAAGCACAACTGTTCTGCTTACTGTGAAGCTATTCAGTACTATGAAATTGGGCTCAGTTTTTGGAGATACTCGAGATTATTGCCTACTATGTTCTCCTGAGTCTTTCTGACGTGTGATATTGTCTCATGAAATGTTAGACGACATTTTGTTGACAGTTTGTTCCTCTCTGCTAGAAACGTAGGCAATTATTTGCAACGTCCGTATATTCAAATTGAAGTTCTAAATTCCTGACGAGATACCTAGCAAATACAGACGGTCCAGTGGGGGCTGTCTCGACAAGTCCGAATTCAGTCCGGGTGTGTACGTCTCTCCCAGGGCTCCCTGAAAGCCGTCACGCAATTAAAATCCGTGTAACGGGAGACACCTCGCTTACATCGGATGACTCCTTCAGAACAAGCCCCAGTCAGGGCTTCAAGTCGACTGCTTGCTTCGGCCGGCGAAATAATAATTTGAAGGCTTGTCCCTACGGGCCCCTCGACCACAAGCCCCGCAACACGGCCAGCCTCTTGGCCGTTCCGCACCGACCGCGGCTGGCCCTGCCGATTTGCTTTTTATCTGGTTGGAGTATTGACTGTGCGGCCACATTGTACGGTCGGCGGTTCCCCAGGGGGTCGTCGACTTCGTCTTGTCAAAGACGGGTGAGGATACCAGTCGAATATCGGTGTCGTTTGCGAGCCGACCGCAAAAAGAAAAATTCGCGGAAGAGAAAAAAGACATGCCGCTTGTGAATTGATTCGTATGCATTTGTCGTGTAGACATGCACATTATGTCTACCTCGTTCATCAGTTTGAATTGCTATCTACTGAAGATAGCTGGCGGTTTGCAGTAGAGATACCGGACTTTAATTAAACGCACCAACACGTCCTATATGGGGTAATTTCATGGTCTATGAGCACAACTACATTTGCTTTTCATATGAAAATACTGTCTATTGTATAAATAGGATATCAATAAGGGACACGTGATATAGGATCTGTTGACTAGTTTCACACGTCTTCTCTCACTGGCGATATTTTCTGAGTGCGCTTTGGGGTCAGTGAAAAGAAATTGTCCTGGGCAAGAAGAAATTGTTATCATGGCATTTTACTATGATGAATATCGTTGGCCTACATTCGGCTTTGCGCTCAGTGTGAATAACAACCTTGAACCGACAAGAGGGGCAATTGGATAACTAGGATTGATTGAATTGTACGGCATTTACCTATTAGAGAAAAAATATGGACAACGGGGCTAAGCATAAAAGATGGACGTGCACTTAATTTTGTTTGCAGCCCTGGCCTTTACTGACCTAGCTTTTACTACCAAGCTATTTAATTATCGTGTAAATTGATACTGCCATCCCTTAATTACAAGTTCACTTCCGTAACGGAAGGACGGTAGGCAGGTTTATTCGATTTCAGCTGATTTAGTTTCAAAGTAGGTCCTAATACTTGGATTCACCGA
Organism: Patiria miniata; assembly: GCF_015706575.1. NCBI lineage: Eukaryota > Metazoa > Echinodermata > Asteroidea > Valvatida > Asterinidae > Patiria > Patiria miniata. The sequence continues at coordinate 19,170,505 of NW_024037072.1, read as the reverse complement.
GTAATGAGTTCGGCGATAGCAGACAAGTACTGTACGTCTGTTTATTGCTAATAACATGGGGCTCAAGTAAGCCTGTACGGTTTTGCTCCAAACTTATCTGAATTGCAACTCGTCTAATTTGGCCAAAAAACAACTATAATTGGCCCCAACGGATAAAAAGACGATTAATGTAATCTGAAATTTCTCCAGTCATCGACACATCGGGCCGAAATTCCATTTCGGCCCGATGTGTCGATGACTGGAGAAATTTCGTTTTTGTGTATATAAATCTGGAGAAAAAACTAACATAAAAATTAAAATGAGACCATTGAAATATTTTTGAGAATTTAAATGCACATGTATACTCAGTTGAATACTTGTATAATGTGCACTGAGGAAACACTCGCCAGACTGTTGTAGGGCCTGAAAGTTTGCCACTCTTGAATGTGATGAAGTACACCACCGTATTCAACTTAATACCAAAAACTCTTGGTATAGCATGTAACATTTGTGACGCCAGATTTATTAGCAAACAGATTGCAATCAACATCTCCCATCAATAATAAATTACATGCTTTGGTGTTTTTTTTGCCTGAGCCCTCTATGCTGGAGATCACAATGAAAATTGGAATTGTCTTCCTCGTCTGCTAAGACGTTTTTGTTTTGCCTCAGGCAATATTGACTCGTCTGTAAGGAGCTTGTGCTCAAGTGGGTCGGAGCATCGGAGACGGGGGTCTCAAGGACTTTCTGATAGATGCATTTCTGCAAAAACCATCTGTCTCCGTGCAGCTCAGAATGGATAGAAAGGAAGCCCTACGTCATGTCACTAAGGTGATCTCCTCTTCATCATAATAATAGGTCGTGTTATCGGGATATTTGATTTGCCGAACTGATCCGGTTGAGATTTTCTTGCTACTGAATGGTTCTTGTGTTTGTCACACGCATAAAACATGATTTACAGCACTGACAAAAGATTTGCTGTACACAGAAACTATTGTTTTTAGAGAATTTATTTAAGACTTAAGTAAGAGACACACCTGGACCATGTTGTCTGTGACGTCATGCCGACATGCAACCACGGGCAACCCAAACATTTTAAGAATTCATTGAATGTATTTGGCCCACATTTAACAGTTTGGACATGTCAACATTCATATTTTAAGAGATAAATACGGAGCTCTGGAGGTGCCTTCTAAGATGTTGAGATCCTGACATAACTTTTCACAGGATGACCGCATCTTACATCACACGTGAGATGTCAACATCCTGAGATACGTTATGATGACAACGTCAAAGTAGGATGTCGACATCATCAGATAATTTATTAAGGGATAACGTCATCCCAAGAGTAGGGTGTCGACAACCTGAGAAAATACATCACGGGATGACGACATCCTGAAAGTAGGATTACCTTCTCATAACTCCACTAAACAGCATTCGAAGTTATCTCAGGATGTGGACATTTGACTCTTAGGATGACGTCATCCCGATATAAATTATCTCAGGATGTCGACCTTTTACGTGTAAGATGCTGTCATCCCGTAATAAAGTATGTCAGGATCTCAACACCTTGGATGGCACCTCTAGAGCTCCGTAGATAAACATGCAGTGCAGAAAAGAACGTTTGCTTAAAGTTGGAATCACGTCATCACAACATCCAATTTTGTAAACAACTGCGACATGGTCTATATATACCATCCGAATATTGTAAGATAAAACATACAGAAATATTGTATTCGATTTAATATTAAGTCAAGCTTGTCGGCGGTGTTGCTCTGCAGTTTGGTCGAAAAAGTGTTGCTGGTTCCAAAATCGTAAGTAAATGTCAATTGGGGATTTTGCAATATGAAATTAACGATATCACAAGGTCTACTCTATTTTGTTATCTGTTTCTTTCTCTATATGGTTGGCAAGTGTGGAAATCAGATGCCCATGCCTTAGGCTGTAACGATGTTCTTACAACAATCTGTTTTCACTTCGTTGGTATCGTTTAAGGCCTATCATCGATTCAGCGGGACCCAAAGTTCACCAAATCTACCAAACTTGTTTCGAACTTCGACTCCCGTCACGTACCGCGCGCTTTTCGTTTGTCCCGCACTCACGGCGCGTTGGCATGTCCCGTACTTGCTCTCTTCTTCTCCCCCCCATTCGCCACGGTACATTTATCGGGGACTTGCCCCCAAGAAAAACACATCTTGACCGCTACGTGCTCACCGTGTGTAATCATGCCAGAGTTGTGTGCTTAGAGCAGCCACTCGGAAAATGCGTCTTGAGTATCTTCTGTTTGTTTTCACCGCTAATCTAAGCATTTGCCATGGCACTTTCCCCCGAATGATATAGCGTCAGAATTATATGAGTGCTATGTTTTCTCCCAAAACAGGTTTGAATTATGATATACCAAATAAAAATGTGTGTTGAAAAATATATGGGCTTGTATAATGTCATGAATTTAAAGCAGGAACTTCTAAGGAAGTCTGTGACTTAAAAGGGCCCATGCAACGCACTTTATTTAAATGCAATCCTTGAAAATGCACCTTTATGTGTCCCATTTAACATTATTTTAAATTTTCGTTTGGCAATTTTCAGGGTATTTTAGTGCCTTTTTGAATATCCATATCCATAGCAAACGTGTCATGTCATTTCTGGCAGACACCTCAATGTTACGGCTATTTCAGCATCAAAAGTTGCCAGAATTATGGACATCTTGCTGTCGTGAATGTAAGTTTTCTTTGGTGATTCGTTGTTGTGTCAGTACACATGGCAGCAAGCCAATGAGCATACTTTTCTCGCAAATGTTTTAAATGAGCAATTATTTGGGTTCACAGTTTGAACAGAAAACCCCTTAACTGAATTTTGTCTTCCTGAAATGACATCTTTTTCGGAATGAGCATGAAATGTGAGTTTAATGTTTAAAGAAGCGCACTTTTCAATTAAATTAAGACCCCCTTTACACAGGGCTGCGACCGTTGGGCCCCCCTTGTGCGACCATAAAACTGGCCTGGTCGCCATTGGGGGCTCAAAGGAGGCCGAAATGGTTGCCTAGGTCATTCGAAGGTGGTACACAGGATGTTCAGACATCGCCGTGGACGCCATGGTCGCCGTAAATTTGTGAACATGTTCAAAACAGTCGCACAAAGGTCGCCGAGGAGGTTGGTTGCTCAAAGGTGGCTCAAAAGAGGCAGAAGGAAGGCACAAGCATTGCCGTGGTTGCAGAATGGATGCACAATGGTCGGCCAATGGTCGCCACGTAATACATCCGTTCTGTTTCAAATTTTACCGTCAATCTGGGCGATGCTTCTGCCTCCCTTGTGCCTCAAAGGTCGCCTAGGAGGCAAAAGCATGGCCGAATGGTCGACCAGTGATCGCCGTTTAATAGTTGCCGTTGGTCGCCGATGATGGCACAGAGGAGGCAGGGGAGGCTCAATGGTTGCCCAAACATTGCTCAGGGTCGCCTATGTTGCCTATAATCACGTTAGTTGTCGTAGGTTACACGGGGAAAGCACAGGGGAGGCAGGCAAGTGGCTCAGTGGACGCACAGGTCGCTTGTAGCTCGACATGAAAATGACTGAAAATTGCAGTTTTGGTGGTTCAAAGGAGGCACACAAGGATCGCTGGAGCAGTTACATAGAAACATGATTTTCTGGGTTTAGGCGACCATTGAGCGTCCTGGCCAGTTTTCGGTCGCTCATAGGTGGCACAAAGATCGCAGCCCTGTGTAAAGGGGGCCTTAATAACCAAAAAGGGATGTCAACTAGTTGCGTACACTTAAGGGGCCCGGAGTAGAAAGTTGCACAAAATGTGTTCCTAAGAAAAATTTATCTCATGGATCCTTTAAATCGAGACTTTCTTTTTTGTATTTGTGAATATCAAATGCAACAACCTATCTGTTACAAAGGGATTCAATGATGCCTGGGTTTTGCTTATTTCTTTTTCTGAAATATGTGTTCCTTGAATAGATAATAGCTTTAAATATAGCAATCAACATTTTGCTTTCCAGCAATCACCTCGCACTGGTTGAAGCCCCGCCCTTTATGTGCTGGAGCAACCAACCACAAACCTGCATTTTCCAGTGCCTAGCCTAGTCCAGTCTACAGTCGCAATCATGATATGCGGCGACCGTACGTCGCCACTCGCTCCGATATACATGGGACTCTGGGATCAATTTCATCAATTAATTCTGATGCGTCCGCGGACGAGTTACGGAAGGCTGGAAACACGGCTAACCTCTGGACCCGATTCCACTGCGGTCGATAATAATGATGATGTTGCGCGTGCACTCTCAACGCATGCACCGACGTGGTGTGAAGTGGCATATAAGACACGCTGTCATATTCAGATAGAATGCGATTCCCGCTATAGCATTGATATCAAAACACTTCTGTCTTTCCTCTAGACATTTGGAAATCGGACGGTAACCGCAGGGGAACTAGTGGAGTTCAGGCACCGTGGTCTTTCTGTTCAGCCGCGGGTTGTCAACCCAGAGTCGACTGGAGTGGAGATAGTGACTGATTAACACGATACAGTTACCACCCAGGCATCTCTAGGCCGCAGTCCGCAGTCTGCTTTAAAGGTAAGCTGAACACCGATCAAGTTGGGTCCAATTCAGTCGATCATACTAGATGTTAATACTTTGTTTGTTTGATTATTTGTTTGTATTTTTGCCGTGTTTTGGATGAGCAACATCGTAAAGCACCGTAGACAGGCAAGGCCCATCTTTCACAGAGGAGAAATGACAACTTTGGATGACATATATTTTTCCCTGACGACGGTATACATGAATCGACCAAAGACAAAGAAATGACAGTCGATGGCAGATGGAATCATGCTGCTGAAAAAGGTGTCGAATAATACTCGGATAAAATTGTATAAATAGAGTTTGTCCCCGGTCCCCAATTGTCTCTGAGTCTTACTCCACCTTTTGTTTTTCAAAAAATTATATAGAAATAATAGTAAACATTTTGGATAAAATACAGTATCCTTAGTGAGACACATTTCCAATAAAGTTGGAAATCACCTAGAAAATTGTTCTCAACCACCAAATTGCCGTTAGGAAACTTTCCCAAATTGTTCTCTGCAAATAAGGCATTTCTTTCACGGAGGATGGTTATGGTTCTTAATATCTTTTAAGTGCGTGCTAGAGAGAAAGACCGATCATGCTTGGTGTAATAAATGGCCAACACGTCCTTAGAGAACGCGACTCGCAAATAATTTTGAATTATCCCGTGAAGAGTTTCGTTCAGTGCATACACCCGAGCCATTATGGTTTCCACGTTCCGCAATTATTTTAAATCAGCAACCACTTTTGGTTCGTTCCAGCAACGCCGTGCCGTTTTCTCCAACTTGAGAGCTAGGACGCGATTAGTGTCCAAAGTTGATTGATGAAAAGGTTAAAATTGACTATGTGCGTGCTTTAACTGCTGAAAAAACTTCAACAGTAATCCTACTCTACTGAAAATGTTGTAGTACATATATATTTTGGGAGCCTCGATCAATGCAATTTGTAACGCAGGACCGAGCGACAAAGTTCCATGGTTGCCAAAGATTGATCTGTTTTTCCGGGGGCAAACATTGAAATTGACCCATCACTGCAGACTGCAGATATAGAAAATGATGAACAGTGCTGCATGTCATTATAAAGCACGTATACATGATCATACAATAGACATCAAAGCTATCCTCTATCTTGCCCCATTTAATGACAGTATATTATGCCACATTTTCCTCTTCGTTATCTTCATTTTCTATTCTCTTTTCTTTTGTTTGGGGACGCGTTCAAGGGAGTGGGGTTCAAACCCGTCACTTAATTCAGCATTTCTGTGGTGCAAGAAAAAAAGTCTTCACGTTTCTAAAATATCACCTATTTTTTGTTAGAACTGCCGCTCATAACTTAGCTGTGTTTGTCAGTAAAAAGGTGAATATTTAATCGACTGATTGTGAATCGCACGAACCTAATATAACCGTACCAAATACCCACGAAGTGCGTTGTATGCTAGAGCTGCTAAGGTGGTGTTACCGAACTGCTGTATACTAGAACTATGTTACTATTTCGTAACATATTCTGGGCTACTGTGGTGTGAAATAAAAATATTTAGCGACTTTTGTGAGGTCCAGGCGGTGGTCGTGGTGCAAACTCTCTTACAGGAAGACTTCCACATATTACCATTGTACCAGTTTTACCACGTCCAATGAAATAAATTTACAAAAATTAAGTCCCGCAAATGGCCAAATCCCCTTCCAGTTAAGACTACAATACACTCGCAATACTCTCATTAATAAAGCATGTTATTGCCACTGCTATGTTGTGTACCGGCAATCACGCTTTTGTAAAAAACAAACAAACAAACAAACAAACAAACAAACAAACAAACAAACACAATTATCGCTCTCCGTTTCTGATCACATTCTCTATGCCGGAAACAATTGAATTCCGGATAGACCATAGACAATGCATAGCTAATAATAATACGACTAATCATCTTTACTTTTCACAAAATTCTCTGGCGATTTGATTCGAAAAAAAAGTCGGTTCAGACATCGAGACAATATCATTTAAATCAATTACCTTTGCGGTTAATTTAATAAGGGATACCAAATTTTAGGATCCACGATTTGGTAATTTTAAGGAATTTTGGGGGAACTAGTCTAAGTTATATGGTTATACCGCCATAGTGGAAGTGTTATATTGAGGTGAGGGGTGGTCAGTGTAAGTGATGAGGAGAAAATTATATTCCGTTGTGAGCGTTTTTGCCTTTTGAAAGGCATGTTTTTGGTAATTAGTAAATTCACATTTAATTCTAGTTAAACGCGTGTGTGTTTAGGGGTACCTCAACGGAAGTACACCGTCGCATATTCGAGCTATAGTTTAACGTTTGTAGGCGATAGACAATTTGAATAATAATAATAATAACAACAACGTGTTTTTTTATGTTATATCCAAATGTCTCAAAGCACTTCAAAAATTACCCCTGTTCAGACCATGTGACCAGTTTTTTTACAGCAGCTCGAGATCAGTGCAATTGTAGTAAAGTGTCTTGCCCAAGAACACAGGCACCATGTTCTCCGTTAGAACCCACGTACCCCAGCACGTGAGTCGAGAACCGTAACCACTTGACCACAACGCTGTGAAAATAACATGCGCTGCGTTAAAGTTATGGGAGAGCATTACCACAAAATGTTTCAGGGGACCGTTATCCGCCCGTTTCTTCCCCCAGATCGCCACCCATGCGAAAACGCGATATTCACGCATGCATGTGTGACACTGGGCCGGTGTTAAAAATGAAAAGAATTCCATGCCTCTCTCCCCACCCATCAACACTAAAATCAGTTGTCTAACAACCTTGACCGTCACCTAACGTGTTTTCCAGATTTGTTTTCTATTCACAGTATACACTGCCCCTCAAAAAACGCCATTATCCTGAAAAAAATGCCGGTACCCGCACTTCAGTTGTGTTATTTTATACATAAATATTCTGACCACTTTGTAACCTGTGAATGTTTCTTTAAAAAATAACAATTATCGTGCAGCGATCTTTCAACTTGAGCGCCTTCCCTTGATATTGATTTTCGTATTTTGATGTATTGATTGAATTTTCAGTTAAGAAAATACACCAACGTGCATGACAGCATTCTTTTGTCAGATGTATTTTGATTCTGCCGGGACAAGGTCACTCTTTAGGAAATTGTAGGCGATGGAGTGAGGGACATTATCTTTACAATTCTATGCAAAATGCATTTTGTATAATTTGGGCTCAGTGCGTTTTCGCAAACTCTTTAGTGCGCGCGGCCGTTTGGTATTTTTCGCATACCGTACCTGTTACGCCTTGTGTTCTGACGCACACACAAAATTTAATCCTCGAGAAATATAAGTCTGGTATTTGCTGCTGTATTAAACATAGCTCCAACTGTCAATGTATCAGTGTCAACTGGAAAGGGTTCTAGGTTGTATCAATAGTTAATGTGGGAATGTAGTTTGAGTATATATATCTGCTTAGATTAAGTGTGCATTATATTTAAATGTTTTTCTATGATCTGCCGTCTTTGAGTGCGTGAACGTACGCAACACATCTTCGTGGCGATTCAGACTAGAATCGAATCGAAACCTAAGCTCAAAGTTCACTTCCCGTCCTCACAGCGGATATATGCAGTGTCAAGGTGTACCCTTGCCCTATGTGTTGGATAGGCCTACTCAATTGTTCTGCCTTTGCTGATGAGTTTTAAAGATGACCGTCCGTTGTTCAAAGGAGTTATTGAAGTTCAAGGCAGTCTTGTTTTCGCGTTAAGAAAGTTTCACGTGTGTTCGAGCTTCAGGTACGGTCCTAGCTGATGATTGATCTTACGGCTGTTTCCGTTTTTTATTTTGTGTGGCATTCCCTATTTTCCCCCCCCCCCCAAAAAAAATCACGTGTGTTTGAGAAAAGTACAGTTACTCGTATTCGTTGCTGTTGAGAGGATTGATATACATGTATTTATTTATTTAGATTATATGTGTGGATGGGTTTATTAATTGACTTAAAGATTAAATTTGAAGGTTTGCATGGTGGAAAGATACTAAGACAAGATAAGTTTGCGGTAGCACCATGTGAATAAATGTCTTTTGTGAGTATGTGTGATTCTGAAAAGAACCGGAGGGACTCAACGTTTCGAATAGTATGCTCTGCCCGTCGCCATTCTCCTGACAACAGGCAGAGCATACTGTTCGAAACGTTGAGACCCTCCGGTTCTTTTAAGAACCACACATACTCACAAAAGAGATTTATTCACATGGTGCTACCGCAAACTTATCTTGTCTTGAAGATTAAAGATCCAACGAATGAAGGAATAGGTATGGGTTAGCTATTCGCTGGATGTCACGGATTCGGGCTCGCGTGCGAATTCGCGCAGAGTATAATAAACAGCCAAACGTGCACTCTGCAGTGTTTTGTGATTTTCACATAAAAGACGTTCCTTTAATGTTTCGCAGATGATTAGAATACAACAGCTCATTTGTTTTTCTGTAAGTATATCTGTACGGGACAACCACTGTGAAAGACTTTTCCTTCGACTTTTAAGAGTGTATATTGTTCTATGGAATGTCCTGTACACGGAAGGAAACACTGGCGTTAAACTTTATATGCTTCGCCTTTTGGGTGTCCTTTTCTTCGCCACAAATCTCGTAAACGCGAACTCTTCCGTAATCAAAGTCTCGTGTCCTATATTATTATAAGATTGAGATCAACAACGCCTCGGGGACCGCCCTTCCGACAACAAGTGCCGTCCTGCCCGTCCAAATATTTAGTCTAAAGATTGGAGGCAAGATCCTAATGGCATTTAGTGGCCGTAAACTCGATTAAGGACACACAAGAATCCGCGGAGGGGTAGGGGAGATGTGCTGGGGATTTCCAGAGGATGGAGCGCCCGTGAGTTTAGGGGAATGCCTACTGTTGAGTGCTCCTTCTTCTGTCCTTTGTAATAACTTAGATTCACAGGTTTCTGTAGACGACAATTTTTCTGTTTTGTTTGTCTAGTCCAAAATAATGGGAGGGGGGTTGTTAACATAAACCAAAATGGAAAACCAGTAGGTGCGTTATAATTATGTTTATAATTCGAACAAAGAAATTGACTGAAGCTGGGTTTGACCTCCAGCTAATCGTACCGGCGGTCTGCCAACTGTGCTGTCCATCCCTGTGTTGGCGGATCCATGTCGATGTCTATGTTCACGGGGTAAACAAAAATGTGTAATTTGTTATAACGGAACAACAGACGACTCCCGCACTGGTGGTCCCAAGAATATGTAAGGTACTTCCATATAAAAGCATAATTTATCAACATGATGGCAATACCAATACCGAGACGTCGTTATAACCAAGTGACATTGCAAAGATGTGCCACTTTTCTCCCAACTTAGCTCACATTATAATTACATCCGCCCCACGAACTAATGGTCCTATATGTGCTGTTCAATTTGGAACTCGTCCATAACTGTCACAACTTAGGTAATAATTGCCAGACAAATTGAGAAATTCGATGTAGGTGTCGGCGTTATCTCAGTGGGGGTGTGAAGCCACCAACAGAACGTCGGGTTTGTATACAACAAACTGATGCCAGATGTCAAACGAATTAGCAGAGATATTGCCAGGAGGTTGCAGTGAAGTCGGATTGAAGGACTATGCCCATATAAACGTAGCATTATCAAATTGACGTTGGCGTATTTGTTACTTTCGAATTTGCTACAAGGGATGTTTTTATAACTTTGCTCAACGCAAGCTAGTGTCCCGTTGCGTCTATTTTCCATTAACAGGCCGATTTTTTTATAATATGCCTGAATATTTTCAGAGAATAATAAGCATTCTTGTTTTTGTTTCAGTGTGGAATTTACCAAGGGATTTCGAGACGGATCAGAGCTAAAATTTAGCCCAAATCCATGCATAGTAACTGTTTTTCTTGATAGACAAAAAGCAGAGCCCAAAACCCTTACAGCATCGGATTAGCACGCCGTCCCGTATAAAAACTCGCCCGTCGCAGTTCTTATCTCGTAGACAATCGCAAGACGCGACGCGCGTCTTGTGCCCGTCGTTGCAGTCAGTAAGTCGCTAATCCAGGGAGTTGCTGTGTTATTCCTTGATAGGCCTACCCCGCGAGAAAAAAAATGAAACCCTTTATTATTTTATTGATACTTTATTCCTAAAATCGTTTACTGAGACAACATCTGATGGTCACAGAACAAGAAAAAATAATTAAGAGCTGATGAACCCCAATTAAAAATATAATAAAGTCATAAAATGGAACTCATGACCTTGGATGTATTCAGTCCTTTGCATTAATTGGAAAATGAGATTTATCTACTCAGGCTTATGATACCTGAAATCGGGGCAGGGGTGGTCAATAACTTGGTTGACGAAAGCCAATGTGGCTCGTATACACTTTGGAGCTGTAATTTGTAAACTGTATAGTTATAGTTCCATCATATCTACTTTAATTTAAATTACGGGAAATGCTTTAATGAAAGAATTGCAAAATAGCTCACAATGCATCAAAGAGTTTACCCTCCATAGACCTGAACACATTAAACAAAACATCCGATTGTTAATACAAATCAATTATGTTGATAGAGTCATTCGCATCCTCCACTATTGGATTTCGTGCGCGTTCATTCGAGAAGACCACACACGTGGTGGTAAACAACATGGCGCAAGATTGTATCCATGAGAATGAGGTTGAGTAATTCCCATAGAGCTATATTAAATTACTTTAAGGTAATTTCAGACCAATGCTGTTATTACCGCAGATCTCCCCACACTGGGGATCAATTTCAATTGCTTAATAGTTGCTGTGCTAACTCTTTCTATGAATGCGCATTTAATCAAATTTCTACCATGAGGTATAGCGTGCCTTTTGCCGTGTTTACTTTGTACGGTCTCTTTGAAAAAAAGTCCTCCGATTTGCCAAAAATAAATTAAGGGCTTAGCGGCGCCATGAAACAGGGCCAATGTATCTACCACGACTAAAAACGTGCATGGAGTTACACGCGTTCACTTCTCACTCTGTATATTTTGACTCCGTTTGCGTTTTTCGCAATTTGTAAATATACATGTACCATTATTGGTCAACGGAGCACTGAGATTGCGCGTACGATTTGCGCGCCAGCGCGGTGCCGCCTCACCAATAACCGTCTAATTGTGGCCGCCAGATTAGTCTGCACTCGTTCAATTAAAAACCTGGTGAGTATTGAACGGTGTGACTGTACGGGAGAACACTATCTGACGTGATTGGCACAGTTTCCTTGAGATTTCAGCCCAGAGCAAAAGTCTGGACGTAAAAAATCGAAGCGACCGAGAGTGTAATGCAGCAATTACATTTACTCTGTCGACGATGACATACGCGGATTATGTATGGATTTGAGAACATACTTCCTTACTCACGTTGGCTGAATGAAACGGTTCACCTAGATCGTAATGAAGGAAGGGATTCGTTGATAATGAAGACAGATGTGGAATATAGCTTGGAATTGAAAGTGAAGCATAATAGCCGTGACAGAAAAGCGGGCTGAACCTATATTAATTGAATTCACGACAAAAGTAAATAACCTACGGAAGGAATATGTTTTTATTCGAACACTGTAATTTTTGTTAGAGTTTTCTTTCTTTTTTATATTGTAGCTTAATACAAACATTCATTGTGGCATTGTCCAAAAAAAAACCGCAGTGACCTATTTCAGACAATTCGGGAATTATTTTTCCACTGACATGCTTTAATAGTTAAGATGTCAAGAAAACTGAAAATTCTAACAATAGTAATGCAGGGACGGCAACAATTCCCTCTTAAGAAATTAAGCAGAACGACTGCATTTTGGTTGTTATATGATAACGTCATTATATATGCTAGATTCGCATACTGCAATGGGATTGGTCACGTGACAGTGTTTATTCCATCAAAATATTAATTCGTAAGTGACGCAAAATGGCAAGCATTAGAACTTGTCGCATTCAAATAGAGCAACTAAGGCTAAAATGGTGTGTAACGAGGAGAGTGTACGTGTTCATCTTTTCAAGCCGTGGACGAAAAATACCAGAGAACAAAAGAGAACAATATCGTCCACGATTCCCAGCATACGTCCGCGATTGGGGTCGTGTACAAAACCAATGGGAGTCTTCCTAAAAAGTTAGAGTACAAACAAAAGAGGGACAATAGGACGTCCACGATCGACGGTGAACACAATGTTTGTGTGCTTTGATGTGGTGAACGTAAAACGATTTCCACAGGATCGCCAATCGTGTACTCGTGTAAAAAAAATTGGTCAGCTCCACCCAATACCATAATTATTTCGATTACTTAGACGTACGTGGAAGCCACCAGAGGATCATTTTCTCTGCTCCTCCCTATAGCGCCTCGCGATTTTGCTTCAAACGTTGACTTGAAATTCCACCCTTATAATGTAAAAGCACGCGATTTGTGTGTGTGGAAATTAATGTATCGCATTTCGTGATTATTACTTAAGGGCTTGCTCCCTGTCAGTTCACAATTCTGCAGATGGATTAGCCTGCATTTGCTGATGGTCTCGTGCACAGTTTTTTATAGGCGATGTGTTGCTGTAAGCAAGCCTTGGCCATGGCTTAGGCCGCTATCTGGGCTAATAGAAGTTTCGGCTATACGATACTGCAAGCGGCATGCACTCTATTAAATGGGTCATCATTAGAAGGGACAGATCCCGATAAACAAGGGTGATCAAAGGATCCAAAAAAGAGAGATGATCTACCAAAGCCGAACCTGACAACCGAAATTGGGACAAAGCAGAGGGTAACTAGACTCAATGCACTCAATGTAGGGGAGCTCAGGAGGTTTGTTTGTACATGTAATTCCAAACAGTACGTAGGTTTTGTTTCTCCAAATGTGGGTGGGGAGGGGACACAAGTTGGAGGCACACAGGCCTCAAGCAGGAGGGGGCGTATGTTCCCCGTGCGCCTATAGCTGCCCCCTACTTTTCCACCTGACCGAATTAAACCGCCCTCTGATCGCATAAATCCTTATTTCGAAAGTTATTGTCTGTCAGTGACGGATTGAGGGGTTAGGGCTAAACTTGCCCACGGGCCGCACACAAAACGAAAACGGACACAAAATAGCTCGTATAGTAACTGCTGAACCTCCTCCTAACATCATAACCCTCGTTCTCGATCCAAACCTGGATATATCAGGATTTCGCGATACATACCTCATGCGTTGCTTCAGAGGCTGCTCTTTGTCATTTTAATCTACATAGTGAGTCAAAAAAAATGAAACCCAAATGGCAGGACCATTTTGTAATGAAGTTCGGCACGTAGCACTTTGAAAATCTCGGATATGAAAGCCATATTAATAATCTTTCTTTATAGTACAGGAATCATTCAAACCACTTACGTATACTTTTCAAGTTACGGGATTGTAAACACAATAGTCCTGCTGTTTGGGTTTCTTTGTTTTCTTACTCACCCTGTAGTAACCATGAATGTACTACTCATGCTGATCTGTAACTGTGACGGATGACAACAAAAAAGGACTCCTTTGATGACGATTTAACTGTTTCCCATGTATTGTACCAATAGCAAAATGTGTGACGGGTTTTGTACACTCAGAAGTTGAATGCGAATGCGAATGCGAATGCGGTTCAATCTGCAATTAATATAAAACCAAAAAATACAATAAGTCTCTAAAATTATGTCAAAATGTACCTGCATATAAATGAATCAATTACAATATGAACTAAATGAATTAAACCGACTGATTTGATCCCCAAACTCATGAAATTGTGTCTAGCGTGAATTATTTCCTCATTAAAAACTACATGTATGTGCCTTAGTACATCAATGTTTACATTAAAATTAATATTCAAGTCTCCGAAATTAACCTTGGTTGACAGTAATCCATATAAACTGATGAAACTGATGCGAGAATCATGTGTCACGTGCATTATTTAGTAAACGTGTATAAAACGTGCATCGCTAATTCTACCCAAATTTTATCCCCAAAAGTTGACCCAAAATAACTATATCTAATAACCGTAATTATTACCCCCCTTTATACACAATTATCTTTAACCCTTTATCTAAATCTCTAAACAATTATAAGTACTCACAACATTGGGCGTATCGAATAATGATGCAAAATCAAAGGAACCTTTTGACGGATTTCTACAAACTTGACAAAAATATGTGACAATACTGGCGCGCTGAGAGCGCCCTCTGTTGACCAAGAAAATTCTACGCCTATGACGTCACGAACGAACTGGAAAACTTTCCTACCCGCAACAGTAACTATACGCCTTACAAAACCGTTGCCCTCCAACTCTGTCTTATTAACGCGTAAGTTAATAAGATCTATAGGCTTACTTTTAACTTGATCTATTTGGGGACTCACATGCCGTAGACCAGCTTAATTAACACAACTAGGTCAAATATTCTCAGCCGGAGAGGTCCAGTTGAAGAGGAAAAAGGTTAAGTCGAAGCATTAATTCAGTTTTACTTTTCAGTGAGGTGAACCCGTTCACAGTTGGCATGCCGGACATTAATTTCCTGCTGACGATAAGACGACTATTCAGTGTATTGTTGTTTATTTATTTGTGGAGAGCGAGTGAATGCGAAAGATAGGTATCTTTTCGGAACTCAAGAAAGGTACGGAATATAATGTTCAAGAGTGTTGAAACGTGACCGGATCCCGAAAAAGGTGTTTAAGACCCTTTTTGTTACGCATTCGGAGGCGCTTACTTAGCTCTTCCTTTTGATGTATCACTCAGTTTTACATTTTTTTTTTCTTCAAATAAACCATTAAGGGAAACTGAGATGGTGCATTTTAATATATATATATATATATATTTTTTATTATTTTTTATAGTTGAACAAAGACATTGCCACTGAAGCGGGGTTTGAAACCGCGACCACCGGATTGACGTGTTCCCGAACGGCAATGCGGAGGTCGCAGGTTCAAACCCCGCTCCACTTAGTTTCTTTGTTCAACTTTTAAACAGTTTTACAACCTGATAAACACAGCCATAATGGCGTTAGTTCCCGTTGATTTCCGCTGTGCAAGATTGTGCAAGGACTTGCATATTAAAGTAGCTCTGCTGACTTCAAACTCATTTTGTTACAATGGTTAAGTTGGGTCTGTCGACTTCTAAAATAATTCATTTCGCTTTTACCCATTTTTCTACTGTCAGATCGAACTGTCGTGTGATCGGAGGATTTTCTTCATTGCGTAACCTACGAGAGACGCCAACTCAAAATGACAGAAGTGAGCTATGAGAGGATCCAAGGTATGACGACAGAGGGCGCCATAACAAGGACCGAAGAGAGCGAAGGTGGCGAGCCGCCGGCCACCGGCACCGGACATAACGCCAGCACAAGGATTGTTGTCCTGTTCTTGTTGTTCTTCCTAGGCGTTGTAGGAAACTCACTCGCCCTGCTCTGGATATGGAACAACCGCAAGCGGCGATCCCGCGTGAATAACATTGTGCTGGGACTAGCCACGGCGGATTTCTGTGTCTGCATTTTCACTATCCTTGTCTCGGTCATCTACGAACTGCAGAATTATCACTGGTACGCCGGTGATATTGGTTGCAAGACATTTATGGCCCTACAGATAGCCTCACTAATGGCCTCCAGCTTCATGCTGGTCATCATGGCTATGGACCGTCACCAGGCCATTCGAGCCCCCCTCAAGGAAGGCTTCTCGGTCAAGAAGATGGTCATGTTGGCCTGGGGACTATCTATAGCCCTTTCCATCCCCCAGATGTTCGTGTGGCACGTAAAGGAAAAACTCGACTTCGAGACTTGCGGGACATCCCTGAACGAGACCCCCCACTGGCGGTTGGTTTACATCATCTTCGGCGCCCTGTTCACGTTCTTCATTCCCTTCGTCGTCATCACTGTGGCCTACATCCGCCTGTCCAAGAAGATCTGGGATAAAGCCCGTGAGACGTCGGGCAAAGCCCGCAGCGCCTCCAAGAAGCGCAAGATCTGTATGCAGAGTACGGGCTCCTCCTCGCTGAACCGTGCCAAGATCAAGACGCTCAAGATGAGCGCGGTCATCATCGTCATGTTCGTCCTGTGCGGATTGCCTTACTTCGCAGTGGAGATGATTCAGAGCTACCTGCTGTACGAGGAACGCGGCAGCCTGAACCCAGACATGTACGGCATCTTTGGCATCTTCGCTGTCTCCAACTCAGCCGTCAACCCGTACGTGTTTCTGTGGTTCAACAAGCGTACCAAGTGCATGAAGCTCATCCGGCTGGGCCCGCCGGATGAGCCGTCAACCAAGAAGCGACGCTTGGGTTCCCGAGGGGCGTCCACCTCTAGCTACTCCCCAGAGGATACTACCAAGACCATGCTGGAATCCAAAGCAGCCACAAGGGGGGACCTCAACAACCATCACGACCACCGTTCCCATGGTCACCCTAATAACAACGACATCCGTATGGACCCGATTCGCGAGGATACTACGGACGTAACGGCGACACGTGTTTTAAATACTAACGTGTAAACACACCTGTCCCTACTAAAAAGCGTTTTGCTTTTGAGAGTTATGACAAAATCATTCGTGTCTGAAAATATATCGTCAAGTGTTCCTTATACAAGTTTTAAGAATATTATTATAAATGATCTGGTGAACTAAATTTGTGAAAAAGAAATACCGTAAATTGGCTGCACGGCACTGTTTTTTATTGCATGCTATACTTTTTTTGACAAAATAAAGTTTTTATTGGAAAATATACCAATAGTTGCTTACGTAGATATTTGACATTGAAGCAAACGAATAGATTACATTATCCACTGAATAAATACATTTGTAATTTCTGAATTAAAACTAAAAATGTTACTTGCTTAGGCCTATAACACGCTAAGTCCGTGCAATGCTAATATGTTCCTGTATTAGACCCATTTTCCGATGATGGATTTTTTTTGAAATGTTTCAATTTTGAAGTTGTACGTCTTATGTGACATGCATGCTAACAGAAAATATAGATGTAAATTTAAAAGGATCGTTAAGGGGAACTAATTGTACATCTCCTAATTTGCTGTGGCATATCTAAGATGAGTTTGTGGGAAAAGGGACATATAAATTATATCAGGGCAAAGAACTTCTGAGCTTGTTCTGTGCGATCACGTGCCCCAGATGTATTTTCAATTTACCATCGAAAATGGCCAAAATTAGAACGAGTTGTGGTTTACTCGACGTTTTCAAAGCACGTGTACTTGTGTTGTGTTTTCTGTGTTAATGGTGTACTATACATATACGGTCATATAGGGTATATGAACAAAGGGTAACAATAGGGACAATGGTACCCCGTAACTCGGTCTTAAGAAATCTCAGTACAATTGTGTAAACGCTATGGTGTTTGAAATTTCAATAGAAACAATTAAAGGAGAACAATATATTTTTATAGTAAAGCAGTTGCGTAAATCTGTGCCGGCTAGTAGGGGGGGGGGGGATGACCAAAATCCAAAAATTGCCCGGCCGTGGAAATTCGAAAGGGGGGGGGGGGGGTCGGACACCACATTGCACTAGGGGCACTCTTCAGGATATAGATGTATATCAATAATACTCGCGCTAACATCAAAACGGCGCATTTTAAAAGCTTTTGTACTTTGTTTCTCCACTTTTCAGTGCTATTGAATACATTTTTGTTGTTGGGATGTTTGAAAAATACCTCGAAATCCGCAATTGTTTTTTCTCATCACGAAAAAGTAGAGGGGGAGGTCGATTCAACAAATCATGTGACAAAGTTCTTGCATGAGTTTGTGAGGTTCTGAAAATAAACGAGGAAAAATCAACGTTTCGGAAAGAATGCTCTGCCCGTCGTCAGGATACCACTATTGTTAGAGGACGAGAGTTGTACATCAAGAGTGCGTGCACACGCACGGACGCATTTAAACCACTGAGTAATTCGGTTTATGAAATGTCCTCTCTGTTGGAAACCGTGTACGAATCAATGGAAAGATAAGTAATTGTAGGTCTAATAAATGAAGCCCATCTCTCTGACCGGGAAACATTGTAAATCTTCCACAATGACAAGTGAAAAATGCACATTGGCTGTTATTTCGGTTGTGTACTATATGAACCTAGCAACAAGTTGTGTAAAAAAAATTAACAAGTTGTGTAATATTTTACACAAGTTGTGTAATATTTTACACAAGTTGTGTAAACAACAGTTTACACAACGGGTTGCTAGGTTCATTATAGCACACAACCGTCTGATTTTTACACAACCGAAAAACTACGTGAGTAAAAGAAAAGTATAAGACCCCACTGAAAACAAAACGTCGTTGGTGTGATAATGTCACGCACTCATATATTACCCGGTTCGTTTTTGAAACAATAATCTATTTCTACCAAAAACAGAGTCAGTTAAGGCTATTATGGGCCGCTTTCTCGAGGATAAATGTTGACATCAGACTTTTTGCTGTTCTGTATGAAAGACACTTTTAGGGCCACCATTATATCGGGTACATGAATGAGTTTTCATTCAGTACAGGAAAAAATGTCCACGCATTTCCTTATAAATTAAAGAAAAATGTGATGTTAGTTTACTGCTTTCAGCTGTCAGTATTATTTCCTTCCCGTGATGCAATCAAGTCAAGTTTGCCCGTGAAATCTTCGAGTTATCTTAATATGTTGAGATTCACCTTGTTGAAAGTTACCTTATATTTCACTGTTATTTAAGAAATTATATACGAAATAATTATGTATACTTTTGTAATTAGTCTTTCATTGTAAATAGAGTACAAAATGGTAAAGTAAAAGACTAATAACCTGTATATATACGTCATACCAGGATATCCACACTTCGGCGTATTTTTAAAATTATGTTTACACGAAAAACAAATAGTATTTTGTTTTATTATGGTGTAGAAATACGACACACTAAATGTGGATCGTGCACAATGTATGATTTTAAAGTCATCATCAGCTGGTTAAGTGTGAGACTATAGCTAGCTATAGAGTTATTTTCAAATAAAGCAGGATTTCACATGCAACACTGTTGCTTGGTTTCAGAGTTTGGATTTTTGTTCAAAAGTGGACAAAAGTCTTTTTGAATTGCAGACGTACTATATCGGACCCTTGCAGAGTTGAAGTGCCACTGACGTGCGATATTATTCAATGATTCTTCAATGTTATTGGGTGAGTATTGGACGGGAACCATGGGCATTGGGCAGCATCTTAATCTTGGACAGTTTTGGAATTTGAAGCACACTTTTTTTGGCTGGAGAGAATATACTGGAAGACTTTAGGGCGGATCCAGGAATTGTTGCAGGTTTTTTTGTCATCAGCAAATCAATGCTAAAATGTAGACAGGTTTTTTTCTCTCCGGAGTCCGGACACTTGGCCTCCGTAAAATCAATTCATTTATTTATTGATTACTTTGGGGGGGGGGGGGGGGGGGGGGGCTCGTACCATACTTTCAATGTGGCGCTGTTCAAATCATACCATCATTAACACTGGTATACAAATACCCCCGTATTTAAACCCAGCTGGCTCTGTCCGAATTGTGTGCACAGGCGGATATTGTTACCGGTATTTTGGTTGGGTGTCGACAGGGGGGGGGGGGGGTACATTGTTTGTAATGTGTTTCTATGAAAAAAAATGAGTCATGCAGAACTGAAGGGCGGGGGTTCTACTGGATCCGCGCCTGAGACTCCATGCATGCCTCTCGCCCTCATTGGTTAGATTTTGTTTACTGTCGGTTACCCAGATACGTGCAGGTGCAGTATGAAATTTGGACTGGAAGGGGTTTCGCAGTCCAATTACATCCTGGGGTGGATGAGCATAATTAAGGCTAAATGATTGAAGCAACGAATCGAGATTTGCAGCTAATTACTGAGGAGTTCAGAAAACTTTTGATTATATGTGCAGTGGGGTATAACAAATAAGATAGTTGCTACCCGAACTGAGGCATGCTCAATACAACCGGTAAGTCCGTATTGGAGTTCACTGTATTGCGACTTTGGCCGTATCCCTGGCTGCATATGGCATACGGGTTTAATTTATGGCTTCAGACAGAGCAGCGCCCTTGAACAAATATATTGACAAATTGGCATGTGCCAGACGATCCAGTCAATTTTCTTTGTTCAACTTTTGAGAGTTCAAAAGTTGATTTCACTTTACACTTAATCGGGGGGGGGGGGGGGGGGCTGGTGGGGCCGGGCTCCCCCTTGGCGAGCACTTGCCCCCCCCCCCGGCAAAATCCATAAATATGTATTTGGTATTTATTATGGTGTTGGTAGTTGATACTATGCCCCCCCCCCCCCCCCAACCTCAGGGCCGGCTGGCGCCGGACGGGCCTCCACCGCGCGCCACGGGTGCGTTCGTTTAGCTCAACCGTGTCGATTGGGCCGTGTCGACAGTACTAGCCAATTTTAGAAGTTAACGTCACATGCGCATTGTCTCAACCCCCCCCCCCCCCCCCCCCAAAAAAAAGGTCGTGAGAAGGGGGTATTTGTACACTACATATACTAGGTAATAATAGTGTGCAAGATTGTGTGACTTTATCAGCGCTCCCCATTGTAAATGTGGTACAAGCCCCCCCCCCCCCCCCCGGGCCCACCACCACATTGATTTTCGGAGGCCTAGGCTCTTAGAAAAAAAAAGGTCTACATTTCAGCTCGCCTCCCTGCAGAAAATTCTGGATCCACCCCTGCTAGCCCCCCCCCCCCAAAAAAAAAAACCTAACAACAACAACAAAAATATAGGTTCTAGAACCGCGCCTGGCCCGATTGTCGTGCACGCGTGGCTGGCCCAGGGCTGACCTGTCTGCCTTCACCCCGTGTCGACCCGGGTGAAATAATCGAACGCACCCTATAATTCGCGATGGAGGGCGCTCTCTGATTACATCAATCGAATGTATGGTATCCGACTTTGACGTGCGAAAAAGACTCTGTTCAGCTGCCTTTTGGAAATGGTACCATTCTAAATGTTATCATTATTTTTGCTGAGGGGGAGGGGCCTGCAGTCGAGTCCTGCACGTGCATGACGTGCAAGTAAGTGATGCGGCGAATATCTAAGCAGGTAAAGTTAGTGTTATTAAAATACATTTTCTCTCTTTGTTGTAATGTAACTTGTAAGTGTTTTTCACTTTGTTATGCTTCTCATTTTCTGTAGCCACGGTGCCCAGTTTATTTTTCAGTGAGTTTGTCCAAAAAGATGGGGATTCAGTACTTGTCACTACTTCTATCATGTCTATGAGTATGATCACTATCAGAACTTATTTGAAAATCACAGGCGTGTGGAAAAAGTTCAAAAAGGCACACGGGGATTTTTCTAGGTGTGTGTTTTTTTCTACATGTGTGGTTTTCTAGGTGTGTGATCTGTGGTCCAGGGAACGGCACAATTGCAGAATACCCCGCCACTCGATCTATCCACCTCGTAGCCGGCTACGAGGTCACGGTTGGTTGACCTCAATAAACATTCTTAGCGCTACTTGTATGTACTATGCGTCATGCTCCATTGCACTCCCACTTCGTAACCGCGTAGCCGCCAACAGGGTAGTTGGTTTGGACTTGGAATTTTTTCAGCAACTCCCATTCCTTTTGTGTTGCTTCGTTCTCAAGCATATTCAAGGGGACTCCCACTCCGTATCCGCGTAGCCGCCAACAGGGTGGTTGGTTTGGACTTAGAATTTTTTCAGCAACTCCCATTCCTTTTGTGTTGCTTCGTTCTCAAATAATGGACCCCCACTCAGTATCCGCGTAGCTTGCACATGTTGCATGGACTTGAATTGTTTCTTTTCCAGTGATTCCAACCTCGTAGCCAGAGAATTTAGAGGTGTATTTCCGAGTGGCGGGGTATTCTGCAATTACTCCCAGGGAAATTCAGGCTTGCAATTATTCACACTTCTCTGGAAGCTTGTAGGTGTGCGATGGTCATGATGGTGTGGGGTACATGTACTCCATAGTTCTAGGAGTAGGTGTGGGGGTGTGATCGCACGCCTCAAATCAGAAGGACTGGCATAACTGGGGATTGTGTAGACCCACTAACTGAGGCACCAGAGGCAGAGTTTCTTTTTTGACATTTGGGATGCAGCCTGTCGTACAAGTGCCCCACAACTTAGCTTGAGTATCGTCCGGTGCCCCAAATTGTCCAATATTCGCGCAACCAACTTTCTTGGCTCGTATCTTTTTTCACACAACACGGACCGACGTCAAATCACCGTCGATGATCTATCGTCACATTGCCTTTCTTCTCAATGCAGTTATGCGGAAATCAAAAGCTTTTCCGAGAAGGAATTTGAAAGAAATCAAATTCGGTAACATGATATAATGGAAATGCGCTCGGGACCATTAAATGAACGCTGGGCACGACCACATCGTGTTGTTCATCAACAGTGGAGTTGAACAATACGGCACGGTCGTGTCCCCTGCCCTTCGCGTACATGTTTGTATGAACCGTCTAGCCCATAGAGAATGCGTTGCTACTACTACTACTAGTACTAGAGAGTCTGAAGTGTGCTGTCTGATGTCTGTGCTAATCTAGTTGAATTTCACGGATTTTCAACCCCAAAAATAACCGTATCACTGCAGCCCCATAACTTCATCTTTGACATGTGGAGAAGCCAGTAGGTGCTTTCAAAGGTATTTTTGTCAAGTATTTTGTGTGATTTTTGGCAACTTTTGATTGGAATGGTCTGGAAAAATGACACTGTCCGAAATAAGGATTTATGCGTTGTGGGGCGCTTGTACGACAGACCACATCCCAAATGTCAAAAAAAGGAGTTCTAGCGCCCCAGTTATGCGCCTATCAATTGTTGCCCCCCCCCCCTCCCCCCCCCCCCCCCCCCCCCCCCGGGCTGCCCCACCCAAGACGTGGGGATTGTCCCTTTTAAAGTGACAAAATCCCACCCCTCGGGCAAAATTTAAGTGACAATTGCCGACCATGCCCCGACATACCGTACATACGTTTGGCACACTAGTAAATGCATTTGGGTGATTCCACGGTTACTCGCATTACCCTTTTTTGCGCCCTTTCGTGTTCCGATTGCTTTGGTTTTAGCAGTAGTCGGACTATCTATTTCTTATGCTGCATAAATATACCCTATATTCAAGGCTTCACCCTGATGGTAAAAAAAAATATGTTCGTACCATGACAAGATCGTGGCACTCTTCGAAAAAAAAACGGTTACTCGCACTACACAAAAAGGACTGTCAAAAATTGGCTCTGTTTTAATTCCCCTGTCTGCTTAAACTGAAAGTGCAATGACCAAATTAGTATATTTACAGGACACCTACCAATAGTACTTAACTGAAATGGTTAATAAAAAATGAAGACCCAAATGAGATATAAATTATACAGCGAGAAAGGTTGGTTACTCGCATTATGGTTACTCGCATTACAGTTTGTCCGACACTTTGGCTGGGGTCAAATACAAATTTAACCCTACAATTTTGATCAGATTTTAACTGCATGGAGTTGCACAACCCTAAACGTATGGACTGAAACCAAAATAAAGCCAACAAAAAAGTAAAGGATAAAAGATAGCCAAAGAAGGATTTTGGTTACTCGCATTACAGTTACTTGCATTACAATTTGGTTCATTTGGTTACAAAAAAATCAAATCTTAATCAGGACAGGTCTAATTCAACCTAAATCATTTTATCAAACAAAACAAATGGCTAGGCTATACAATTAAATCAATTAATCATTTTTTTAAGTATCAGTATAATTAAAAGATTACCACTCAATCAGAATTTGTCTTTTAGAAAAGTTTGATGGTGCCCAGCACAGGCCTATTGAACATGCTGAACGATAGGCCTACATGTACATGACAATATAATAACTCTAAAAATGTCATTTATGCATATTTACTGATAACATTCCCTCATCAACTCTCAAATTTGCTCTAACTGTTTGTACATCAGCATTAGATTGATTGTACACAATGTGATTTTATGCAAATTCTGAGCAACGTTTGATGTAGGCCCCATGAATTCTAACACTGTTCAGACATGTGTACCACAAATCCTAGTCTGCATCAGTTTACATTTTCAAGGGGCTCACATTATTTCTTATCAAAAAACAGTAAATCAGTGATCAAAAGTCATAAATTTTATTCATTATCATCATGGAAAGTTATATGGTTACTCGCATTACAGTGGTTACTCGCATTACAGTGGTTACTCGCATTACAGTGGTTACTCGCATTACAGTGGTTACTCGCATTACCGGTTACTCGCATTTCAATTTTTGACACCTCCTGATGACATCATGCTTGGTATCATTTTCATTTCTTTTATCGATTCAATAGTTGTTACTAACATGACTAAGGGAAGAAGCAAAATATGAAATGGCAAAGACAGAATCAATTTCATTCAGCAGCAATATCAAAAACTTGATCTTTTGGTTACTCGCATTACATACCCAAACCAATGCAACAAAATTGCATCCACACTGCTATACAAGGAGCCATGATCCAAAATTTGTTTATGTTTTGAGAAGATCTGAAGTCAAAGTATCAAAGTAAAATATAGTTTTAATAAGGCTAGTTCTATGTGAAAATAACCAACCATTTGAAATTTGAATATTGAAAGGCTGATTTTTTCCAGCCAAAGAACACCTTTAGTAATCTGAATTTTGTTCACAGAAAATGATGAAGGATTGGCCAAAAAAGTTTATATCCTGATCCTTACATGTGCTAGCAATAACTTAAAAGTAAAAAACAAGCTCAGGAATTAATTTCATTTTTTGGGGTCATGTCTCTGTTTGCTTGGAATCGCCCATTTCCATGTAGTATGCCAATGGTAACAATATCATTTGAGTGACCGAAATCCCCACCCTGGGGCATGAAGATCGTGACCAAATCCCGACATCGGACCTGGCGCGGCGCGGAAGGGGGGGGGGACATTTGAAAGGCGCATTCAATACGATTTTGCACACCCCCTAGGGAGTAATTAGGGTTAAGGAAATAAGGACTGTTATTCTACTTGATATTTAACTAGTGGTAGATACCCAATTAATAACTAAGAAAAACTGAATTCTCTAGATGTCTAGTTTAGGCCCCCCCCCCCCCCAAAAAAGAAGGAAGAGTCTTGTTTCTGGTATTAAGCTTGCCCCAAAAGTGATGCGGCGTTTTTTGGTTTTTTTTCCCTACTTTTTTTTCTTCATATGTCAGCTGATGTTGCAGATGGCACTTCAATCCCCTTAAAACTCTCCAAAAAAATATCCTTCAGGGTGGAGCAGCTTGAGGTGACCTCAGCCATAAGGCTTGAGAATTCTGCACCCACTTTCAATCTCGACCGACACAAACATTCTTTGGGAAATTTGGATAGTCAAGTCGTTAACCAAACTCGCTCGCTCAAACTGACCAGCATGTAGTGTAACGCCCGCCATAGAGGAATGAGAGCAAGCAGCCATGGACTGAATACAGCCTGATACTTTTAAACTGCATGCTCCACAATTTTTATGCGCATATCCTCAAGATTTAAAGGGCATTGCCTAGCTGGCAGTTGGGTATGTAAGAATACACCAAGTCTGAGAACCACACACTCGTCTATGCAGTACATAGTACCACACTAAAATGTAACACCGTAAGTAAATTGAGTAAGAACGTATTTAGTGAAGTACGTGGAACATAATGAGACACGATTATGTTTCATCTTGGTCTATTGAGGGCACTTTTACTTGCTTTAATTGGCCTGTCGCTCTACTAACCATTCCCAATTGGCCTAGCAAAATCGGCCCGAGGCATTACCAGCAAATTAAGAGTGTAACAGGATATTATGGAGTGTGCAAGTCTTGCCACTTCAGGTTTTCTTTTTATGTGAACGTCCTGGTACATAACACTGACTACAGTCTAGTCACAGACTCCCATGTTTGTTTTTATCCAGTGCTGATATGCCTGATCGATTGGCCAGAAGATGAGGTCGACATTTTTCATGTTATCATTGTCTAAATTAAATTGCAATATTTTAGATATCTTGTAAATTGAGAGACTTTTGTTTCTTTCACACAATGTGTCTATCACTCAATCTACCTGCTGCTATTTCACAGAATGTGTTTATTATTGTTTTGGCCAGAGCAAAATAGAAGCAAAAGTAGGGATGTGGGTCATGTGGCACAAGTGCTCTCCTAGATTAATGCGGCGAACAAAACTAGGAGATATTTTGGAGGTGGCACCATGTCCGTGCGCATGCTGCATGCATTATTAAAGACGAGGTGTGCGCGCATTTTTGTAACCCTATTGGTCGAAGGGGCCCAGAATGTGTGTAGTACCTGAGCCCAACTCTCACGAGCCTGGTGCCACCTCAGAAAATGGCTGCGGCCATACAATGGGTTACACCTCTATGTTCCGACACCCCTATGTTCCGACCCTAACCCTAACCGGGAGTAACACAATCTAGGTTGTCGGAACATAGGGGTGTCGGAACATACCGGTAGAGCAGTCACCATATAATGTTGCCTATACAATGTGCCCTGATAGTAGGCAGATAGGGAAAATATTTGGGGGAATTGTGCCTTTGATGATACAAGCACGGCATTTGGCGCACAGTCAGAGTGTGTCACGAGAAAAATATTTGGTTAAACTTATAGGGCATCGCAGATTTGTTCTTTGAAAAAGTATAGGTAGCATAACAAGCAATTTAAAAAAATTTCAAAATGGCTGCCATTGCGTGTTATTCTACCTATATTTTTTCAAAGGACAAATCTGCGATGGCCCCCTATAGCCAAATATCTTTCTCACGACATGCACTAGTGACTGTGTGTCAAATTCCATACTTTTATCATCAAAGACACAATCCCCTCAGATCATCTGCCATACTATGAAGTCCCATTTTTCCTGTGAAATCTAACCTTTTTTTATGCCATCTTGCACGCTCCATTTGAAAGTGCGAGTTTCATCCTGATTGCAGATGACTTCTTCCCACTTTCAAAAATGCATCATGGTAGCAATTGCATTATAATAAGACATTTTTCGTCTTTGTTCCTAAATACACAATGTAGTTGATCAGCTCTCGGCATAATTCAGAATGAGGTTGCGCTGGGGCATCTGCACCGCTGGGCATATCAGCAATGACTTTGTGGTGGCACTCAGCACTCTCCCCTCTGAGGACCACACGGTGGCTGCCGTGGCTGCCAGGTCCGAAGAGAAAGCCAAGCACTTTGCCGACAAGCACAAGATTCCGGTGGCCTACGGGGGGTATGAGGCCCTTGCTGCAGATGGTAGTGTTGGTGAGTACATCTGTTCGTCTGTTGCTTTGTTAAAAAAAAAAAAGTATGACTGCACTCCCATGCACTGAAATTTATAAATTCAAGGAAATGCCAAAAAATTCAATATTTACAAATAAATTCCCCCCTCCTCCAGAGGATAATATCCGTGAGAAAAGCTTTCTTTTTGTAACTTTGTTTTCAAGAAAAAAATATACAGAACTCTGACACTGAAAGTTGTACTTGCAAGGAAATGCCCCAAAAAACCTGTAAGTGCAAGAAACTGCCCCCCCCCTCTCTCCCAAGATGATAATGTCAGTGAGAAAAGCTTTCTGTGTGTAACTTTATTTCCTTGAGAAAAAAAAAATAGACATCATTCTCATGTAATAATTTTCTAAAGAAAATGCTAGTGCAAGGAAATGCCTCTTTTGTAGGTTACTCCCAAACTATTGACTGTACCCATTTGTTTTACCCACCTTGGTTCGGGAGAGGCAAGTAGGGGTGGAGTGGCTTGCCCAAGGACACAACCTGTGGCTAGCAACTGGATTTGAACCCCTGACCCTCTGATAAAGAATCAACTGTAGTACTTAAATGCAAGGTCATTAATTAACGGTTGTTTTTCCGTACATAAACATGATGCTTATGATCACATTATACCGGTATTTGTTTCAAAGTGTCTTGAATGTTTTCTTAAGGGCTTGGAAATTCTTATTACACCAAACAGGAGCAGATTGCTCATAAATTCTTATTCTAAGTTGGGAATTGATTCTGACCTGGAGTCACTCAGGTCTATCGACCAATCTGGGTGTGTTATCACATCTATCGAGGAGGCCCCCTTCAATGGCAAAAGCATTGTGCTAGCTATTGTTCAGATAATTCGTCATGGAGTGTAGCTTTTCCCCAACAGCTCACACAATGTCATTGAAGTGACAGTGATCACGCGCCCGGATTCTTATATATGCCATATACTCCCCACTTATTGCTAGGACTTTGCCCACAGCTAACTGTTGAGTGGGCCTCCATTTCCTTGTTGTAGATATTGTCTACATTGGTGCATTGAACCATGTCCATCTACCCCTATGCAAGCTGTTCCTGGGCAAGGGCAAGAACGTTCTCTGTGAGAAGCCCCTTGGTCTGAACAGGAGAGAGGTCCAAGAAATGATTGACCTGGCCAAGGAGAAGAACGTCTTCTTCATGGAGGTACCGTAATTCAGGATAAAGACTGGTTCACGTACCGTTGTACACATGGGTCATCATTCTATAAATTTAGGATCCACAGTGTGATAGTTTTCCTGTCCCTGTTATCTCTGAACTTTGCAATTTGCCATTTGAGTACCATAATGAGAATAACTTCAAACTAAGTTTTACTTGTTGGGTGGGTCCGATCGTTTGCTTCACATAATCACTCTAGGAGGAAGAATACAATACCTTAACCCTAACCTCGTAGTCCAAGAGGTCAAGAGTCAGGGTCATTGATAACCAGAGATGGCCAAAAAGTTCTACAGAATTCGATCTTTCGAGCAAGTTCAATGAATCCGCGTGTACAAGATTCAGAAGTGAAAGCCAACCCAATTTGGTCACCGAATAAACTTTCGACATCTTGTGTTTGTTTGTTGTAGGTTGAAAGTTTAATTACCAAGTTAAGTGTGTCTTAAAGTTGAGGAATTTTGGTGTCTGTAATGTTTTATCCGTGGTCTAAAAAAAGGCAACAAACACTTACATTAGCGAGATCAAATATTCGAATATGCTGTTCATAGTACTCACACATCCCCTCTAAATGCTCATCTATTGATATGAAATCATTTAAAAAGGTAATAAAACGTAAACATGGCCCGTATTTTTCTCAGTGTTGTGCATCGTTGAGTACGACATACAACAGCCACCGGGTCAGTAATACGTATGTTCTGCGTACACAGTCCATTTCCGACCCGACGGCTGTTGCATGTCCTCAGTAATCACGGCTTATGTGACGTCACTTATCTGCTTCTGGTACCCAGGTCCACCGCCAGGTAACCATAAGACTAGCCAATTCGAATTCCCCAAGGTGTAACCTTTCCAAAAATACCCACTAAACACTTGGTCATTTCCAAAAAATAAATGACCCCTGGCTCTTGGACTATCCCCAACTCCATCAAAATCCATCCCCCCATTTTGGTGGATTTTGTGGGACTTGGTCCTGCAGGCCTGGTGTGACAAAATATTGATGGAGTATGATGTACTTGGGCCTGGAGGCCTAAAGCAAAGCATGCATTGGAAGCAGTGTCAATGTGTGATTGATGGAGTTTGGCGGACTTGGTCCAGTACTTAGTAAAAAGACAGTAGGGAGTTAGGGTTAACTTAAGGAGTGCATCCAGGCTTAGAAAATCAAAGATGTCAGATGTAACAGGGACAGGAAAAAAGTGGACCCCAAATTTATAGACTGAGCCACATTGCAAATCAGAAAATGTGTAATTGTGAAAGTTTGTATTCTTCAAGGACATGTGAATGGCCTACCTTGTTACATTATATTGCAGCCTATGAACAAGTCCTTTCTTCCACATTTGTATGCCAAGTCATTTGATAAACTACTGATTTGTATGTGTATGGAGGAACAAGGACCAATCTTTGGATTAAGTAACAATGCACAGGTTTGTAAAATATGTTGGCTTACATGTACATTGTATATTTTTTTCCAGTGGAACAACCCGTCACCCCATACCATATTAGTATTATTTTGGGACATGTCAGTCGCACAACATTATTGAACAATCACACATTTTGAATAAGACCATCAAAAAAATACTTCTGTTTCCAGTTACCCGGCCAACCCTATTTTTACGGCCTGTCCCTAAAATTTGTATCGACAAGTTAAAAACAAATATAAAAAAAAAAAAAAAATTACGCAGCTGCCCATATTTGTACATTTTCTTAATTACAATCGCTATATTCAGCAGGAAACCTGTGCTTGAATACTACATTCAATCAGCACACAAAAAAATTGCAGAATTAAAACAATTCCCAGCCTATACCAACCCTATTGGTGAAAGGCACGTAATCGGAAGCAGAAGTACATTTTCTTTTGTCTAATCAGGCTAATCACGCCAAAGCTGCCTTCAATACAAGTAGTTTGCATTGAAGGCGCTGATTCTGATTATACAAGTTGGTTAATTCTCTAGGGTTGGTGGAGCCGTTTCTTCCCAGCAACTGTCAAACTGCGTGAGATCCTAGCTGCTGGTCTTATTGGCGACGTAAAGGTTTTCAATGCATCGTTTGGCTTGCCAATAAGTTCTGTTGAAAGAATAGCAAATAAAGGTACGGCAGAGTTAAGTTGTTGAAGTTTGAATTTCTTCATTTTTTTTAGGCCAGTCTTGTCTCAAGACCATCTGTAGACCTATTTGCAGTGT
The DNA here is from genome assembly GCF_015706575.1 of Patiria miniata. Taxonomy (NCBI): domain Eukaryota; kingdom Metazoa; phylum Echinodermata; class Asteroidea; order Valvatida; family Asterinidae; genus Patiria; species Patiria miniata. The sequence continues at coordinate 19,139,507 of NW_024037072.1, read as the reverse complement.
TTCGGTCTTGACTTGGTTTCAATTTACCAATGACCAGCCCAAGAATGTTTTCAGTCTTCCATTGCTGGCACTAGTTGATGTCCTCATATAAGCGCATGAAATGCGAGCAGTCAATGGTTTGTGTACATTTACGCATTGGTCTTAATTGTTTTGTGCCTAAAAGTCTTTTGGAGGGTGAGGTTGAGCAGGGGTTAGACCTTCTTTTGAGAGTACTTAATTATGAAACTTGAATATTTTGGTAATGTCTGATGGCAGATGTTGGAGGCGGAGGTCTGTTGGACTTGGGCATCTATCCTGTGCAGGAAGCCCTCATGGTATTTGGAGAGGCTCCGTTATCATGCAAGACTACCGGCACCTTAACAGATTCAGGTGAGATTTCTTTCTTGTTGGGAGTATGAGGTCGGAAGTTAAGATAACTAGTGACCAGTTGGAGATCCAAACCAAGTGTTGTATTAGCGTCCGTCACAAGTCCTTGCACAAGTCTGATTATAACAGGGGATAAACAATAACAAAGTAAACGCCTTTGTCACAATTAATTTGAATATCTTTTGACGTGAGTTTGGAGAACTTGTCTTGGACTTGTGCGATTCTTGAGGACTTGTGATGACACTCAATTCACAATCCAACCATAAGTAAGGACACATGTACAAGAGGATGCACACTAATACGGAATGTCTTTTTTATTCCATAGTTCATTTGAGTAGCTTGTGACTGGACTTACTCTTTATAATGTGTATTTTTATAAAACGCACCTATCCACCAATATCATGAATATTGATGCTCAAGGCGCTACATCATTATTACGTCATTATCAACCAGCTCATTGGGCCAATGTATGAAACATTCCAAATACCATCTCAGTTCCCAAGGGAGTATACATGTCGATGCTGCCAAATTCAGCGCAAAGCAGTTAAAATCAATCGCAATAACCATCTCTGCCCTCACAGGTACCCAATCTTCTCCTGGGTGGGGAGATGCAACGAGTGACAAAGTGGCTCGCCCAAAGGCACACGCACCGTTATCCCAGGCTTTACTTGAACCTGCAAAATTACCCGCAGACCGAGAATTCAATGCTCCAGAGTCCAGATAGACCACGAGGCCATGGCCCTCCGATTGACTCTTTATTGACTTGTGATCAACTTAATCACAGCAGCTCTACCTTCTTGCATGAAAATCTCCTGTGACTGTGTCCTGTTATTCAGGTGTGGATGAGACAACTGCTACTACATTGTTGTTTCCCAACAAGGCTGTCGCAACACTGAGCACAAGCACCGTGGTGAAACTCCCCAATGAAGCGGAGATAAGAGGAACCAAAGGTCAAATCAAGGTCAGTCAGTGAATGTGAAGTTTGTTGGAAATGCCTGGGAACCCGAAGGATCATTCTTAAACACATAACAGAGATAACAAATCTCATTTAGAGATATATTGGTTACTTGTCAGGCTCAGGCTACCTTAATTCCTTGATCCCTTGGAGGTTCAGGGTTTACTGAAGATGTCTAAGTGTAAATAACCAAATAATTATGTCACTCACAGTGGCTTGGATGCGAGCCAAGGTTTATTGTATGAGATAATTGTATAGTGTATGGTTATTCTTATAGTGGTTAAGGTTCAAATACTTGGGCAATTGCTTGTGTCCTTGGGCTAGCCACTTCACCCCCATTTGCTTCTCTCCACCCAGGAGTGGGTACCGGCATTAGCTGGGGAGTAAGCTGTGATGGACTGGCATCCTATCCCGGGGAAATAAAAATATTCTCAATCATTGGATACCAGGGAAACTAGAGGTAAACATCAACGTGATGAGCCTCATCAACTCAAGACATACTTCTAGTCATTCTTGTCTTTTGAAAACTGTAGATCATTAGAACAACCTCCTCCAAGATGGATTGTTCCAAGTGGTGTCTCGCTGCGTAATTGCAATTCCGTTTTGCAGTCCTTTTAATTGATTTTGTTGCAGGTGCCTTGCCCGTTTTGGTGCCCTACAAAACTTGAGGTGACAACCTCCATTGGAGAGGCTGATCTGAAGACCGAGCTGTACGAGTTTCCCCTGCCAAAGGCTGACAATAGCTTCCTCCACGTCAATAGTGCTGGCTTCCGATATGAGGCAGAGTGTGTGCGACAGTGTCTTATGAAAGGTGAGCTGTTATTGAACACTGATCATAATCTGCGGGATAAAGTAAAAGATTCCCAACATTAGACTGTTTGTTTCTTCCTTGTTCTGCTTGAAGTTAAATTATCATATAGAATTTCATTATAGAACCACAAGTTGATATACAAATAAAAATAATCGTAGTGCTGATGAAGCGCTTTCCATCGTGAAAGCGCTTTACAATTATTACCCCGGGTACCCATTTCTACTCCTGGGAGGAGACAGGCAATTGTAGTTAAGTGTCTTACCCAAGGGCACAAACACCATGTTCCTGACAGGATTCGAACCCAAGCACCATCGTGGTTGAGTCAAACACCGCAACCACTGGACCATGGCATTCTACTCAATGTCATAAAAATTAAAAAGCTTTGCCAGATTTTGAGCTGATTTAAGATGCCCAAAATAAAACATAAAGTACAAGTACCTATTTTTTGGGCTCTTAAAAGTAAAACATAAAACTTGAAAATTTAATTCGAAAACAAACGCAATTGTTGAATTATACATGGAGAGCAACTGTAATGACTAGTGTTTGACCCACAGGTCTGAAAGAGTGTCCAACTGCATGCCTAGAAGAGAGTTTGCAGGCGGCCGAGATCCTGGGCAGTGCCCGGCGTGATGTGGGCTATAAAATACCTGCAGATGACCTTTGACCTCTAACTCTAAAGGTCATACCCCCCTTCATAACCCTATACCTAGGAAGCAACAGCAATCAAGTAAGCTATAGTTTAGAACCAATTCGCCAGACACATCACCTCTGCACTTGTGCGCAATAACAGTGATGCACGAGCTCACCAGCAAGTGCAAAAAGTTGTGATTTAACAGAGGTTCAACCTGATATGATTTATGTTGCTGAATCATGATTGTTTCAATTGATAAATATCTTGAAAAATTACCCCTTTTTGTTGCTTGATGTATGACTAAATTTAAGATGGAATGTTCTGTTTTTGTTTGAAAATTTAAAAATGGCTCAACGTCATCTTTTTTTTATAGAAGATATTGTATAACATTTGACAGTTTGAAGGGGTATTTTTGGAAATTTTATGACAAAAAAATATATATATATATAATAATAGTAATGATGATGATGATGATGATATATTAATTTATATAGCTCAAATTCTATAACAAAAATATATTCAAATGTGCTTTCCATAAAAATTCTTCAAAATCCCCCAAAATAATAAATTAATTAAGCAAAAACATTCTGATCTTGTAAAAAATAAAAATGGGGGTGCTGTTCCAAATTGACGATTATGTACACTAGTGGACAATGTCTGGTGCTTTTCAGGGCGATAAATGCGTGAAATTAAAAGCTTTAAATTTATAACTGAATAAAATTAAATGTCAGCATTAACACTGCATAGACAAACCTATACAGTTCAAAGTAGAAGTTGTATATATTCTTGTTTTCTAGTAAAACTATAACACGGCTATAATATCACCAACAGAAGCATTTGCTGTTTTTTCTTCAATATACACAAGGGAATTTTCTTCAACTTAAAAAAAAATTATATCTAAATTAATTACTTAGAAAGTGTATGATTAATCAGTGACGACAAATGGCTGTCATTGTTTTGAATACGTAAAAGATCGCAGAAGACACAAACAATAATGTGTATAGATTCGCAAACGGGAGAACTAAGGGGCTTCTTCTTTGGTTCCCTTAACAGACTTGGGAAAGCGCCTGTGCACGGCCAACCTCATCCACAGGGTGTGAGCATGAACGGGCCCACTACCTGCTCGATCTCACCCTGGTACTACTGGGTCATTTGCAGCAGGGTGACCGTAAGGTCATGCCCAAATTCTGCTAAATGCACTTCAAAAATCTGTCAGATTTATCAAAAATCTGCCGAATTCCCATGAATTACTCGAAATACACTATAAACACTTGAAATCACATGCAGATGTTGTAATATTGCCTTAATCAAGGTTCAAATTACATTACAAACAGTCTATATTCATATAAAGGTGTTATGAAATTGCGTAAATTTCAGTCAAAACGAGGTTGCGTCACGACGAAATCTGATTCCCAGTGAACGTCAGCACATACACAAGGCAACCTGTCCTATTTTGCAAGGGTTTGTTTGAAAAGGTTGAAGTTTGTTTAAACAAATTTTCCTTTTTTCAAATTTGCTATGTTTTCCTGTTAAATAACCATTTTTGCAGAATTCTGCCAGAAATCTGCCAGAAAAATCCATTCTGTCAAATTTTCTGTCAAACTCATTTTTAAACAAAAAATCTGTCAAAGTTAGCCGGAAATCGGCTAAAACGGTCACCGTGTTTGCACGTGCAGAAATTTTTAACGCGTATGCAAATGAGGAATAGTCTGGTGCCTGCCTCCGCGTTACATTGAGCGTTTGTTTTTGTATGCGGTGTCTGGGGCAAAAACAGAATCAAGTTGTCGCGCCGTGTGTGAGTTACGAAAACACGATTGTTAAAATGTTACCATCTTATCCCGCCAATATGCAGTATCACATTTCATATTAATATAAAAAGTATGGTGTTCCATATGTGCGTTGCATTTTTCGGTGTCGCATTGTTCAGCTCTTACAGGGATCATTGTGATCGATTTCATGAAAGACTTTCGCAAGACTTCTTGCAACACGGCCAGAGCGTATTGTGCGTTTTATTGCACGTCCTTATCTATCTCCTATGATGTGAATGCTTGAGTCCATGAATTGTACCATACTTTCAATGGGGGCGCTGTTCAAATCCGACGATTATTAGGCCAAAAAAAAAAAATAGTCAGTCTCTGGTCAGCGCGCGCGTCGATTTTAATCATGCGCGTCGATCTTTTTTTTTCCAAAATGTTCCGTGGTAGCTCCAACAGCGCCCTCTATTTCCGCACCTTCTCAATTTTTTTTTACCAAAGAGCACCAAGGAATGGGAAATTGCACCAAGGCAAATGATTGAAAGCACCAAGGCAAATTATGGAGGACACCAATGTATATGAGGACACCAAAAAAGCAAAATAGTACCCCACCTTGTCTGTATAATCCAAGCTTGAAGAAAAAAAAAAGCAAAAAAAATAAAAAGAGCCGCGTCGCCGCGTCAATTCCGGAACTTTGGTCTGACCAGAGACCGATTTTTTTTTTTTTTGGCCTTAACACTATTATTACAGATTAGTGTACAAATACCCCATAACCAAGCTGGCTCTGTCCGTATTTTGTGCACAGGCGGACATTACCAGAACAATTGTGGGTGTCAGAGCAGAGCAGGGGTGGGGGGTCCCATTATTGTTAATGAATTTCCATGAAAAAAAAATTGACAGAGCTGGGATTTTTTTAACCCCCCCCCCCCCCAGGAGTCTGGGCTCCGTGGATTACGGGTGATACTCAGACTACCCTCCTCCCCCCCCCCCCGGATCCGCGCCAGTTTAGGAATTCGAATTCGCCATTGTTAGCAAAGGAATTCGAAACCGGTTCATGTAATCACTTTGTTCGTCTTTGTTCTTTGTTTCTTTGTTCCTATTTGAAAACGCATAAAACTAACTGTCCCCCACAAGATTCGGCTACAAAGCAGCAGCCACAAAATGACCATATTGATCACTTTTTTTGCATAAAAAGAAAGCTCATGTGACTGAAATGAAGCATGTTTAAGATAAAGCCAATTGAGGAAAAGATTAGAGATATAGGACAATTGCCCAGATCGCAATTTAAATAGGCTAGAAGATGAAAAAATGTGTAAAGGTAACAATTAAGAACGTAAAACAAAATATGTGAACACGATAAAAAGAGGGCAAAGGAGCTCCTAGTTTAATGTTGCCTGAGTTTGTTGTTTATAATGTCGATTTCGTGTGTGGTGTTAAATTTTCTCGCATCACTAGTTTACACTGTTGCTTGTTTAGATTAAAGACAGATAACAGATACTTTGAACATGAAGGGACTATAATTAAACCAATAACAAACGAACATGTAAAAAGTGAAGAAAAACAATAAATCTCGCATCTTGCCTTCGTTTCCCATTATTTTGAATGCAGAATGTGCTAAAAAATAGAATGCGCAGAGATGAAAACGAAAATAAAATTCTAACGCAAATATCCCTAAACCAAACAGACTGCCAAATTGAATGACCAGTTAAACCGAATGACATAACTTCAATTTAGGATGTGTTAAACTTGAACTTGTCAGGTCTAACAATGAATTGGAAGGTCTGAAAACTAATACGAACTACGGGAATGCCATTAAGGAGCTTCGAATCGGCAACTATCATGATGAATTTGAATGCTATTTTTCCAAAATTGGCCGGGAAATCTACATGTATACTAGGCCAACAAATATCACAATGTAAAGAGGGACACCAAAATTCACTGGCCTGCACATTGACGGAATCACCCATATGGCTAATCCAAAATAGAATCAGTATCGATAGACTTGAATGAAGTTAGACAGAGCCTCTGACGTATTTGGAGTTGATGGAACATATGCGTATCTAAAAATAAATGTTTTCATGGCTTTTTTGTCTTTGCACGGGCATAATAAACTTCTGCTCGAGCTAACAAAAAAGCATGGTGCGTGGCTACACTGTACGAAATACTATTACATGTATTATTATTTATATTTGATTAGCCTGCTTGAAATGCAAAAAATAATACTTGCTTTGAGCATTACGCATAAAGCAGCCCTTCCTTTTTTTCTTAGATTCAGCTGAATCTCAAGTCATAGTTATGTCAGTGCTGTTTGAAGTTGTATGCTGTAATTACCATCAGATCTGACTCTCCATGTCAGCAGTACATTTGTACACGATATGGGACGGAGGGACCCCCCCCCCGCCCTCTTTTGTGTTGGTCATTGTGTTATTAGAATCTCAGGAATTCTTTTGAGATATCTAGGGGGATCCATGTGTTATAGGTAACAATAGTCTAGGGCTTGCATAGGGTATATAGGAGATTGGGGGAGGGCGGGGTACCCCTCGAGGGGCCCTCCGTCCCATCCCATATCTTGCTGGGTATACATCAGTAGCCCATCTGAGGTCAGGTAAAACCTCTTGAGGTCACCAGGCAGCATGCAGGAGTTGCGCTGTTGCCAGGACACCACTTGGTGGCGCTCCGCTGGCTGCAGATCTGCAAGCGTAATGTCACAAATGCCTGCCCTCTTTTCTGGGAAAAATTAAATTGTCAATTGAAAAAGAGATTGGGTACTTAAAATGCAGTAACCTAAAGCCACTCTCTTCGCCATTTCCTCAATGCTCAGATAGCGCTTTGGGGTCATTCAATAATTAAACTGTCTAACTGTGTTAGATGCCTTCTGACACTATGACTGGGTTACATCCGATGGAGAAAACGTTTCAAAGTTTGTTTCAAAAGTCTTCATATTTTCTGATAGTTTTGGTGCCCCTGCATCTCTTGGCAGCGTTTTTTCCCGTGCATTGTTATTGTCATCTTATTTTTTTTCCCCATAAGTTATAACATAATGAAGGAATGATAATTTTGAAGTACATACACGTAGGCCTACTAATCTTTGCCTTGAGATGAAATAAAGTAAGTAGGCCTATTAAGTATACATGTATATGTAATATTGTTTCTTTGGGAAAAAATTGTCAATATACTATGTAGCCTGGCTCTAGGCCGATTGAGTCAACATGGACCCACAAAGTGCCATGTGTGCAGTGAAGATATGCTGCGCGTTACAACCTGGGATAGTTTGCGCAACAAACGGGCAATTTTACAATGCAGAGTGTCCCACAGTGCAACGTAACATATACCTTCACTGCACATTTCCGGTCTGGCGGTCATCCGTGAAACTAAAGGGTCCATGGTAAGATGCTGCGATGGTCAATATCATCATTGATCATGTCTCTGTCAACATAGCTCCATGTCAGCATGTAGTCCGAAAAATTGGGACTCTCAACACGCTGTATGAGAGTCCCAAAACTTAAGACATTGAAAATATGCAATACAAGAAAATAGACTGGCACCTGAAACAACTTGTCCAACAACCCTTCAGTACTGCATCAATCAACTGTGATAAAGAAACATCTGGCATGTCTGGTACTGGTCTCTATTTCTACACAATTTCTCCCTAGTCAGCCACCAGACTTTGGCATGTACCAGTCTATAGTCTTTAGCCTCATTTTGAAATCACTTGACTTCCCCCTCATGTGCAAAATATTAAAGAAAAGTATAAAATTGAGTCTTCAAACTTGGTTGGTGAAATGAGGACCTTTTCTTTGCCCCGAACATTTTGGAGAATTTTGCTGGCAAAAGAGTGAGTAAAGTTGGCCTGACTTCTTTAGGATGTTTTTCAGTACTCAGCTCAAGGTCCTTGTTACCTACGCATCACTTTTGGAAACAAAAACAAAAACAAAGCGATGCCTCCACAAGGATACATATTTGAGTGTGTGTGTTCCCTCTGCAAAAGGCAATATCTACCACCTCACAAAATGAACAGGATACTCAATTCAGTTCTAAAGTCATTTGTCAAAATTTGACCTGAAACGCTTGTATTTATAAACGCTTGTATGTCAGTAAAGATGGGGCAGTTTTTATGAAGTCATCGGATAAACAAACTAAATCAACATCGGATGAACCCAAAAGCGATGATTGTGGCACAAAAACTGATATTATTACCATAATTTCTTGATATGATCTAAGTCATGCGAATGATAAGACGGCATATTAAAATAGTAGCAAGTGGCACATGTAGGACTACGTGTGCATGTATATTGAAGACTGAACTAACTTTTTGAAGCGCATTTCGGTTGCTGCACATAATCGCTCATCAAAAATAGAATCAGTATCGATAAACTTCAATATGGAGTTAGATGGCGCCTCTGACGCCTTTGGAGTTGATGGCGGAACATATGCGTATCTAAAAATAACGTTTTCATGG